>NC_090935.1:1501584690-1501887721 GCF_040938575.1 Ambystoma mexicanum
ACAAAGTCATAATTTGAATCCACGTCTGCGAAGACTATCCTTCAGTAAAAAATAGAACTTTGAAGACTGAAAAGAAGTCTTAACAGTGTTTGGATCTGGCAGAAGCCCTACCGAGGCTTGTGTGTAAGCCTCGCCCATTTCGTGTAGTTTCTAAAGTGGTAGGGCAAGTTTAGTTGTTTGAGATTCAGACTGGAAACCTTTTTACTTTGAACTTCCTGGTCACCCTTAACTTTTGTTTTGTTAGGCAGGGAAACTCCTTCATAGTTATAGGGCAAGTTAGGCATTTTTCCTTTTGATGTAAATTAAACTTTAACATGCTCGACGTGGTCCGAGTCCTTCTTCTGGTTCACCACATATGGTGTCAGAGTGGGATGTATGCCAGTTGATATAAACAGGGGACCCCTTCTCCTTACCAAGATAACAGAGAAAGCTAAAGCCCCATTTTAACCATGAAGAAAAGAAGTTTAATACCAACAGGTCTGTGTCTTTCCACTGCTCCTGGAACCTATATTAGTCTGGCAACTAAATCTGGACTAGCACAGCGTTGCGCCCTCGATGTTGCCACTGGGGTAGTAGATCCTGATTATAGGGCTGAGGTGAAGGTGATCTACATAACAAGGGGACCGCTGACTATTTAGTTAGGGGGCAGGGGCCATACCCCAAGGAATCCTAGCAAATGCCTTCACCCATGTACCTCAGGAAATGGGGGCCATACTCAACACAGAGGGCATCAAGGGGTTTTGGAGAGGCCAACCTCCTTAGAGCAGCACCTGAGGTGAGACGCAGATGAGGTAGTCCCACTCCCCGATCTTGCCTTCGCACAAAGGAATGACCTTGACCTAATGTTCGCCTTTGGGAGTGTAATCTCAGATCAAGGTCATAACCAAGCCGTTCCTTTCTTCTTCCAGAAAAAGGGGCCATTATAGCAAGGACTTGTGGGAATGGGGGAATCCACCGAACACAGCTCATGGTTTATCGCAGGGTAGTGGTGGAGCTGGCCCACTCCAGTCCCTATGCTCCGATGGGCAGCCCGTTTAATGGCCGCCCATTGGGGGTTAGGGAAGACCCAAAGCCAGTTGATGCCCCGATTTTACTGTCGTGCAGTGTTCGAAGATGTGAAGAACTATGTCTCCACATGCATAATTTGCCAAAAAACAGCAGCCACTCCAGTTCCCCCGACCCCCTTACAACCACTTGCCATTATTGAAGTAGCCTTTACTAGAACAGCTATGGACATAATGGGTACACTAGAAACATCAAAGTTTGGGAATAAGTAAATGTTTGTGATCATTGACTAAGCTACCCGCTACTAGTCAATGGATCCTAAAACGCCTCCCATTTCTGTCGAAAGTAGGGTTCCCCAAGGAAATCCTTACGGATCAAGGTACTACTTTTATGTCAAAGATTATGAATGACAGAAAAGGAGTGCGACAGACCAAACTCTCAGAACCTCTGTCTATCATCCCCAAACGGATGGCCTTGTGGGGAGGTTTAACCACACCCTATAAAGAACCCTCCACAAGTTGGTAGAGGCAGATGGAAACAATTGGGATGCTATGATTCCATGGGCTTTTTCTGCAGTTAGGAAAAAGGAAAACCCCTCTGGTGTCTTAGGCTATTCGCCCTTTGAATTACTGTATGGACGAGTACCGTACTAAATAGGTTGACGGAGACCTGGGAAGAGAGAGAAGAAGCCATCCTACCTATTTCTCAGACAGCCCAGAAGTTAAAATAACATGACCGATGTAAGGGAGATTGTCAAACATCAGCTAGGTGGGATCAAGAACATCAAAAATCCCTACATGACAGGCGGTAGCTTGGTAATTTTCCATCTGGGAATATGTCCTAGTTCTCCTTCCCACCTTCGAGAACAGGAGGATATACAAATAGTATGGACACTTCAAAATTCTTGGAAAAAGGACCGGAAAACTATTTAGTAGCCCAAACAGATAGATGACAAAAATCTCAAGTCTATCATATAAACCTGTTGAAAGAGGGCAAGGTTGACCCTGTGGAGGAGATTACGTTGACCATGGCCACCCTCCTTATAGAACCCAAACTCGATCAACTGCTCATCCCTAACAATCTACCACGCGTGCATGCGTGAGGCAGGCTGGAGCGCACAGGGCGGACTAGAGTGCGCGGGTGGACTGGAGTGCATGAGTGCGTCGAGCAGACCGGAGTGTGTAGGGCAGACAGGGATGCATGGAATGAATAAATGTGCATAGAATGGACTGGAGCGCATAGAATTACGTGATGTACATAGTATGGTTTGGAATGCAGGGTACGTTTGAAAGAGCATATAACCCATCATATCACACCCCACGCTTACTCTCTTCTTTACATCACCACTCAACTAGAACACAGAGATACTATGACACCATTCGGTATAACTGTTCTCATACCAACATCTGCCGCTCACTCCCCATCATTCTAAGTAAACACTGCTGGTTACACACCCCCCAGCCAGGCGTTCTCCTCAGGCCTAACGCAGCCACATTTGGTCTGGATAAATCCTGCCAGAACGAACACATACCCCTGATCCCTCAACCACCACACCCATCACTAAGAAGCAGCTATTACACGAATACTACACCAGTTGCACACATACCCAGTGCGCACACGCACCTTTGACTCTCTACTGACCTGAACTTCGGTTCCCAAGGGCGTTTAACCTACCAGCGCCTTCAGACCATACCAATGGTATATAAGGCGCTATATAAATGCTAAATAACATAACATAACTCTCCCAAAAGGAAGACCTTCTAGACCAATTTCCATAGGTCTTTTCTGAGCAGCCCAGGAGTGCAGAATTATTTCCACTATATCCGTACCCCAGCCGGGCAAACTGTAAATGTAAAACCATACCGCTTCCCAGAGGCAAAGAGGAAGATTATCGAGTCTGAACTGCGCCAGATGCTCAAGGCTAATGTCACTGAGGCATTTGAGTCTCCATGGTCATACCCCATTGTGTTGGTAGCGAAACCCAACAAATCCTGCAGATTCTGCATAGATTTTAGGAAATTAAATTCCATCTCCACTTTTGATAACTGTCCAGAATTGAGAAGCTATGATCATCCAAATACATATCCACTTTGGACCTAACTAAGGGTTATTGGCAGGTACCCCTGAACCCCACCGATTGTGGGGGGGGGGCGCTTTTACCACTTTGCAAAGCCTCTTTCAATTCAAAGTACTGCCTTTTGGATTACACAATGCTCCAGCCAAATTCCAGCGATTGATGCACAAAATCCTAAAACCATATTCTAGCTTCTCCAGACCCTATTTATATGACCTCACTATGCATAGTAAAACCTGACCCAAACGCATGCACCCATCTTTGTGATCTCAAGAGCCCTCCGGAGATCAGATTTAACAGCCAACCCAAAAGAATGTAACCTAGCATAGTCGGCTGTAAAGAACCTGTGCTATTTTGTGGGAAATGGCCTGAATAAACCACATACAGAAAAACTCAAAGCAACACTGATACAAGCAACACTGATACCAAGAAATAAACAAAACCTTCACGCGTTCCTTGGATTGACCGGCTATTACAGATCATTTATACTAAATTATCCTGCCTTGACCGCCAATCTTACCGCCACCTCAAGAACTCCCATTCCCAAAATATTGTCTGGAAAAGGGAAGACCAACAAAGCTTTGAAGGCTTCAAACAGATTCTATGCCAGGAGCCTGTATTAAAAATGCCTTATTTCAATCAAGAATGTATTCTTCAGACAGATGCCTCTACAGTCGAACTGGTAGCTGTGTTATCACAAGAAAATGATGGCTTGGAACATCCCGTCTTATACACCAGCCAGAGGTTTTTCCCCAGAGAGCATTCCCATGCCACAGCGGTACTTGAAGTCCTAGCCATCCAGTGGGCAGTCCAGAACCACTCTCCCCTAACTTGGATGAGTTTGAAAGATTTGAACACCCGAGTCATGAGATTGCTTTTGATCTACAACCATTTAGTTTCTCAGTAGAACACCGAAAGGGCACAGAACAAGGCAATGTGGACTTTTTAAGTTGTTTCCGCTTCCTATGCAAGGGGAGACTCAGTTAATAGGAGGGGGTATGTGACAAATCTGGACAATTTGTCCCTTCTCCACAGAGGGGAGCTACCCTCCGTGAGGCTAGGGAGGTGAGCTCACTATGCAAGGTTCTCCCCAGGGGTGTGGACACGTGGGACCTCACTGGGAGTGACTCTCCGCTTGGGGACAAGGACTGCCAATCGAGAGCAGTCCTCCCAGTGCAAACCACCTTGTCTGCATACATGGATGTGGAATAGACCTTAATATCTCCTACAGCGACTATATTTTACAAAGATGCTTCTTTACATGGGTTAGCTACAGGCAATGCTGAACACAGCTTGAACACCATGATCAGCAAAGGATAATGTTCTGTTTGTTCATGTGATATGTCTAAGAGATGAAACTTCTACCGAGAAGGGAGAACAACTACGCAGAGGTGAGCCTCTGCATTGTTTAAGTCCTGGAGGGGTGGGACCATGCTGGGCCGCAGAGCTGTGGCAGCCAGGAGGCCGAGCGAGCAGCGAACCGAGCGCCTGAGAGTTGGCTTTCTCCACAACCAAGGTCGGAGAGGAAGCTGAGACTGGAATCCCCTTTTCTCATCTGGAGGCGCGCCCGCCAGCGAGCAGTGGTGGGTAGGAAGGCTGAGACCAGAACATATGAGGGAGCCAGAGTCTGCACGTGCCACACCCATCAGACAGTAGCTACAGAACCTAGTAGCAGAAGCGAAAGCTGGCAAGCTTATGGGATACCGCTAAAAGGTATGAACAATGTTGAGTGGAGGCTATCCCGGTTACGAGAGCTTGAGAAACCCGAATAAACAAATATCCTTTGCAAAGGGGATTGAGCGAGAGACAAACATTGTGATTGACCGCTATGAAAGCTATGCAGATTAAGGGAGCCTGAGAAACCCAAACATACAAATACATCATGCAAGGGGGTTTTGGAGCAATTTGAACATTGTGAATAACTGCTGTGAAAGCTATGCAGGTTCCGGGAGCCTGAGAAACCAGAGTGCACGAACACCCTATAGAAGGAGAAAAGAAAGCTACATACACAGTTTGAATTAGAGCTGAGAGACCCATGGAAGCAATACAAGCCTGATAAACCGGGGTGGACAGCCACCGTATGGGAAATTACTTTGGTGAAAGAAAAAAACCTATCTGAGTGTCATGCTCCCGGGTAGCTGGCGCCTTTGGAAGAAGTGGAAACACCGACTCCATTGATTGTGCCATTACGTTTTTGCTACACGGCGGCAGCGCGGTCTAGTTGTCGGTTCCATCATGGCCGGCGCTGGGAGGCTCTTATTCCCCCTCCTCCCAGCCGTCGGCGCGTTGCAACCCTTTGCGTGCTTTTCCTCTTTGGGTTCGTTTGCTTTGTGAATTTTTCCCTTTAGCGGTATTCCGCTCCACTATCCTGTTGATTCTTCTGCCTTTTTGAGCCTTGCCTTTCCTTGGATCTACTCTTTCTCCCTCGCGGCGGAAAACTCTACCCTGCTGACTCTTTTTTTCCCCTTGGCGGCGGAGCTTTCTCCCCTGTGGTCGCTCTCTCTCTCGCGCCTCCCTTTCCCTCGACTAGGCTGGCTCTATTGCTAGCCTTGCGGCGTGGTTCCGCTCGGTTTTCTGTTTCTCTTTCCTCAGGTCCAGTCCTGATTTCTCCCCTCCTTTGCCTCATTCGGCTCCCAGCTTACCTCTAGGGGTCTCCGGATCTCCTCCGCTCTTTGATTCTTAGGGTTCTTTCTCTGCTGTTTGCACACTACCACTTGCAGTGTACTTTCTCTCCCGCCGCTTACCGGACCTGAATACCACTACCACTGTCAAGAATTACCTGAATTACCTATCAGGATCAACAATCCATATCAAACTATACTGGGGTTTTTTGTGCCTGGAGGTTTTTTCCCCTGTTTTCAGGCTACTCCGGAAGTGAGGTCACTGGCCTGCTGAATCCTCGTGGTCACAGTGGCTTCCTTCCGTGGTAGACCGTATTTACTAAAAAAAAGGATTATCGCCTCAGAGGAAAGAAGATTCCTTCTCCAGAGTCCATTTCTTCAGGTGAGGAGGAAGAAGGGGACTTTGTTACTGAATCTGATCAATCTGAAGGAGATGACGTTGACACTGAAGACTTCAGGACTTTGAGAGAGTCCCAAAGCCTTGAAGGTGAAAGTGTTTATTTCCCAGCAATACTGGAGGGATGGAAACGTTTGCACCACGAGACAGTTTTCTTTATTAAAAGGAGAGACTTAGTCATAATTTGATACAAAGACTAGGAAGAATATCCTGCAGTAAACAGGAACTTTGAAGGTCTAACTGAGTTTGGCCAAGCAGAAGCCCTATCAAGGCTTGTGTGTAAGCCTTGCCCATGTGCTTTTAGATGGTTGTTTTCTAAAGTGGTAGGGCCAGATAGTTGTTTAGGATTTGGACTGAATAGTTTTTTTTTACTTTGGATCTGACAATCACCCTTCGCTTTTGTTTTGTTAGGTAGGGAAACTCCCTCATAGTTGGGACAACTTGGGCATTTTTTCATTTTTATGTAAATACAACTTTACCATGACTCACTGTAGTCTGTGTCCTCCTTCTGGTTATAGAGGGATATTGTGACATATTATGCTACCATCTTGTTAAAACATTTTTCACACTACTCGGAGAGAGACGTGCCTCGCGTTTTGGTGCAGGACAGTATGTGGACAGGTTCAGCTTGATAAGCAAATGCTTATTTCTAAAGCAAAGGGAGTTATAACATGATTTTAGACCCTACTCCTGAAGAGAAACCATCCCACAGAAAAGGTTATTGTACTTGTTTGTTCTCAGAAGTGAGGTGATTCACAAGTTGTCAAACAAATGTTCAAGTACTCTGCCAGTTTCACCTACTTGCCATTTCCCAATGTGATGTATACATTTGTTAATACAATTGTAATCTACTTTTTGCAATTTAAAGCTTGCCATATATAACTTTTATATTACAGTGAAATGTGTGAAGAACACTCCTGCGTTCTTTGCTGAAAGACTGCATAAAGCTATGAAGGTAAGCTTTTATTATTTCCCTTCTACCTAGAGTGTAAGGGTGGGGACTTGTACTGTATAGAAGAAAAATGCTGTGTTCTGGAGAGGTATGGGATAGACGATGATCTGGATTTATTGGAATACTAAAATTACCCAGGAACATTTGTAAGACCCAAAGTATCTTGCCTGGCTAAAATGTCTTCATGAACAAAGTGATGTAGTGTGTTTAATGTGGAAAGAAATATCCATGACCCCCATAATTCCATTACATACAGCTTAATATGTACTTAAAACCGTAACCATTGCAGTGTTACAAGTTTAAAAATCATTGAAATGTCCCCCTGTTAAAAAAAATCATTATGGTTCAAATATACAGAAGGAGTTGACTTTGGTGTAAGCCTTTTTCTCATTGCGGATTGAATGTAGGAGTTTACAATGCAATGAATGAAAGGATCACGTATTAAAATGAGATGCAACAAGGTTGCTCTGTATTGATTAGAATTCCTATCCCTCAAAAATGTTTATTGGAATGTTCTTATTTACTTGGTAATAATGTAGGTGAAAGCAAATGGGTGGGAATTTCAATTTTATTGGGGCAATGAGGATAAAGACACTTCTGAAACTATAGGTGCCTTAAGACCGTCAATTGTGTTAACGGGGAGCGAGGAGTGGCCAGGGAGACTGGGTGGAAAAGGCAGAGGTAGGTACCGGGGAAAGGGAGAGGGGGGCGAAGAATAACATAGGGACCTGGAAGAAGCTGGGGGTCGCGGTACGAAGGGGTGGGTAAAGGGAAAGCTTAGAACACTTACACTTGGTCAACAGGGAGAAAAGGGGGGCAGACAACAGGGGTGAGAAGAAACTTAATAATCCTGCAGCTGGGAAAGTGGGGAAAAGGGGCACCGGCTCAAAGTAAAGCCGTCGGAAATGTGGAGTAAACGTAAAGTAACGGGGTCTGCTCTGCTTAACAGAGTCTGCTCGCCATTCAAGTCAGGAGTCCATGCTAAAGTAAAGTGAAAAGTAACGGTGTCAGTTCCGCTCTACGGATGCTGCTCGCTAACAAGTGGGGAATGTAAAGGTGTGCTGCTCAGAGTAGAATATCCTGAAGCAGTACTGCCAAATTCGAGTAATGGAGCACCTGTAAGCTACCTCCTGCTTAATAAAGCAACTGCAGCCTATACATCCACAAATGTGTCATTGTTATTTCAAGTGGGGGGGTTGGTGAAGGGCAGAGGAGAGGGAATGGATTGGGGGGCCGTCGAAGTAGCAAGGTTGCTTTATGTCACAGATATCACAATAGTGGACCCGGGATGGCCCAGTTTGGGGTGTGGCGGCTAAGTACTATCTAAACTGTATAGCGTCGATTTTGAGTGAATTTAACATTGTTGCTTGTGATTACGCAGCTGGTTTCCATTGTCTACCTAACAGCGCATGATTATGGATCACGATTTCGAATAGTTGCAGCTAGTTTAAGTAGAGGTTTTATGTCAGTTTGTATGTAGGAGCGTAGCATTTTACTTACTTACATTGCGTGCGCCGAGTGCAACGTGTCCATCGGAACACCCGGCCTGTTATTCGCCCAGCGCTGGAGCTATGAGCTAAATGCCGAGGGTGCCGAGCGGTATCCGTGCTCGGTCACGCTCTACATAAGCGACGCAAGCAAACTGGATCAGTATCGCCCCTTCCTTTCATAGGTGTGAGGCAACCGCACAGAGCGCGACACAGCACCTTCATTAAGAAGGCTGCGGCGGTGCAGGGAGGCCGCTCGCACAGTGGCGCTGTTCATCGGCGAACAAATACTACAGTTGCTCGTGTGCCCAATGTCCTCCGGACTAATTAAACAGATGGCAGGCATGCAGAATTGCTGGGCCGGCAGGAAACATCGAAACCCTTCCAAATCAGTGCGAGACTCACACAGCTAGCGCAAAGGAAAAGCAGTGACTAGACCATAACGAGGACTAATATATAACCACACTGCTTGCGCAGAGTCAAAGCAGCAAACCTACTGCGGGTGCAGTTCAAGCCACAGGCATTACACCAATTCAAATAACTGTGTACTTATTTTATTTATTTATGTTATATTTATAAAGTGCACAAAGCGGCCCTGCGGCATCGTGGCGCTGCTACATCGAGTCTTCGTTACATGAAGAAAAAAAACAACCAGAGTGCCAGTCAGTGGTTCTTGGTTACAGTGAACCTGTTACAGGACAGTTGATGGTTGCACTTGCACTTGCACTTCAGCCCGTTAGCCCAGGCAGTAGCACACATCGCCAGCATATAATCCCACTGATTTATTGCCAACCATATCTAAATCGATTTGGAGTGAAGGGGAATGAGCAGAGAGCGACCTGGCACTTAGTTAAAAAAAGGTGCTTGGGGAGTCTTTGGTGGAAGCAGTGGTAGAAGGGGTCTGGTTACTACAAGAAAGACTGGCCACCCTGGAAACTATCCTAAAAATCCAGGATGGAAAACAATCTGGAGATTCCAGACACTGAGATATCAGACATGGTTGATCTGGATCAGATCAGGAACCCCAAGTCTTCACTTAGGGTGGCCAAGTACATGGTGCAGAGGATCAGGAAGCCCCTAGACAAGGACACCAGGATGTACATGTAGGCAGAATGCCCTCAGCCGGATCTTATGGGGAAAGGTGGTCGAAGCCCCCCCCCCCCCCCCCCCAGTTAGACCAAAAAATTATCACTTGTCACCAAAACCTCAAAAGACCTGATTAAGTGTATGGATAGGTCCTGGAACAGTTGCCAGGAGAAACTGCTGGACCTCACCGGGCCTATAGCAAAAATTATGGACATGGGCGAATGCACCAGGGATACAGGCGAGGAGGTGAACTGGGCCCTGCGGGAAGTATGCTTTCTGGGAAACTCCAACTGTGCCATATTCTCGGAGAGATGGACGGGCTTCCTCCTTAGGATCGACGCCAAGTTGAGCGATCTCACCTCATACAAAGAAGGCGAAGCAGCACAAGTGCTCTTTTTTGGTGAGGTGTTCGGCAAGGAGACAGGGAGATTTGTCGGCATGCACACATCCTTATAGAATGCTCAAGCCTCAATCAAGAAGATCTTTCTCTGCAGTGTTTTTGCCGGGACTGGTTGTTACAGGAGTCGATCGACTGGTCGCTTTCTGTCATCCTGAAGACTCCAGGGCGGCAGAGCGCAGTACTGGGAATCGAGGCAGCTAAATTATTTCTTCCCAACAAGGGCAAGGTCCTTCAGTGGACACAGGGGAGGCCGCAGAACCCAAGGAGCAGCTCCAGGTGAGAGAATGCCCAGTGAAGCATCCTCCGGGGGCAGAACAATGCAATTATTGTTAAATTGGTGCAGGCTCTCCTGAGATGCATGGGTTTTGCAGACCGTATATTGACCTTTCCTAGCTTTCAGATGGGAAGGACAATTCTGGCAATTCAGAACGCTGCCCTTTGGCTTCTAGTCAGCCCCGTGGACTTTTGCCAAGCTGATAAAACAAGTAACAGCGGTCAGAGAGAGATGCACATTAAAAGGGATTGTGTCCTCCGACTTATTCCACATCTATGACCGGTAATGTCCACAGCTGTGCTGCTTCGAAAAGTTTTCTGCGTCCTGCGTCGATGACGTCGATATGCCCCCTCGAGAACCTCCTCCGATGGCAGAGGTCACCGGATGTTATATGTAGGACGCATGACGCCCGTAGCTTCAGTTCCGTTTTTCCGCGAATGTGTTCGCTCCGGAATCTCGGCGCGCCTCGGTTCTTCTACTGTTGAATCGGTTCTTGTGAGAATTATGTCTTGTCTTGTTCTACCCCGAGGTCCGGCTTCAAGAAGTGCAGCGGCTGCGGTTCCAAGATGTCGCTTACGGACCCGCACGACGTCTGTCTGTGGTGCCTCGGCAAGGACCACGCTACCGATGACTGTGACGAATGCCAGTCTTTGACGTCGAAGGCCTTGCGGGAGCGGAAGAAGCTATCTGTAGGTAGGGTTTCGAAACACCGCAAGTCGAAATCCGCGGGGCTTTCGACCGACGATTCGAGGGGCGACTCTCCGCGTCGGCATAAGTCTAGGGGGGTCTCAGTCCCGGAGTGGTTCCCGCCATTCCTCTGCCTCTTCTAGGCACTCGTGGAAGCGCCGTCACCGGTCGCCTTCCCCGTCCTCGTCCGAGGACTCCACCAGACGGCGGGTAGCTTGTCCCAACAAGCATTAATTTCCGGCAGAATGGGACGCATTTCGTAAGGAGATGACTATTTTCGAATCGCAGGGCTGCTTTCCATCCGCACCTTCGAGAGAAGCTGGCAAGGAACGCGCTAGGGCCACTGTTCGCACGCTTTTGGGCTCGGGTGGTCGTCGCGATCATCGGGAGTCGTCGAGGTCCCGATCGGACAAGGTAGATCGCTCTAGCCATGCCCGCTCCACGTCCCGGTCCTTGACGCCCTTGAGACCGTTGGAGCCTTTGAGGCGTTCTAAGAAGGCATCAACAAAGTTGGCGCCGAGGCCGTCGAAGGACTCGCTCGGGGCTCCGGCCTCAAAGCCGTTGTCTAAGTCATCAGCGCCTCGCTCGACATAGATTCCGCCAACGCCTTTTGTGGCAGTACCCCGGAGGACGGTGGAAACTCCGAGGAAGGCCCTGAGTAAATCAGTGAGGCCTGTGTTTGAGCCTTTTTCTGTGCCCTCATCCAGGGATTTATTCCAGCCTTTGGATTATATCTGAGGTGGATGAAGGGTCAGAGGTTGAGGGGTTTGTTCCTCATGAGGTTCCTGACGAACTGTTGTCTGGTCATAACCAGATGGAAGACCTGTGTCAATCCTTGCATGATGCCAGTGGTCTGGACACCTCCCCGGAGATGGAGTTTGGCAGGCCTGAGCCTGGTACACACGCTGAGTCTTCGTACAGGCGTCTCATGTCGAGGGTGACGGGAGTACTTGGGGTGGTCTGCTCCACCTGTGGGTTTTCTGCAGGATGACCTGATGGATATCCTTGACCAAGGTCCACCCGGTGTTGCCATTTCATATGGCCTTACAAAGGAGGGCGGCGGCGGCGGCTTGGACTGCTCCAGAGTGTCTTCCGGCAGTAAATAAGTCGTTGCCGAAAAAATACCGTCCAGCCAGTGCCGACCCCTGCTACTTGTCCAAGCACCCTACTCCAGAGAGTTTGGTGGTACAGACGGCTATAGCCCCAGAAAAGTAGGCGGCGTACCGTACAATCCCTCCTGATAGGGACGACAAGCGCTTTGACGGTTGGGCGAAGAAGGTATTTTCTTCTGGGGGTATGGCTTTAAAAGCAGTCCACTCAGTTTGTGCCCTTGCAAGATTCACGCACACTCTGTGGAATTGTGTATCTTTGGCGGCTGAACATATTTCCTAAGGGGAGGAACGGGATGGTTTTCTTGCCCTCGTTCAGGATGGCAAGGATGCCATGTGTGAATCCGTTCAGACTGTGTCAGCCGGTCCATGGTGGCGAGCATTGTGATGCACATTTTTGCGTGGTTGCGGAAGTCAGGGTTTGCTCCTGATGTACAGTCCCGGCTTCTCAACATGCCCTTTGATGGTGTCCATCTATTTGGCAGCAAGGCTGACGAGAGCCTTGAGAGGTTGCAGACCTCCAAAGCTGCAGCAAAGTCATTGAACGCTGCAGTACGTCAACCACCGCCTTTTTGTCCTAGGGGACAGCAATGGAGGGGATACTACTCTTCCTTTGGTAGATCGAGGGGAGCTGCCAGTCAAAGGGGCCAACATAGGAGTACCAGAGGTGGAATACAAGGTACTCGAGGTGCCAAAGCCGCTCAGGCAGTTGCCTCTTTGCCTTCAGGCACTGCCGCTCCCGCTCAGTCATGAGGCCATGTCCCATGGTTCGCCGGTTGGGGGAAGGCTGGCGCAGCATCTTGTAGAGTGGCGTGCCATTACTTCAGATGTGTGGGTTCTGGAGTCTTCCTTTCCGGCAGAGGCCTCACGACAAGCCACTGGGCAAGCTCTCTTTGCAGAGTCCGGATCCACTCCTTGCGCAGGTAATCAAATCCCTGCTGGAGAAAGGCACCATAGAACTGGTGCCTGTAGCGGAGAGGAACAAGGGATGGTATTCCCCATATTTTTTGATCCTGAAAAAAGACGGGGGATTGAGACCCATCATGGACTTGCGTGGTTTGAACAAGCTCCTCAGGAAGGACAAGTTCAAGATGGTTACTCTCTCTCAAGTCACCCAGGCCCTTCAACTTCAGGATTGGTTGGTGTCTCTCGACCTCAAGGGTGCTTGAGGTTCGCGGTTGTCGACTCGCATTTCAGTTTCGGGTCCTGCTGTTCGGATTGACCTCTGCCCCGAGGGTGTTCACCAAGCTAATGGTGGTGGTGGCAGCGTATCTCAGGAAAGGGGGGGGATTCACTTCTACCCCTACCTGGACGATTGGTTGAAAGTGCATGCTCTCCTGAGCTAGTCCTGGATCATCTGTCAGTCAGCTGCCTGGGCTTCTCCCTCAACTACTTGACACCTACCCAGCGGCTCCAGTACATCGGAGCAGTGCTTGACACATCCCTGGGGCAGTGTTCGCCTCCCCAGGTGAGGGCTCACCACACTCTGCAGATGGTGGACAAATTTCAACGTGCCCAGAGTCTCCCGGCGTTCGAGTTCTTGAGATTGCTCGGCCTCATGGCATCCTGTATTCTACTGGTGCCAGAGGCCAGGCTGCGGATGAGATCTCTGCAGTGGGCACTCAAGATGTAGTGGTCGCAGTTCTATGGCAGGATGTCGGACCCTGTTCAGATTCTGCCCTCGGTCGCCCAGGGCCGCCTTTGGTGAGCCGTCGAAGGAAATCGGTTCAGAGGGGCTCCATTTTGTCAACCATGGCCGGAAGTGACGATCGTGACGGACGCATCCCTCACCGGATGGGGAGCTCAGGCCAACGAGTTGACAGTCAGCGGTCGTTCTGTTGGAGCTGAGGGCCATCAGGCACGCCCTGAAGGCTTTTCTGCCGTCTGTGAGGGGGAAGAATGTCCTGATTCTGACGGACAATACAGTGGCCATGCACTACCTCAACAAAAAGGGGGGGGGGCAGGGTCTCTCCCACTGTGCAGAGAGGCGATGCAGCTCTGTTTCTGGGCCATCCAGCAGGAAATTTCGATCTCGGCAGTTCATCTTGCCAGAGACGAAAACGAGGCGGCGGACGCTCTGAGCAGGCAGAGCACGGTCTCTCACGAGTGGGAGCTGGCTCAGGAAGTTCTTTTGGAGATCTTCGCCCTTTGGGGGACCCCACAAGTGGATCTCTTAGCCACCAGTGTCAACCGGAAGTGCGAAAGATTCTGCTCGAGGGAATTTCCTCCAAGAGGAGCCTTGGGGGACTCGTTCGTAGTGGAGTGGTCCTTCCCACTGCTGTATGCGTTTCCTCCAGTCCCCGTCATTCCGCAAGTGTTGCGGAGGTTCAGTTCCTGAATGATCCTCATTGCTCTGGCCTGGGCCAGGAGAGCATGGTACCCGGACCTTCTAGACATGTCCATCTGCCCTCCACGCCGTCATCCCTGCTGAGACGATCTGCTCTCTCGGGAGGTGGGTCGAGTTCTCCATCCAGAGGTCAAGTCTCTCAGCCTTCATGCTTGGTATCTGAAAGGCTGAGATATAAGGATTGGGACCTCCCTGAAGATGTGATGGAGGTGTTCTTTCAGCCAGAAGGCCCGCAACAAAATCCCTGTACCGTTGGAAGAAGTTCTGCGACTGGTGCAGGGTACAGAATGTGGATCCTTTCCAATGTTGCATTCCTTTTGGTTTTGTCTTTTTTGCTTTCTTTAGCCCACAATGGCCTGCAAGTAGGTACCATTAAGGGTTACCTAGTGGCGCTGTCCATATTTAAGCGCTCGTCTGAGGAGTGTTCTTATTTTAAGATAACTTTGATTTCTCAGTTCCTGAAAGGGCTAACTCATGTGTTTCTGCCGGCATCTTTCCAGGTGCCGGGATGAGATTTGAATTTGGTTTTAAAGTTCCTGATGAGAGCTCCCTTTGAGCCCTTACATTCTTGTCCATTGAGACTGTTGTCCTTTAAAACTGTATTTTTAGTTGCGGTTACTTCCGCACGCAGATTGAGTGAGTTGCAGGCACTTTTCGCCAAACCACCCTTCACTGTGTTCCATAAGGACAGGGTTGTCCTTAGGGTACGGCCTTCCTTTCTTCCGAAGGTTGTGTCGGAATTCCATCTGAGCCAGAAGGTAATTCTTCCGGCATTCTATTCTCCTCCACATCCTGGTAAGGAAGAGGAGAGGCTCCATAGGTTGGATCTTAGGGGAACTTTAAGTCTCTATATCTCACGGATGTCCCGGGTCAGGGTGGACGATCAGCTCTTTGTTGGATACGCTGGAAGGCGTTTAGGCCAAGCTGTTTCTAAGCAGACCTTGGGCCTCATTACAACCGTGGCGCTAAGTGTTTAACGGCGCTGTAAAAGGCTGCGGCGCCGTTAAACACTTAGCGCCTTACTAGGAGGTCCCTTTGCAGGACCCGACCTTAACGGCTGGTCTACACCAGCCGTTAAAGTAGGGACCCGCAAAGGGACTTTGGTGCTAAGTACGGTACTGCAATTTGCGGTACCGTACTAAGCGCCTTCCCCATTCCCATAGAGCCCTATGGGGCGAAAATGGTAATGGGGAAGGGCCATGGTTCAATGGGGAATTACCGCCCCGCCAAACTTGGAATGGGGTGGTAATTCCCTATTGAACCATGGCGGACCCGTTACAACACCGGCACCAACCATGGTGTTAATAGCGCCATGGTTTAGCGCCGGTGTTGTAATGAGGGCCCTTGTCCCGTTGGGTCATCTTGACAATCTCTGAATGCTACCGTCTGGCGGGTAAGGACCCTCCGGTAGGCTTATGGGCCCATTCTACTAGGGGTGTGGCTGCCTCTACTGCTCTGCAGACGGGTGTTCCCATTCGGAATATCTGTGAAGCAGCCACATGGGCCTCTATCCATACTTTTGTAAGACACTACTCCCTGGATTCTATCCATGGGCAAGATTTAGCCTTTGGAAAGGCGGTCCTCTATTCTGCAATTTGATTGGGCATTCTAAAATTCTAAATTCTTTTCCCACCTCCATACGTTGGTACTGCTTTGGGAGTCTGTCATAGATGTGGAATACGTCGGAGGACACAATCCCTTTCGAAGAACAAGTTACTTTCTTACCCGGTAACGTTCTTTCGATGGGATGTTCCTCCGATGTATTCCACATCGCACCCTCCCAGCCTGCCCCTCTACAGAATTTCTTATGCAATTGCAGCTTCCGTTTCCGCAAGGCTTTCTGTAGTCATACTGGCAGAAGATTGGTGCCACAACAAACTACAACTGAGGCTACGGGCGTCATGCATCCTACATATAACATCCAGTGACGTTGGCCGTCGGAGGAGGTTCTCGGGGGGTGGGTGTGGGGGGTGTGTATCGACGTCATCAACGCAGGACGCAGAACATTTTCCGAAGCAGCACAGCTGTGGACCTTACCTGTCATAGATGTGGAATACATCGGAGGAACATCCCATCGTAAGAATGTTACCAGGTAAGAAAGTAACTTGTTCTTCTGCTACTGGCAGACAGCAGAGAAACACTAGAATATCAGACCCAGTCTGTGAAAGACCTTCTGCCATCGCTAGGATTCCTCATCAATCCGGGGGAAGTCTGCCATGTCTGCAAGGAAGAGACTGCATTTACTAGTGCTTGGTGTAGATCCAAGGAAGGCGACACTAGAACGTCCAGCGAGGAAGATTAGATATCAAGAAGGAGATGAGACGTGTCTCTGGAAGGCCGTCATTTCCCTCAGCACCCTGGCAAGGTTAGTAGAATTGCTAGCATCATCAATTCAGGCCACATTTCCGGGACTCTCTCCATTACAGAGCCCTCCATAGACTGAAGATCAGACACCTGCAGCAGGGTCTGAGATACCATCAGGCAATTCCATTAGACCAAGAATCGACCACGGAATTATAATGGTGGCTATAGAACATGGAAGCATGCAACGGACGCCCTATTTTCAGAGACGGGCCAGATCTGATCATTGAATCAGATGCCAGCAGAGCAGGCAGGGGGGGCAGATGCAGTTCACTAGAGACAGGAGGCTAATGGGCACCAGACGAACTGTACCTTCATATTGTCTAGAACTATTAGCTGGGTCCTTCGCGATCAAGGCTTTTACAAAGGACAAGACAAACTGCTACAGTCCCCTGAAGATGGACAATATATCTGCGGTCACATACATAAACCACTTAGGAGGGACGAAGCCAAGACTCCTTGCAGAGCTAGCGAAAGAGATCTGATACTACTGCCTCCAGTCAAGGATTTCATTAACAGCGGAATACCTTCCGGGAGCCCTCAACGTAGTGGCGGACTGTAATTCCCGGTACCGAACAGACTCTAGCAACTGGAAACTCAACAGGGGAGTCTTCCAGCGCTTGGATCAGCTGTGTGGTCTGGTGCGCATATATCTTTTTGCATCCAGGCAGAACGCACAAACCTGAAGTTTCTTCAGCTGGAGGCTAGATCCGAAACACTCTAGGGACGGATGCGTTCCTGCAGTGTTGCCAAGGAGGGGTTCACTATGCGTTCTTTCCGTTTGTGATGCTGAGTATAGTTCTAGCGAAGGTTTGCAGAGAGAATGCGACGGTCGTGATTGTGGCGCCCGTGTGGAAGTCACAAGTCTGATTTCCAGCTCTGTTGGAAATTTTCTCTGATTTCCCACAGATCCTACTGCAGGATCCAGATCTGATCACGGACCAAGCTAGGTTGTTTGATCGGCTGAGAGTGAGGGACACTCTCGCGTTGATGGCTAGCAGGGTGTCTGGGGCAGATGGGCAATGTCAGGGATTTCAAACCACGCTCTTGTGCTGGAGATGGATAGATTTATGGTCCAGAGGGTGTCACTTTCACGTTATCAAAGAGGACCAAGTTGAACTCCCACTTCCATTTCATATCCTTATCTGCCGGGACATCCTCAACTGTGCATGGCGTCTTGTATTTGCGAATAGCCAGAACAGCGGAGGTTAGACCATTGGGAGTTAGTCAGCTGCTCACAGCATGCATTAAACCTTTCAAAGCAGTGGCTTCAGCCACGATGGCTAAGTCAGTGCGCAAAGTCATTCAGCAGACAGGCATTGATCTCCAAGTTCGAAGTGCACTCAGTCAGGAGCGCTGCTGCGTCTAAGGCATTCATGGCAGGTGCAGCACTGGCAGACATCTTTTGAGCCGCAGACTGGTTGAATGACAGCTCGGTTAAGACTTAATGCTCACTTCCGGTCTTGACATAGAATGAAGATTATCCATGCTTGCAGCACAGGGAATCCTGATTCTATTAAAGACATGGAGATGAGCATTATTTCCCACCCAGCGCATGCAATGTAAAATATCATATGTATGGCACTGTATTTTTCTTTGACGAGAAGTGCAGTGTATTAACCCTCCCTAACAGGGTTTTCTGATTCTACAGGAGATGACCAGAAGAACGGCCGAAATATGCCTGCTGAGAGGGAGAAGGGAGTAGTTTCTTACCTGGAACTCCATTTCTCCAGTGTTGGTATCTTTCATGGATTCACATGCTTAGAATATTCCCCGTCGTCAGGCTGGGAACCATCGGGATATTTATTAAGATGTTTTCCATAGGAAAACATTTCGACACTTCTGTGTTCTGTCTACGTTGTTTTTGGGCTACTTACGCATGCCCCAATAGGACATAGGGTATAAATAGCCCCACGGCTCCCTTCAGATTTTAACCCCCAAAGTAGCAGGGGCATATAAAGTTTGTATTCAGGGGAGGCCGGCGGGTACATGTGAATCCATGAAAGATACCAACGCTGGAGAAATGGAGTTACAGGTAAGAAATTACTCCCTTCTCCAGCATTGGATCTTTGAGACTTCAGTTAGGTGGAAACTTTTTGGCTGGAGGAAAGGTCCGAAATAAGCCTCTCAGGAAATGCTTAACCAGTCGATCGCCAAACAACGGAGTTGAATGTCTTTTACGAGTAAATCTTGAAATGGCTGCCAAATGAACTTTTATGGAGGAGAAATCTAATCCTCTCTCCGCTAAGTGCAGCAAATATGGAAGAACCTGTTATGACGCGACGTTTAAGGGGTCCACCCCCGGTTGATCCCTGCACCACACACAGAATCTCTTCCACTTACTTGCATATGAAGTGTTAGTGGACGGAGCTCGTGCTGCCTTTAAAATCCGTCGACACTCAGTGGAAATGTTCAGGTCCCCAAACTGAGAAGTCAGGAGCCAGGCTGTCGGGCTGAGGGCGTCTGGGTCGTGATGACAAACTGCTCCTTTGTCTTGGGATAGAAGGTTCGGAATCTTCTGGAACCTCACTGGTTCCATTTATCGACAGTTGGAGCCGGTCTGAGAACCATGACTGGCTCGCCCAGTAAGGAGCCACTACAATTACATGACTTGGGCACCTGTGAATCGACTGGAGGATCCGTCGGATGAGTGGAAACGGAGAGAACGCATATGCGAACTTGTTTGTCCACGGGAAGGAGAATGCCTCCCCCAGCTAGCCGGCTTGTGGCCATCTGCTCGCGTAATGTCTGCTCTTCTTGTTTTCTCGGGTTGCGAAAAGATCCAGGGAAGGATGACCCCACTTCTTGAAGATGTTTGTGATTTGTTGATCATCCAATTCCCACTAGTGCAGTTGATTCATCCCTGCTGAGGGTCTGCTTGTACATTGCTCACTCCTGGAAGATGGTAAGCCATAATGCTTATATCCTGTTTGAGGACCCAACGCCATATTTCCTGAGCTTCGCTCGAAAGCGTCCTGGAACGAGTGCTCCCTTGCTTCCTGAGGTAGAACATTGTTGTTGTATTGTCCATTAATATTCTTACGACTGATCCCCGTATGCGTGATAAAAAGGATTTCAGAGCCCAACGTACCGCTCTTAACTCTAGCACGTTGATGTGAAGGGTTGTCTCTACTCGGGACCATTGACCTTGATCTTGTAGGGATCCCAGATGGGCTCCCTATCCATTCAGCAATGCATCCGTTACCACTGTCGATTGAAAATCCGGTTCCTGCAGGGGCATCCCCTTCGTCAAATTGTGCGGGAGCTGCCACCACCGAAGTGCTCGTAGAAGCTTGCTGCTGATGCTCAACTTGTCTGACCATAAGCCTCGACTTTGGGACCATCGGTCTGCCAGAAACTCCTGTATTAGTCTCATGAAGAGGCGACATTTGTTCACCAATGGGATACAGGACGCCATGGCTCCTAGTTGTGACATGTATTTCCTGACCGACACTCTGGTGCCCACTTTCCACTCCTTCGATTTTTGTTTGAGTTTTTGAACTCTCTCCAAGGACGGCTTCACTAGCCCTGATTGAGTTTGGAATTCCGCGCCCAGAAATATCAAGCTCCGTGAGGGAGTTAAGGATTTCTTGAAGTTGATAGCAAAGCCTAAACGCTGTAGAAGTTGCATGGTGGCCTCTAGGCTTGCTTGTGTCATTCTCGGCGGCGAGCCCCTTACCAGCCAAATGTCCAGGTAAGTGTAAACCTGATGACATTTTCTTCGTAGCCAAGCTGCCACTGGAGCCAAGCATTTTGTGAACGTCCTGGGAGACTATTTTAGTCGGAAAGGAAGTACTTTGAATTGGTAATGACTCTGACTGACTACGAACCTTAGAAACTGTGTCGTCGATGCATGGGTATGTGGAAATATGCGTCTGTAGGTCTAATGACGCCAGAAAATCTCCCGGCTGCATGGATCGGATGACCTCCTGAAGCGTAAGCATTTTGAACTTCATGCTTTGCAGAGTCTTGTTGAGAGCCCGAAGGTCCAGAATGCGTTGCCACTTGCCGTTGGGTTTTTTGACCACGAAGTAACGGGAGTAAACTCCCCGACCTCTCTCGGCCACCGGAACAAATGCTATAGCCCCTTTTTGCAGCATAAGCACCACTTCTTGTTGTAATATGTAAAGCTGGGGTTGCGCCGAATACACAGGTGGAATTTGTGACGGCGTTCCCTTGAACTGCAAAGAGTGGCCTAGTTTTACTGTGTCTAACACCAAACAGTTTGATGTTATTCTTTCCCACTCGTCGACGCGACAGGACACTCTGCCTCCCAGGACGTCCTGAAGCTCGTCATTGTTGGGACTTTGCTTGCCTTTTGTGGACGACGAATATCCTCCCTTTCTTCTCGAAGCCTGGTAGTCTCGGCCTCTTTACGTTGCTTGGACAACACACCTATAACCTTGGGAGGAGTATGACGGCCTGCTGAATTTCCGGTCTCTGGTTGCGGTAAATCTGGAATTCCCCGATGCTCTGTGGAAGGGGCGAAAGGACCAAAATGCTCTCCCGCTTTGTAGGGCTCCTAGCGACCTTGCTGTGTCCGTATCTTCTTTCATACCTTTTTAGGGCCTCGTCCACCTTCTCCCCGAACAACTGCTCACCCTCACATGGCATATCGAGCACCTTATACTGGACCTCCGGTCTAAAGTTTGTACATCACAGCTAGGCTTGCCTTCTCAAAACCACTCTGTTATTTATTTGCTTGAACCCGGATTCCGCCAAGTCCACGGCGATGTTGATTGAGTGGTTTGTTGCCTCTTCCCCCTCATGGACCAGCAACATGGCTGATTTTCTGTGCTCCTCCAGGAGGTGTTCCAGGATAGGGGCCAAACGATGCCACATCCCACGGTCGAATCTTGCTATGATAGCCAGCAAGTTAGCTGCCTTAACCGTTGTTGCTCCTTCTGACAAGACCTTCTTACCAAAAGCATCCTGCCTTCTAGCCTCATTGTCCGGAGGTGTTGTACACTTATGCTGCGATCTGGCTTTTCTAGCAGCTGCCGCCGACACTACTGACTCCGGGGAGGGCTGAGCAGTGAAACATTTAGGTGTAGAATCCGGGGCATTGAATTTATTTTCCAACCTGCCCTTTATTGCCGGTTCTGAAAAAGAATGGCGCATGTTTCGCAAGCCTTCCTGCCAGACGTGGTCCAGAATGGGCACCGAGAAGACTGACTTCCTCCTCTTCCCCATATGGTTGAATAAGAAGCATTCCTTCTTTTCTTCCTCTGGGGTCAGACCAAATTCAATGCATGCTTTGCCCATCATCGCATGAAAAGAGCTGATGTCATCTGGTGGCGACGGCTGAGCCGGGCTTCAAGGCGCTTCCACTTCTGCCTCCGATTCCCATGTGGGATCTCTCGAAGGGGACGATGAAAAATCCGAAAGAGTCTCTAGCCCTTGTTCTGACTCTGAATCTTGCAATTCCCCTTCTTCTGGGTGTGAGCAAAGGGGCTCCTCGCTAACTGGACAGGAGGCTGGCATCCCGTCGTTAACCGCGGAACGGGACCTGGTTCGTCGTCGGCAGGCATCGCCGGTATCCCTGTAGGTGCACCTACGGGGGATAACCTTGCATCCAATTGGCTCAAAAGACTGCAGCTTGGTCAACACCTGTAAGGATAATACTGACTGAGGGTTTAACAAAGACGATGCAACGGGGACACTTTGCCCTCCCGAAATTGTCGATGAGCCAACGCCCTACAATCCCAGATCCGTTGGACCAACAATCTGTTCACGGTCTTCCTCCAATGACATATTGGGAAAGCTGCTTCCTGCTGCAATAGGGTATCTGGCAAAACTGCATCGTACACCTCCGGTTGCCCTTGGAGGATCCACCGTCGACTATGTCAATGTGGAAGCCCTTTCAATCGTCATTGCTGGAGTCGACAACGCCACTGCTGGTATTGCCTGCGCCGGTGGTAATGATTCCGTCAATGACGGAACCCCTGTCGACGATGGTGGAGGCTGTGACGCAGGCTCCTTAGGCGATCCCGCCTTTTTTGAGCTAGACCTATGTTTCGTCGAGTGTCTACTTAAGGAAGACCTGTGATGGTCTCCTGAGGAGGAGGTCTTTAAAGGATCTTTCCCTTTTTTTGACGAAGATGAAGAAGACTTCCCTTGATGGCGATCTTGTCCATGTTTCGAAAAAGATTCTTTCGCCGGGTGTTTCTCTGAGGAACGTTTATCCGTAGAGCTTGGCTTCTTCACCAGAGGCTCTGTAGACACTGATCGGCGATGGACTACCGAAGATTTAGACCTCAATGCCAGAATGTAAGAAGATCCTACCTCCGATGAAGGACAGGTCCCCTCATTTAGCCACGTCACCAGACGCCTATTCCGATCTTTCAGAGTCTTCTGTGAGAAACCCTTACAAATCTCAACTGTCCGCACAGTGATGCGGGTGTAGACAATACAGGCAATCCATGTCCCCATCTCCTTCATAGACTTTCTTTAGTCCGCACGTGGCACACGGGCAGAAGAACGCCTTTCCAGACATTGTAAAAGAAAGACTTGCAAAGAGTAGAATTCAACCTTGTACTGAGTAGAAAAAACACGAGGTGCTCCTGCTACTTTGGAGACGGTTGAAATCTGAATGGAGCCGCGGGGGTGGGGCTATTTATGCACTGCGTCCTATTGGGTCATGTGCAAGCAGCCCAAAAATGACAGACAGGACACAGAAGTGTCGACATTTTTTCCCATGGAAAACATCTTAATAAATATACCGAGGGTTCCCAGCCTGACGACGGGGAATATTCCAAGCATGTGAATCCATGAAAGATCCAATGCTGGAGAACTGTGTTCACACTCCGCGTGAGAGGAGTCTAGTTTGTTTGTTGGAAGGAGAGTGCCCGAGGCATTTCTCAGGGCAGGGTCCCAGTTGATTTCAAATTCATCTTCACAGTTGTGATACATGGGTCGGTTCCGAGCATCCAAAGAGGAGGAAGGGCCTGTGAGAAACCAGGTGTCTCACCTGCTATTCCCCACGGATCTCTCTCTCTCTCTCAGGTGGCCAGGACACGGCCATCGCCTTTGGATCCAGACCCTGGGGGGGTGGACCAGTGGGGGAGGATACACCTGGGCAAGGGGTCTACGAGGAGTGGGAAGCTGGATGGCGAGACACGGTATCCCTTCCCCTGCAACACCTTTAACCCATCCTACCAGGTAGGATGTGGGAACCTTAACACTCTTCCTTCCATTGTTCTGCCCTTTCACACAGACAGCCCACTCTGGGAGAAAACCGACTCCTACCCGAGCAGTGCACCCGACATGTTCCGCTACTATGGTCAGGTGAAGTTGGGAAAGTGCTCACACCTGACTTCCATTAAACTTCCCCACACAGATAAAAGGAAGAGCATTAGAACACACTGAGTGAGGCAAAGCACACTAAGGAACAGCAGTTTCGAGTCGGCAGCTGAACGAGGGGAGAAAGACTGCAAACCCAGAAGAGTTTGTAAGAAGTTAAATACCCTGACTTTTTCGGCCAGACGCTGTAACATTTTAGAAACCTTCAAGGCAGAAAGCGTAAAGCCAGGAAACCAGACCGAAGAATCCTGCATTGTCTGTCGAAGATACCGAGGGCCTTGATGAATGTTTGAACTTCAGAAGGCAAGATAGGTCCGGCACCATGAATGTGCTCAATCGAAGCTCTCTGTAAGGTATCCCGCCAAGAGAAATGAAAGTAGACGATAGATGAAAACCATCGTGTGAAGTGAATCGAAGTAAGTGGTCCTGCAACGGTTTAAGCAAAACCATCACACATTCGAAAGCCTTCGATTTTGGTAAAAAGAGGATCCGAGCCCGAACGAAGGCAATCCGTGGTCCGAGCCTGAACGAGAGAAACCATTGTGATAAAAGGAGGTCTCCGCCTGAAGAGGGAGACCCACGATGAACTTTGAAAGCGAGAACTTGTGCATGTGAAAATCCTAATAGGAATGGAACTTTGAGACTTTGTTACGACAGACCCTCTGCAGTAAGAGACGGTTGTTGGAAAAGAGGCTTTGGCAGAAAGGCCTGATGTCTGTGCTTTGAACTGTATCCTCGTGGCTGAGAAGCCAGAGTGTGTGCGAAGCTCGAATGTGCCGCCGTGACCCGTTCTGAAAACGTGGGGAAGGGTAGCCAAATGCTCAACCGTCCCGACGTATTATTTCTGGAACACTTTTTTTTTTGCATGCACCATTGTCCCACACCCTTTTGTATTTAGAATTAAGGATTGGAAATGAGTTTATTAGTAAAGGTCCTTTTATTTGACAGAGACTTGACTAGGACTGCATTATTCTATTTTGATGGCCGTAGCTTGCTCCCATACTTGGATTTCAGTTTAGATAGGTGTTCAACCAACCCATTTGAAGTTCAATTAACATCCTTGAGCTGTGATCACTTGTCTGTCTTCACTGTTTGATACCATGCCTTCCCTACAGGCCCATAGACAGAAAGTGGCTAGAAGGTTGCAGAGACAAGAAGTTTTAAAGAACTACAGAAATGGAAAAGGACTATACAGGACTGTATTTTTTTTCAACAAATAAAAATAAACGTTGGTTTCACTTTCAGATAAGGGTAGAAACTTCAGCAGGGTTAGATTAAATAGGTTGAAGCTTAATGCTCACCTCTGTGTCTTTGTAAACTTGGGTAAGCTTCATTCATGGATCAGAAGCTGGAAGTAGCTCCTCTGTGTCAGATTTCCCTCTGACCATTTTTTACTAGTGTCCCAGGGGCTATAATGTCAAGCCTATTGAATGGGGTGTGCCTGACAGATGGTGGAACTTGCTTTTTTGCCCCCAAACTGTGGCATGAGCCCAAAATTCACATTTTATGAACATTTCTTGTACTCTATTGCTGACTGTTTCTGGTGAATTCTGTTTCTTGATGTGTTGATTCACCAGTATTCACTTTTTATGCTCTTTATATTTCTTGACTGTTTCTGGTGAATTCTGTTTCTTGATGTGTTGATTCACCAGTATTCACTTTTTATGCTCTTTATATTTCTTTCCCTTATTTTATTATTTATTATTATATTGTTTAAAATTGTTTAAAGCATGGACCTAGCTCGAGCCACCATTTGGGCTGTCATCTTTAACAGTTGCATAGTACTATGAGTTGAAGTCTGTGTTGGCATGTGCATCCATTGGAATTAGTCCTTTTTAAGGTGTTGTTCAAAAGATTTTGAGAGATTTGTGAAATTGGAGAATTGTGGGGGCATTCCGGTGCCGGCACCACGATAGAGTTCCAAAGGGTGAGCTGTGTCACAAGAGTAGGATTGCTTGCAGGTCCTCTTTGCAGACGAGTTGTGATTCAAGCCGGTTGGTTGATTTGCTGCACGAGAAGTGTGTGCTGCCAGATATGTGGAGCTGAGGCGCCAGGTGCGCTGGTGTGCGACTCATGACTGCTGTGGCGAACCAGTAGAAGGATTCCAATGAGTCAATGCCATTTTAGAGGCTTTTAAAAAATAAATACAACTACCTAACAAAACTACACTAAGGATGCACGTCCAAGTCCACTTCAGGAAAAACAAACCAAAAAGAGAAAGGGACCAGGACAAGGCTTCTGTCTGGAACTATTGCCTGACCCTAACACTTCGATACCTCCTCCAAGCAGGTTTTTAGAAAGTTCATCAACCCTGGAATCCTCCTCAGGAAACATGATTTGTAATAGTTTCACATAGTTCCAAAGAGCTCTTGTGAAAGTTTCAAATATTTTCATAGTTCAATAGTTACATATCAAACAGTTCTCAAACCCCTTCACAGGCAGTACTTGTCAGCTTCTCCATTCTTGACATAAGGATTCCCTCTCCTCACACACAAGGTTTCTTTAATGCAGCTACACCATTTACCCCTCAGTGACTGACAGTAACCTTGTATTCTTGCAGGTTCAAAACTTCCAGGGTCGCTTTCTTCCCAAATTTGTTTTAAAAGTCAGACTTCTTGGGTTTTTCAAAGTCCTGTAGCCCTCTGTCAGGTTTACTCAAGTAGGGCCTCAATACAGTGTCTGCCTGTTAGGGTTTTCCAGGCTCCCGAACCCCTTTGGATTCTCCAGCCGAGACTATTAATGTCTTTTGGCTTCGTGGGGTTTCCCAAAGCCCTTTGGCCCACTGATAGGCTTACTGTGTCTCTACTCTGGTTTATCAGGCTCCCGTAACCTCGTCGGTTTCCCCATCCTTGATGTCAATGTTCCATTTGCGCTCTCTTCAGGAGTGTTTGCTTCCCTTTGGTAGCTCCAGCAAATGTATTTCTAGGGTGGAGCGCAGGGGCTCTGCTGTCTGACATTTGTCGGTTGTTGGCCCCCGGGCTCACCACGGCTTCCTTGTGGTCACGCCACCAGATGAGACGGTTGCTTCTCTCTCTCTCCCGACCTTGGCTTCTTGGTTGGTCACAGGCATTTTATTCACTCTCCAAGCTATCACTGGGCTTGTGTAACGTGCCCCTGCCAGGAATTATTTCCATAACGGGATTGCCCCTGCATAGGATTCTTTCCTGCCACTGCGTAGGAGGTTCTCTGACGCCTTCATTCAAAGTGCCTCGTGTTTTCATGCACGCAAGCACCAGAGGCATAGCCAGGATTGTCTAGCTAGTTGGGCCCACCGCAGTGACATTCATTTCTGTAAATGCCACACAGCGTTGCTGAGTGGGAATTTACAGATTTTGGGCGGGCCTTGCCCGCTCAGGCCCTACTCTGTCTATGCCTCTGGCAGTTGTGCCCTTTTTCTGTGACTGTGGCATGCAAGCCAGATGCAGCATAACCTGAAACCAAAGAGATTGAAGCAGTGTCACTGTTTGGTGGTTTCGAAACAGAAGCAACAACTGTCTTTTCAGTTCCCATATACCTTATGGGGATGGGAGTCCTTGCCCCAGAGAGGGCAGTCACTCCCAGTGAGGTCCCACTTGCCCAGACCCCTAGGAAGGGTCTAGCTGGAGCTCACCTCCCTAGCCTCAAAGGGGGTGGCTCTTCCCTGAAAAGGGACAAATTATCCAGATTCGTCTCACTGCTTTCTAGATGATATATGCAGTCTTGAATAATGGTAATGATGTGTTTATTTATATAGTGCCTTTATCCAAAGCACTTTACAGACTGACAACTATACATTTACATAAAATATCACCTAACGGAAATTGGTACTCCTAGGATCCTGGCCTGGAGAGGAAGCCAGTGTAGTTTGTTTAAAATGGGGGGTGATTCAGTCAAATTACTGTGCACCCGTAATGAGACCTGCTGCAGCATTGTGGACTGCTTTTAGGGGAGCCAATTTGGCTGCTGGGAGTCCTGTCAGGAGAGCAGGTCTCCCGTCGATGTGCAAGACAAGGGCCTGCACTTCGCTCAGGAAGTCTTTCAGTAGGGTGAAGGGTTTGATTTTTCTGAAGGGTGGAGATTCGAAGCCAGGTGGCGTAAAGGCTTTTGTGGGGGTATCTGTATTTCTGCCCCCTATACTTTTGGGGTACAGGCACAGAGCAGAGCAACCCAGCCAAGGTTCTCTGTGGTAGCAATGGGCGAACAACCAAGGCTGAGACTCAAGGGCGGCAATACATGCTAGTTCTTAGGTACAGTGAATCCCCAGGCTCCCACAAAGGAATGTCCACACACTGTTATGTGCTAATAGAGTTTTTATATGAAATAAGGTACAGGTAAATGCATACACATAAATAACACTGTATACAAATTGGCAACAATATATACACTGTATTTGGTACCACACTGTACTTAGATTCAGTAAACATGCACCAACTGCTGACAGTAATTAAAACGCATGAGAATTCTAAGCAAGGTGTAAATCCATAGATCAATGGAGAAAGGCAAATGGAAGGGGCTCAAGTTTGTAATGTGCTCACACTCGTATTGTGGTTGTGTGGAAGTCACAAGTGATTTGTCACATGTAATTGACTGTCAGAGCATATATTAGTAGTAACAACAAGTTTATTGGTAAATCCTAAGAAAATCTAATGAGCCGACACGTTTCGAGAAATGCCTCTCTTCAGAGCTCTGTGTGTGTGTGTGTATATATATATATTTCTGATGTTTGCTAATCTGCTTAGAATCACATGCTGTGCATAGGTCCGACATCCAGTGGTCACTGCGGAGTATTGCATTTTGTTTTTCGTAGTCGAAAAGGGGACGTCGACAAGGCGTGTCTGTAACACTATCCCTATAGTGACGTGCGTTGTACCCACAATCCCTCACGCGTCGAGGTCCCTCAGATTGTTTTTTTCCGCCCAGCTTATGGTCGCCTTACGCGGAGCTCCTAGAGAGACATTGCTAAACAATTACTACGGACCTCGGTCCTTAATATATACTTATTGTTAAAAGATCCCTCCCCTCGACGTTAGCTGTGAAGCTGTTTCTCCGCCGAGCAAGTTTTCGACGGAGGAGAAGAGACGGAGGAGATCCTTCTGCGCTGCCGAACACGTGGCCAGGCCTCGCCGGCCAACATACAGTAGGGAGAGTGGGGGTTTCGAACTTTTACCTTCTCGTCGAGAATGTCTTTCTTTCTCCCCTATCTTTCCCTTGGGGTTGTTATCACCAGTTTTTATTGCCTCAGCTATGGAGAGGACACCTTTTAAGTTTTGCCCACGATGTAGGGGCAAATACACTTGGAAGGACAAACACAAGCTCTGTAATCGTTGCTTGCCCCTCGATCATAAAGAGGACAGCTGCGCGGCCTGTAAGCTCTTGAAACCAAGAACTCTTAAAGAACGGAAAGTTAAGGGGTGGGCGGACTACGCTATGTCGAAGTCAGTTTCCTCACCCGCCGCCGCTGTTACAGAAAGTGACGAGGAGGGTGATAACTCGACGTCCGTTACGGAAGTCATTAACCCCCAGAAGGAGCGCTCGCGCTCCTCGATGTCCGTCCCCGGCCCCGACGGGCTCGGCTCACGCCCTGCTTATGGGGATGAACACCCCGGCGACAAGGACGCCCACAGACCCCATAGGCCTAAGCACACAACCCACGGCTCTTCTTCGTCCAGGACGAAGGATCCACCAGCGCCGAAGGGGACGCAGGGCACTCCGGCGTCGACCTCAGACCGCAAGGGTCTCAAGCCCCACCCGCAAACGCAGCCGCGACCAGCGATTGGGCTTTCATCTAATACGGGCGCTACCTCAAAAACATCCGACGTAACGCTCCATAGAGCGGCCATCGAAAAACAACGCGCAACGCAGGCAACGCCGACTCCAGAACCCTCGACTGACGAACTCGTCATCGAGAGTCTGGCGAGAATTGTTTCCGAGGACAAACGTAAGCGGACGACGAAACAGACGTCGAATACCGCACCCAAGGAAATAGAAACGCCGAAAAAGCACAAGAGTAGCCAGGAACTGCCCCATCCATCTAAAGGCACTACTGAACTACCGGAGGGCTTTTCTGAGGGCGACGGAAACCTTTCGTCGACGTTGTGGGAGCGTTCGAAGCGTTTTGAAGGTGAAAACACTGATTTCCCCCCTCTAGACTATTCAGGGGTTCCCCATGAGACCCTGGAAAGACTCCATTCTTGTATGGAAAAGATGGAGAGGTTTTTGGGTAACCAAAACCCACCCACACCCAAAAGACCAAGAGAATGGACCCAGGATGACCCTAGGGTCAAGATTCCTAGGCTGTTTCCCCCTTCTACAGATGCATATGACCTCACTGAAGAGGAGCAATACCTCCAGGAAGATGAGTGTTTAGGTGGAGAGGAAGAACTTGAGGAGGAGAGGTTTGAGGAAGACCCTTACACTAGCGCAGGAGCTTTTGAAGAAGATACAGCTACCTCACAGCCCTGGCACTCCCCATCAGTGCAGCCTTGGCAATCCCCATCAGTGCACTCAGACCCTGATGTCTTTCATCCTTCTCCTCCCAAGGACTCACCTATTGGGAACACCTCCCCCATAGATGACCAGCCTTCACTTAATGCACTATTGCGCAAGGCAGCAGCGCGTTTTGAAATAGACACAGGGGAGACTCTTCCGGACATAGACTTTGTAGAAAAAGTTATTAAAGAAAAAGCCCCTGTCAGCCAGTCCATTCCGCTCCTGGCTTCTATAAAGAGAAGAATAACTCCTTCCTTTTCCAATCCGGCCTTAGTCAGAGGGGTCAACCCTCGGATAGAAAAGCTCTTCAGCCCTTCGTCTTCTGACCCTTTGTACATCAGGGGACATTCTATTCCGGACTCTCTGGTAGTGACTAACACAAGAAAGAGAGCGGGGGTACCACTATCTACTAGTGAGGCACCACCTGACAAAGAGGGCAAGAAGCTCTATGCACTTGGGAAGAGAATCACGACCTCCGACCTGTGCAGCGAAGCAGAGGACGCACCAGAACCCCTGCGTTCACGCCTGTTGGCTACTATATCAGAGGGAACTCTTGTAAACCAGGGCATCATAAAGAACTCCTTAGATGCCGCAGAGACAGCTGGCCGCTCCCTGGTTCAGGGAATACTTCTCAAACGCCATGTCTGGCTGCGCAATTCGGGATTTAAGCCAGAAACTCAGGCTTCCCTAATAAATAAGCCCATAGAGCAAACACATCTGTTTGGGAAAGCAGTTGATGAGGCCCTAGAACATGCGAAGAAGGAGTTTGATACCATCAAGACTCTTGACCAAATTTCTAGGCCACCTAACAGACGCAGCTTTGGCAATAGACGCTCCTTTCGTGGCCAACGACAGCAGCAAAGCCAACAACAATTTTACTCTGCTACCAACTGGCCCTCTAACCAAAGCACCCAGTTCAGTCAAAGAGGCCAACGTCGTGGCAAATTAAGAGGGCGCGGCTCCAGTCCAAAAGGCCCCACGCCCAATACCAACAAATGACCCAAAGATTCGTGTCCCCTCCCATGCATCACCGGTCGGGGGCCGGCTAACATCGTTCCTTTCAGCATGGGAGGGAATAACGTCAGACCGCTGGGTATTATCCACCATAGCCCACGGATACTGCATCGAATTCAACGGTTCCCCGAAATATAGACCCCCACGGAACCGACGCATGACACCGGAACACCTCACTATTCTTCTTCAAGAAGTAGAAGAGCTACTGAAAAAAGAAGCTATAGAGGCTGTCCCCCTATCTCAGGTAACAGAAGGTATTTATTCAGTGTACTTACTTGTACCCAAAAAGGACTTAACCATGCGCCCTGTATTAGATCTGCGCCCAGCGAACAACTTTGTCAAACCCCAAAAGTTTTGTATGGTGACCTTGCAGGAAGTAATCCCACTGTTATCACAGGGGGATTACATGACAACACTAGACATGAAAGATGCATACTTTCATATTTTAATGTTGCCAGCGCACAGAAAATACCTCAGGTTCAAGATAGAGAACAAACACCATCAGTTCAGAGTACTACCCTTCGGGATAGCATCTGCACCAAGGGTATTTACGAAAGTACTGGCAGTGGCAGCGGCCCACCTGCGCAGATTATCCATCCCGGTTTACCCGTACCTTGACGACTGGCTCATAACAGGGGATTCTTACGAAACATGCTTCTCCAATACCCAAAGGACCATAGACCTTTTGTCCCAACTGGGCTTCTCCATCAACGAAAAGAAGTCCAGCTTAGACCCCAGCCAAATCAAACAATTCCTAGGGGCTCTAATTCGAACAAAGGACGGCCTCGTCTTCCCCTCCAAGGAGAGGGTCCAAAACATGCAGTTTCAGATCCCCCAATATGTGGCAGGTCGAGAGGTGACGGTACGCAAAGCAATGCGCTTGCTAGGGATGATGGCGTCATGTATTTATTTGGTACCTCACGCGCGCCTGCGCATGCGCCCAATGCAAGAGTGGCTCTACAGCCAGTGATGTCAGGCCAGCGGACAATGGGACGATCTGGTGGTGGTCTCGCAGGCTTTGGTTCTCTCGCTACGGTGGTGGACAAAGGAAAACCTGTTATTAGGGAAAACTTTTGCCACACCCGCAGTGGAAGCCACTCTAACCACAGACGCATCCCTTACAGGATGGGGGGCTCACCTATCCCATCAGACTGCTCACGGAGTGTGGACTCAGAGCTTAGCATCCAAGCATATAAACCTGCTGGAACTATTAGCAGTGTTCAAAGCACTGAAAGCCTTTCAGGAACACTTACAAGGAAAGACAGAGATGGTCCTCACAGACAGCACCACAGCCATGCACTATCTCAACAAGCAAGGGGGCACTCACTCTCCAGGACTGTCCAAGCTGTCCCAGAATATATGGAAGCGGGCTCTCAAACACATGTTCCTACTATCACAACATGTACCAGGGGAACTCAATCTGCTAGCAGACAAACTCAGCAGAGACTTCCCCCTACCCAAAGAGTACGAATGGCAATTACACGAAAACATCGTCTTAGACGTCTTCACGCAATGGGGTTTCCCGGAAATAGACCTGTTCGCAACCCTGGAGAACTCACAATGCCAAAGTTACGCCTCCAGGTACCCCCAGAACCAGTCCAAGGGGAACGGTCTGTTGATTCAATGGTCAGGGAAATTTGTTTACGCCTTTCCCCTGACTCCCCTCCTCAACAAAGTGGTGCACAAGATGCACCAAGAGCAGGTTACCATGATACTAGTAGCCCCAATGTGGGCCCGGCAGCCATGGTTCGCTCACTTGATGGAGATGTCCCTATCTCCCCCAATGAAACTTCCCTGCCCGTACAACATGCTGTCACAAGACAAGGGCAGGACACTGCATCCATGCCCTCAGACCATGAACTTAGCAGCCTGGCTCCTGAGATCATAGAATTTGGACATTTACATCTCCCTCAGAGATGTATGGACATCCTCAGGGAAGCCAGAAAACCTAATACTCGCCACTGCTATTCTAGCAAGTGGAAAAGATTTGTCATCTGGTGTAGAAGTAAGAACATCAACCCGGTTGACTGCTCTGCCACTAACCTTATTCTGTACTTGACCCATTTACTGGATTCAGGTCTAGTGTTTAATTCCATTAAAGTCCACCTAGCGGCACTTTCTGCATACACCACTTCCCAACTTAGTGTCGTGGTGGAAGATACCAGTTATCAAGGCCTTTATGGAAGGGGTAAAGAGAATACACCCCCCGATAGCTAACCCAGCTCCCGGATGGGACTTAAACGTGGTACTTTCTAGACTCATGGGCACTCCTTTCGAACCCATGCACAAGGCAACTCTTAAATACCTCACTCTTAAGACTGCTTTCCTAATAGCCATCACCTCCATTAGGAGAGTAAGTGAACTACAGGCTTTTTCTGTACTAGACCCCTTTGTATCAGTTCACAAGGATAAGGTGGTTCTTCGCACACACCCAAGGTTTGCACCAAAATTCATCTCGAAATTTCATGTAAACCAATCTATAGAACTACCAACGTTCTTTCAAAACCCTTCCAGCTTAGGAGAAAAAAAGTCTGCATACACTAGATGTACGCAGAGGTGTCATGTACTACATGGAAAGAACCAGATCACTGAGAAAGACTAATCAGTTCTTTGTCTCGGTGGCAGCAGGAAGAGAAGGAGATGCAGTCTCTAAGTCCACTATATCTAGATGGATTGTACAATGCATCACTCTCTGTTACACTCTTGCTAAGAGAGAACTACCCTTCAAGCCAAGAGCACATTCCACTCGAGGCACTGGGGCTTCCATAGCATTCATTGCAAATGTTCCCCTTGAGTCCATCTGCAAAGCGGCTACCTGGAGTTCTGTGCACACCTTTACAAAACACTACTGTCTAGATGCACACTCTAGATCTGACTCCCGGGTGGGACAGGCAGTATTAACACATCTTTTCTCTACTGTTCCTTCTCATAACCCACCGCCAACTCCGGGTACTGCTCGCTAGTCTATGCACAGCATGTGATTCTAAGCAGATTAACAAACATCAGAAGACAATGCATTACTTACCGTAAAAGCATTTCTGATGGTTGTATCTGCTTAGATTCACATGGCGCCCGCCCTTCCTCCCCGCTCAGATGGAAGGAACATAGACATCCTCTACTATATTTCTCTCTTTTCTGTACTCACTCACGTCTAGAAGGCTCCCTCAGGGCAGAAAAATACAAACAGAGGGACCTCGACTCGTGAGGGATTGTGGGTACAACGCACGTCACTATAGGGATAGTGTTACAGACACGCCTTGTCGACGTCCCCTTTTCGACTACGAAAAACAAAATGCAATACTCCGCAGTGACCACTGGATGTCGGACCTATGCACAGCATGTGAATCTAAGCAGATACAACCATCAGAAATGCTTTTACGGTAAGTAATGCATTGTCATATATGAGAAATGCCTCTCTTCATCTCTTCAGAGCTCTGTGTGTGTGTATATATATATATATATGTATATATATATATATATATATATATATATATAATAGCTTTATATAAGAAATCCTAACAAAATTTGTTTTGAGTGATATTAGTATCGTGAACAGTTTCAAAATTTCTAAATGATTGATCTGTTATTGGCATCTGCCAATCTGTTACATCATGTGTAAGAGAATATCATGTTAGGCATCAAAAAATCGGGATTTGTTCTGATAAATAGCTGACTTCTCAAGAATTGTAAGTATTTGTTTGTTTATAATGCGTGCCAGACCCGAGGGTATCGGGGCGCAGGTACAAGGATATTTTCAGCTTATGGTTACGTAGTTACATGGTTACACAGAAAACAATGGTTACAAAGTTGCATGGTTACAGAGAAAACAGTTTGACTTCAATAGTAAGGAGAATATATACAACAGGATATGTACACAGAACAGGGTTAGAGGATAAGGGAATGTGTATTCAACATGATGTGAGCATGTTAGTAGTGTTCTGCCTCCTCACCTCCGAGATGTGATATTTCCTAGCTATGCCTAGTGATGCTCTTAGAGCGTTATTCTTTAGTGTCTGGATTTTTCAAACTATATATTTATTGGCTCCTAGATATAGGGCGTTTCAGTAGTCCAATTCGGACAGGATTTATGCTCTAGCCAAAGTGCTACAGCTGCTTTTGGATAAAATGGTTTGGCCGCTCTAATCAGTTTACAGGTGTAGGCCGTGGAGGAGGCCATCACATTCACCTGTTTGGCCAGGGTAAGGCTGGAGTCCCGGTAAAAGCCTAGTGTTTTAACCTCCTTGGCAACCTTGATGGTGTTACAATCAATGACAAAGGAGGTGTATTTGTATCCAAGTTTGTTGAGATTAGGCGTAGTCCCAAGAATGATTTCAGTTTTGTCATCATTCAGGCATAGCCTATGGCGTCCCATCCATGCCTGAATGATGAGGAATATTCTATTTACCAAGGCCAAATCCTTATCATAATATCATAATCCCCAGTTAGTGGTATGAGAATCTGGGTATCATCTGCATAGTTAGTGTAGGTGATACCGAGAGGATACAGATTTGCAAAATGAATGCGTATGGGCACTTTTTCACAAGTTAAATGTTCAGGATAATGCTCCATAAAGTGTTGGTTATCACTTGTATATCTGTATTCATAGTCTTGATTCCTTGACGCCTGTTAATGTGTTTGAAAGTCAATGGGCCTCATTACACGGAATGCGGTAAACCATGGTGCTATTAGCACCATGGTTGCCGCCGGTACCATACCGGTACCACCATGGAGACAAGGGGAATTACCACCCTATTCCAAGGGTGGCGGGGCGGTAAATCCCCCTTTCTCCATGGCCCTTCCCCATTCCCATTTTTGCCCCATAGGGTTCAATGGGAATGGGGAAGGGGCTAATTACGGTACCGCAAATTGCGGTACCGTAAATAGCACCAAGGTCCCTTTGCGGGTCCCAACTTTAACGGCTGGTCTACACCAGCCGTTAAGGTCGGGTCCCGCAAAGGGACCTCGTAGTAAGGCGGTAAGGGTTTACCAGTACCGGTGCCCTTACCGGTACCGGTAAACCCTTACCGCATTCCGTGTAATGAGGCCCAATATCTAGTTATGATATTAAAGGTATGGGTTGCAGCGCTCAATCGCCTGATAACGTTGAGCTGATCAGTAGACATTCCGGTTTCCCTTTGTCCTTCCCTCACACGTTATTTGCTAACAGTTGTTTTATATAAAATAAGTACAGGTAAATATATGCTCATAAATAACACACTTTGTACTCTGGCAACACTATCTAAATATTGGCAAAAATGTATATACTATGTGGTACCACACTGTACTTGGATTCTGTACAAATGCACCAAGTGCTGAAAGTTAATAAAGAGCATAAGAATTCTAAGCAAGGTGTAACTCCATTGATCAATGTAGAAAGGCAGGTTTATTTAGGAACATTGGTGGAATGCTTTCTTTGGAGTAGATATGCAAGTCTGTGTGAGGATCTCCCACCTGGGAAACCTGTAAGGGAAAGGTTAAGGTGTATTGTATCTTGTATATTACGCCCAGTACAAATAAGTTCAGTAATGCTCTGCCTTTCTTTCTGCAAGTCTCACTACTTCAAAGTATCTGTGATGCCACAGGAGACCAGGATTGCAGAAGAATCTGGGACCCCTCAATGATTTCTGAGGATGGAAAATGCTTTTCCTCATCACCGTGCCTTTGGTGCTTTGGCAGGCGAAGTGGTGGAGTTTCTTGCCTTTACTCAATGAGACCCCTCAAGGATGGACCCTTTGCACCCCCCCCTTGGAAGGAGGAGTTTCTGGGATGCGTTTCAATAAGAAGAAAGGAACCAAGCAGTGTCGGAAAGGCAGCCCTTTCGGTCTTTTCGTTGGTCTCTGTTGGCGGGTCGGTACTCTGGCTGTGGATGTCCCACAAAGGTGAAACTTGTTGTGGGCCTCGACAAGGCCTGGCTGAAGAACAGAAGACACGGGGGGGGGGGGGGGGGCTGCAGATGGCTTTCGATGGCGACGGGCACAGTGGGCGAAGTAAGTTGCAGGATTTCAGTCTGCTGACTTTCTGTTCTTCCGTGCTGCAGCCTCAGCAGACTCCTGGATGGCTTCTGGTGACCTGGACACGAACTCTGGACTGGATTATACGCCCTCACCAAGTCTAGACCCTCAGGATGTAGTCTTCAGATTTTGGTGGTGGGAAACCCACCGGTGGACACTCATCTGCACCCATCGACGCTGAATCTTTTCCGCCGTGGAAGAGTAGATGGATGTGGTGGCAGCAGCGTGTCTTGGATTCTTCAGTCTGTGGAAACTTTCACAGCTCTTGGTGTCAGGCAGCACTATCCCAGGGTAACCCCTCCTCTGGGTGATACGCTGCGCTTGGCTTCCACCGGGCACAAATGACAACTGGACTTCTTCGGATCAAGATGTCGAGGTACTCCTCTTCTGGATTTACGAAGACCCACTCTCTGGACGGTAGGCACACCTTACTGCCATCCACAGTACTTCAGATGAAGAGCAGCAGTTGCACGATGGTCCCTCATTGCTCGGGGAGAGGTTGCCTATCCAGGTCCTCTTGGATCAGTCCTTGGAGCAGCACAGCAGCTTTTGGATTTTGATGAAGAGTAGCAGCCACAGACTCTTTGCCCCAGCTGGACTGCAGGGAACAGCTTCTTCAGGTTTCCGACTTTAGCTTCTGAACAAATTGGTGAGTCAGGGGGTCCCTGGTTATACACATTTGTTCCCCATTCACTCAGGCTAAGTCAGGCTCAATCAGGCATCACACACAAGTGCACTCATGCAAGCAGGCACCCAGTCAGGCTCACAGGCATTCAGGCCATTTACCCAAAACCAGACACCCATAACATAATACAGAATGTGGATTGGAGGGAAAACCCAGCCCTTCAGGCCACTGCACTGCATTCACTCCAGTTTGTCAGGGCTGGCCCAGGCCTGGTCACACAACCAACACCAGATGCCCACCACACAGAATGTGAGTTGACTCCATACGCCATTCATACAGGTCCCACCCCAAGGGTGTACCCACAACACACATTCCTTGGGAAGGCACCAGCCAATCTGACATTGGCAGCTCATCAGAACCATATATGGTCCTTCCACCAAACAGCCATTCAGGGGAGGAAGGGGACAGAGTGAGGGTTTCTGAGGACTTTGGGGAACAAGGAGTAAAGTCAATTGAAACAAAGAGGCTACAGTGGCCATACTGCCTTTGTGTAGGAATCCAATAATTCCTTTGGCATGACCTGGGTATCCCAAAAATGAAGGATACCAAGAGCCACTGTCTAGTCAGCATGTAGCTGCCACCAGCACATACCCTGCTCTGTGGGCAACACGCATGTGCTCCAAAACATACATAGGAGTACAAGGGTGTAACCCCACCCATGGTTGCATCAGGGTATCTTATGCGTGGTTTTCACAAAAAAGGAAAAAGAAGAGCTGCACCGCCAGAGGTCCATCCTGGAGAATTGGTAGGACAAGGACTAGAAGGCCCTGTCCCCCACAAGGCATTTTCAGTATCACAGGCAGTTTGGGCATTTAGACTTCTGTCAATAGTGATGCCTAAGGATCTTGCTGAGTAAGAGTGTTGTGGATCAGATCCTTTTAGGTGCATATCATTGAGCCATTCTTGGACAAGTTGTATTTTAGTGGGCAAACCAATTCAGTCTTGGATGGGTTTTGTTTTAGGTAGGCAGTCGACATCCTGGACTGGATGATGGATAGGTAATCATGGAGACGATTATGTCCTGCATGCTATTTAATGCAATGTATAACTGAGTATCGTCTGCTTATTGGTTGATGGCTATATTGGGTTCTTTGAGAGTGTAAAGGTTAACAAGGATTGGTGAGAGGATTTTGTATTTGGGGACTCCACAGGGTACCTGGAGTCTGTTAGAACGCAGCAAGTTCATCTGGATAGCCTGGTATCTGCCCAAGAAGTAAACCAATTCAGGACACTGCCAGCTAATCTCATCCTGTCGGCAAGGAGGAAGAGAAGGATGCAGTGTCGACTGTGTCGAATGCAGCCAAGAGGTCGAGGAGGACGAGGTGGCACGAGTCGCCCTTAGGCATTATTTGGAGGGAATCTTCCACCACCTGGATGGTGGCTGTCTCAATGCTACACTTGGAGCAGAACCCTGACTGATAGTCATGTAGCTGGTGGAGTTATTCGATTCAGCGAGTAGTTGTGTAGAGACTACTTTTTCCAAGATTTTGCCAATAAACAGTAGGTTGATAAAAGGCTGGTAGCTTGCCAGGTCGTCGGGATCTAGGTTTTTTTTTAAAGAGCTCATATGAGACCAGCCTGGACAGTGTCAGAGAATGACCCTTCTGTGATGTTGATGAGCGCATTGATCGCCGGGCCCGTCCATTGTTTAATGATGGAGGCCAGGATTATATCATCAGGTAGGTTTGTTTTTTTAAAAACTTTTATTTTAGTTGGCAGAGGCAAATGACACGCACACAACAGAGCAGTAATGCAATGACAATGGAAATACTCAACAGAATACAATGGCACATGTGAACAGTGCGAATTAGTCACGTGGGGAGTGCAGCATTACAGAGCATCTGGTGTCAAGGCACACAATAATGAGGATTACGGTGAGTTGTCCACCGAGGAGTGGGAGTCAAGGCCATTAAGATAACTGTTAAAGGCAGTCCAAATGTTTTTAGGCCGGGATCGGGCCGGGAGGGTACTAATATATTCCTCCTCACAGTTTTGTGACCAAGTCAGTATATTCAGCCATTTCCGGTAGGTAGGAGGAGCGGAGCACTTCCAGTTTTGTAGAACACACTTTTTGGCGATTATACAGCACACATTTAAAAATGTAGCCGCCCCTCTGGCCTCCTCATCCCGCCATGCCCCAAATAGTACACCCAGCGGGTCAGGCTCAAAGACCGTATCGCACATTTCCGACAGTCTTCAGGATCTCACCCCAGAATGGGGTTAGGCGCGGGCAGTCCCAGAACATGTGTAAATGACCCGCATCCTCTGCACCACAGCGAGGGCAGAGCCGCGGGGCGGGCGAACCTGGAGAGCCTGCGCGGGGTTTAGTATAGCCTGTTCAGTAATTTATACTGTATGGTGCGATATCAGAAATTCAGGGAGACCTTATTAGTGTGAGAGCACATTTTCCCCCACAGTTGATCCGTGAGTTCAACCCCCACTTCGGAAGCCCAATCGTCCCGCGCCCGAGAGACCTGTGGCGTGGCAGCCGAGAGAAGGAGTTTGTACAATGAAGATACCACCCCGCGGGTCCCACCCGAGTTGGCGATGTAGGAAATCCGATGGGAGTCGGGGGGGGGGGGGAGGAGGAGGGGGGTTCGCTGGGAAACTCAGGCCACACGTCACAGAATGCAGCGCGGAGTCTGTAGTATTGTAGCAGTTCCATCGGTGATCCCGAGTGGCCCGGTTTCCAAGTCTGTGGTGTTATGAATAGCCCATCCGGATAGAAGTCCGTTAGGGCTAGATAACCCAGGGACCGCCAGTGTCGGGTGGGCCATGTCGTTCATGGGTTCCAGCCCGGGGAACTGCCAGGCGGGAGCCACTTGTAGTATGGGCATTCCTCAGCGCCTGCAGCAAATATCTGCCTCCAGGCCAATAAGGTGGTTCGTACTGGGTCTATGGGTGAATCTCGCTCATATCGTCGGTGTAAAATTAAAGTCAATATATTGGTGCCAGAGGCAGCAAGGGTTTCAAGCTTGACATGCGGGCGAGGGGGCGGGGCTAGGGTACCAGTAGGTGGCAAACTGTGCCTGCGCTGCGATGCAGTACCGCATCAGGTCAGGAGCAGTGAACCCGCCTTTCTCATAGGGAAGAGTCATGGCAACCCATTTTTTGCGCACTGCCCCAGAATGCCACAGGAACTGCGCGCACAGCTTGTGTAAACCAGTAAAGTACTTCTTGCCAGGCCATATGGGGACATTCGTGAATGTGTATAACAGCTTGGGGAGCAATATCATTTTAACTAGTGACAATCTCCCCGCTAATGACAACGGGAGAGAGCGCCAGCGCGCTATTTTGGTCCCCTCCAGTTCTGCCACGGTCAGGTAATTCTTAGCTAAGAGCTTCTTTGGTTAGAGACACCTGAATTCCCAGATATTTAATCCCGCCAGGGGACCAACGGAGCGGGTACTCCGTGGTAGGTTGGATCGTGGAGCCCGGGAGGGGGAAGAGTTCGGATTTGGTATAGTTGATGGTGAAGCCAGAGTATGTGCCAATATGGGTGATGTCACGCAGAATAGGCTTAAGGTGGAGGTCTGGGTCTCTGACGAACAGCAGCATGTCATCTGCGTAGAGTGAAATAATTTCGGGGGTGCCCTGTAGTCGTATCCCTTTGCATGAGTGGCGCTCCCTGATAAAGTCCACCATCGGTTCAATGGCCAGTGCAAACAGGATCGGGGAGAACGGGCATCCCTGGCGGGTGCCTTTGAAGAGGGGAAACAAGGCGGACGTTTGAGAATTGAGACCGTGGCAACCAGGGAGGTGTACAGCAGTCTGATGTATGCTATCATCCTAGGCCCGATGCCCATGGTCTCCAAGTCCAACCACATGTACTTCCAGGACACCATATCAAAGGCCTTCTGGGTATCTAGGGTGACCGCTGCTGTACTCACATCCTGTTTGATTCATGCCATAACGTTAAGCCTTCTGATATTATGTGACGTGGATCTCCCAGGCACGAAACCAGACTGGTTGTCGTGTGCCATGTATGGCATCACAGGTAGGAAGCGGTTAGAGATCACCTTGGCAAAGATTTGTGTATCCAAGTTCATAAGTGAAAGGGGCCGGTACGATCCACAGTCATCATTGGGCTTACCAGGCTTGAGCAGGACCGTAATAACGGCCTTGCGTAGTGTCGGGGGGAGGGATCCCAACCGGAGAGACTCATTCCACACCCCGAGCAGTTCGGGGGCCAGTATAGCCACATGCTCCTGATAGAACTCTGCCGTTAGCCCGTCGGGACCCGGCGCCTTTCCTTTTGGGAGACCAGAGATAGCCTCCACTATTTCATCCAATGTAACGGGGGAGTCTAATCAGTCTCTCGTCGCTGGGGAGACCATAGTGGTGGGAATCTGTTCCAGGAGCTCCCGCATCTGAGAGTCACTGTGTTTGGGAGGCTGGGAGTATAGTTCGGAGTAGAAGCCTGTGAAGACCTCGAGGATGTGCTTATCGGACCACTGTGTCGTCCCCTGGCTGTCCCTAACACAGGTGATGTGGGATTGGCCCCACTCCCCCCTCGCCAAAGCGGCCAGCGTCTTGCCGGGTCTGTCCCCCTCGCCGTATCTCTGTGCCGCCTGTGGGCGGCTGAAGTACTGGACTTCCCTATTAGCCTGTTCATTGAAGGTCTTGAGCTCCTCACTGAACTGGGAGAGGACACCAGGGTCAACAGAGGCCGGGTGGGCTCGCTCCAAGTTCTGTAGTTTGGTCTCAGTGTGGGACAGGGCGGCTCTTATGGTTTTGAAGACTCCCGACTCCTTGGAGATGGACGCACCCCTGATGAAGGCTTTAAAGGCATCCCGGCGGACCCCCAGGGTGGTGGATTGTGGCGAGTTGTGCTCAAAGTAGGACTGTATGTCAGCAAGGATGTCTGCTCTGAACACAATGGGCCTCATTCCGAGTTTTGCGGTAAGTATGGGTTTTTACCGGCATGGCGGAAAGACCGAGTCCGGTCTGGTACGACGCCGCAATTTACAGGCCATTCCGACTTCGCGGGCACGAGCTTTCTGCCATGCCGGTAAATCCCCTAGCGACATACCGCTAAAGGGCCTGTAAAACCCCTTAGCAGCATGAAGCGAGACGGTCATTACAACACCGCCACCGAAGCTTCGCTGTCCGTTATTAGCGTTGACCGTAATTTACGGTATCCGTAAATTACGGTCACCGCTCATTAACGGATACGGAAATTACGTCATCGCACAGGAATGGGAAGGAGCGCGGCGGCCATCTTTAAAAACACAATCCACTGCCATCCTCTTAATACAGTACCCGGAGGTATATTTTGACCCTCAAAAAAGCCATCAGTGACCAGTATCATGTCGAAAGCACTGAAGAAAGGTGCCGCCCGCATCAGGAAGGAGCGTTTCACGCAGGACGAGCTCCAGGTCCTGGTGGACACCCTGCACGCAAATGCTGAGACAGTATTCAGCAGTGACATGCGTAGGCCGACCATTGCCAGGAAGTAGGAGATCTGGGACTTGGTTGCACAGAGGGTGAGCGCCATAGGGAACACCCCCCCGTACGACAAGGGACTGCAGGAAACGGTGGGATGACCTCCGTCTCAGGGTCCGGGCCATCCTATCGGCCAACCGAACACAGGCCCTGGAGACAGGAGGAGGCCCAGCTTCTCCCATCAAGATGATGCCCTGGGAGCAAACGTGTTCGGACATGATGGGCACTGAAGCCATAGAGGGGGTCGGCGAGATGGAGTGCGGTGCCCCGTCATCCGCAGATGGAGGTGAGTGTCATGAGTGAAGATAGTAAATGCATTCCCAATGTAAGGCACCGCCAAGGGCTGCGCAAGCAGTCACATCACGTATGGGACCCCCCCATCAAATCATGCTGTCACAAGTAAGACCCAGGCTGATGCCAGGTGCAAGGCTCCAACCCATATTGGCCAGAGCACACAAAGAGGCAGTCCATGTGAGTCAGCACAGTACTCCACCAACATGAGTGACCCAGACACCTGCATGCATTTACCGTCCAAGCCCAGATCACTGTCCCACATCCCAACCCAAATGTCAACAAAACGCTGCAATCCCATTGTCATACCATAGGCTTGAAGAAATGCTGACCCCCAAATCATAGCTCATGCCGTCTCTCTCTTCCCCCCACTGGCAGCGGCCATGAAAGTGAGGGCCAGGAAGCCACACAGCCCTGTACCTCCAGGGGCACAGCCAGGGGACAGCGTAAACCTGCAGGAAGGCAGAAGGGACAGGCAACACCACCTGCACCAGCAACCCCCATGGAGGCTGCACAACCCACACCCACACCCCTACCCATGCCTGTACTGCCGACGGAGACATGCCCCACGGTGCACTCAGAGGAGTCCAGTGTGGCAGGGGAGAATGCTGCCATGTGCCTCCCCGAGGAGCCAGATAGCCCCACATCAGTTCCCGTATCCGACGTGGAGGAGCCCTAGGACATTGTGCACAGCCCAGACACCCCATCCTATAGTCAAGTTGCACACAGCGACTCCGGGGAGAGTGACACCCCAGGCCTCACAGGCCAAGGAGCACCACCTGCCAGTCCTGGATCCACCTCCCCTGCAGAAAGCCCCGAAAGGGCTGCAGGCTGAACACCACAGCTGCCTAGCACATCTGCCACACCGGCCATGGATGGATTGCACTCCCAGCGCCTCACGGGCCTGATTGAGGACTTTATCCGGGACAACCGTGAATCCAGGTCGGAGTGGCACAATGACCTGCAGGCCCTGGGCGAAGTCATCACTGCCAACACAAACCGGCTCTGTGAGGTGCTGGGACGGATCGCTGATGCCCTGGAGGCAGCACCCCCCAGACCACAGCCCCAGTGGGAGTGCCCACCCTCACAGTGGCCTCCACGCAGACCAGCCCTGTCCGTCGGTCAATGCGCACACTCCGCCGCCAGAACATGGATACCCCTGGCTCTGGAAGGACACAATGACCATACTGCCACACACAAGTGGCCTATGTTGCACTGATGGGACTATTGTGGGGTTGTTGTGGGGGGACAGAGAGGGGGGGTGAGGGGGTGTGTGGGAGTTGAGGGGGAGGGGGGTGAGGGTGTGTGTGGGAGTTGAGGGGTTAGGGGGGTGAGGGTGGTGGTTTTGTTGTACACGTTCCTACATAAATGTTGAATACACTGGTTGTTCATTCCCAAAAAACAGAGTGGACATTGCTCATTTTGCTTGTGTCTTTTGATGTCGCACATTGCATGGTGTACATGTATCCCCACACCCAGTGCCCAATGTCCTCTCACCCTCACACCCTCAGCTGACTTGTGAGTCAGAAATATTGTCCAATCAATGATTGACGCACTGAACGTCCCTCCTGTGCATCGGCACCGTGCTGCTGTCCTGCCATTCCTTCCTCCTCCCCCTCATCATCATCTGGTGGTAGCAGTTCCACGTCAGGGGGCAGTGGCACGTTCCGACGGATGCACATGTTGTGTAGCATTACACATGCCATGGTGATCTTGGACACCTTCTCGTGGCTGTAGGTGAGTGCCCCACCAGACCGGCTGAGGCAACGAAATCATGCCTTCAACAGGCCGAAGGTCTGCTCTATCACCACCCGTGTACGGGATCTATTGTAGTCGTCCTCGTGCCTGTTCTGTGGGTTGCGGACCGGGGTCATGAGCCACGGCTTTAGAGGGTAGCCAGCATCACCTGCATGGAAGTGGAAAGGAGGTAATTGTGTGTGCATTCATGGTGGAGAGTTGTACTAGTCTTACATGGCCGCAGATGATTACTGGGATGAGTGTGCATCCCCCCCCTTTCCCACCCAGGTGGAGTATGCATCCCCCCCTTTCCCACCCAGGTGGAGTATGCATCCCCCCCCCCTTTCCCACCCAGGTGGAGTATGCATCCCCCCCTTTCCCACCCAGGTGGAGTATGCATCCCCCCCCTTTCCCACCCAGGTGGAGTATGCATCCCCCCCTTTCCCACCCAGGTGGAGTATGCATCCCCCTCCTTTCCCACCCAGGTGGAGTATGCGGGCGATCTACTCACAGCCCCAATGCACTGCCATGGCCCATTCAGGTTACTCACCAAGCAGCCAGGCACGTCGTCCGGCATGTCGCTCCATGTAGCGTGGTAGTGTTGAGTTTCGCAGGACCAAGGAGTCATGAGTTGATCCGGGGTATCGGGCATTGCAATGTGTGATGGCTTTACTGGCATTACACACCATCTGGACGTTGATGGAGTGGTATTGCTTGCGGTTGCGATACGGCACCTCCATGGCATGCGGGACCACTAATTCCACATGGGTGCAGTCGATGGCACCTATGCAATTTGGCATGCCTGCCAGTGCATGGAAGGCAGCTTTGGTGTCATATATCTCCTGGGGAGTACGGGGTAGGGATATGTATTCCCCTGTGTGGGTGAGGAGGGCGTCCAGCACTTGTTTGAGTATCCGTGTAAATATGGGCTGTGAAATGCCATGCATGTGCCCCACTGTATGCTTGTAGCTGCCTGTGGCAAGGAAGTGGAGCACAGACACTACCTTCAGTAGAGGGGGGATGGCAGTGCAGATTTCTATGCGGCTGACTGTATCATCATGTCCACTATGCTGGTAATGGTGTCCCAGTCAAGCCGGTACAGGGTGTGGATCTGTTCTGGTGTGAGGTTGAAGGGGGTGGCTCTGATGCAGGGGATTGGGGGCTGCCGGCGTGGTAATGGTGGCTGCACCGGTAGGGCATGCTGGGCCTGTCTCACCCTCCTTCTCCTGTGTATCCTCTGTGGTGGGGGTTGTGGTTGTTGTGGTTGTTGTAGTTGCTGTTGTAGTTGCTGCCTTGCAAGCAGGGCCTCCAGCTCCAGGAAAGCTGCTACAATTGGTATCATCTTGGTGCGGGAGGGGGTGTGGTGTGTGGATGTGCTCCTTTTGTGCTGTGCCAGACTCCATTGCCTCCACCTGTGCTGATTGAGTGCACCTGTTCCTCTTGGAAACACTGCTCAGGGTCCTTAACACCTTCTCGGCGATGCCGGTATTTACTCTATGGCGGTAAGGTACTTTGCGGTCTTGTGGAGGCCTTTTTTTCCATGTCCGCTTTACTTGGGATCAGCTCCGGTTTACGCCATGCCGCTAATTACGGCATGGCATGTTGGGCGCGCGCCACTAAACCGCTATTTACGGCATCGTACTTTACGACGCCGTAAATAACGGTCTGGTGGGTCAGAATGGGCCGTAACGGGAAACGATGCCGGTAGTCCTTTACCGGCATCATTTTTCCCTTACCACCCAACTCGGAATGACCCCCAATGTCCTGTAGAGCGGCCAATTTGAAGCGCCATGTGTTAATGGTGGGAGCCGGTGTTCCCAGTTCTAGGGATATCGTAACTGGTGAGTGGTCAGATAGTGTGCGTGCAAGTATACGTGTTTCCGCAACCTTGCCCAGCATAGGGCCGGACAGTAGGAAAAGATCGATCCTGGAAGAACTGTCATGCACTGATTAGTAAGTGAATTCCTGCGTTTGCGGATGTAATGACCTCCATGCATCGTGAATGTCGAGCGTCGCGCAGTGGGTCAGGAGTCTACGCGCTGCACATGGCAGGGGTCTGGAGGCTGTGCCAGTCCTATCATCAGGGTATCAAGAATGAAGTTCATATCCCCACCCCAGATGATCTGCACCCCCACGTACCCCGGCAATATGGATACCACCTGGTCAATACATTCGGGAGAATCAACATTGGGGCCATATGTATTTACCAGCAAATGATCCCTATTAGCAATGGCACAATGCAACACAGTGCATCTCCCCTCAGGGTCTACGTAACTCTTGTGAAGAACAAACTTAAACGATTTATGGATCAATGTCAACACTCCTCTGGCACAAGTGGAATGTGAGGTGAAGTATCTGTGAGGCCCCCAGGTTGGCCCTAGCCAGTGGGTCCATGGGGTGTGTCTCCTGAAGGAGCAGTATTTTGCAGCCATGCCTGCTGGCATATTCCAAAATCTTTCGGCACTTGGTGTAATTACTTAGGCCCCGCACATTCCAGGACATTATCGTTACCGGCATTTTAATGATCTAAATAACATACACTTAAACAGAGAGTCTGTGGAGTGCCTTTCTTGCATAGGACACAGTAGCTCAATCCCAGAGTGCTCCTCGACATCAGTTACATGCATCTCGGAAGTCCAATGTACATCACACCACTACTGTCGTGGTCCCAGTGTGAGACTGAGCCATCCCGAATGCGGATGCCCCAGTGCAACGCGGTCTGCCAATCCGCCTCTGCCTTTTACTTTAACATTTCTCCAATCCCTAACAATACCACCCCCACACTCACCGCCCATCCCCAACTTGCAGTGTAGATCTCCCACCCACCAATGCAGGTGTCACCATTCGGACCGACTCTCCCCAAACAATAGAGGTCGGAGGGCGAGATCCAACATGGATACGCCCCTTTCAGTGCCCAACAGGGGCCAAAAAGCAGTGACAGCCAACAAAACATGAACATTGCAATTGCAGTGAGGTGTGCTGTGGTGCGCTGTTGCTGTGTGGCCGGCATCTTGAACATCAAGGACGGACAGCTGACGTTGTCCGCTGTAGGTTTCTGCGGTGGGCGGATCCAGCGTTTGGCCCCCAGGCTGAACATAAGTACCATTAGGAAAAGGATGCAAATATAGGAGGGTCCGGAGCAAGCGGCCGGCCAAAACATCGATAGGGAGGGGTGATGAGTTACTCCAATTCCGGGGCATGTTTGGTGGCCGGACCACTTGCAATAGGGAGGCATCATTGCTGGGTAATAAGCATTGTTGCCATGGTCACGTTGTGAATCAAGTATTGCCAGATAGTGTGGGCATCTTCGAACAGGGTGATCTGAGGCTATTCGGCGTCGGCAGAGTCATGCCTTGGATTGTGTAATGGTATTTGAGACTCAATAAATTTCACCGCTTCGTCGGGAACCGTGAAGAAGTAGAGATTTCCATTATGGGTAAGTTTAAGTTGAGCCGGAAAAAGGATGGCATACAGGACATTGCGCTCCCTGAGCAGTATTTTTAACCCCAAGGAATTGGCGTCTCTCCTGTTGGACCGCGACTGAGAAGTCGGGGAATATCCTGATGGTGTTGGCCTCCAAGCGCAGGTCCCCTTTTTCCCGTGCCAGGCGAAGGATACGGTCTCTGTCCTGGTCATTTAGGATTCTGGCGATTATGGGCCTCGGAATGTCGCCCGGCTTGGGGCGAGGGGACAAAGCACGGTGGGCACGCTCGACTGTAAAATATGGTGACAGAGCCGGATTGCCCAGGAGATCTTTGAGTAGGCTCACGACAGCGTCCTCCATGCGCCCCTTGAGGGCGTTCTCTGGGACGCTGATAATGCGTAGATTATTTCTGCGGGAGCAGGACTCCAAGTCGTCACATTTGGCTTTCACTGCCTTCATGTCTCGTGACCGGGTCGATACAGTAGTCTGCAATGTATGTAGTGCATCCTCGTTCTTAGACATTCTGCTTTCAGCCTCTGTAATACTGGTCCCGGCCTGGTCTACACGTGTCCTGAGCGAGGCGACATTAGCATTTATGTCATCCAGTTTCTCGTGGAAGGAGGCAAAGTTTTTAGGCATTGATTCCATGAGGGTGGTAAGGTCCGGCCCCGATGTTCCAGGGTGGGAAGCAGCCTCAGATTCCTCTTGTAGGGATGGCGGCGGACGCGACTCAACCCTCGAGACGGCTCTTGCGAATTTATCCATGGCACCCCCCTTGGCGCTCCCCGTCTGCTTATTTGGCATATTTAGATGGCGGTGGATGTGAGGGTGGACTTTGGGCGGCTCCGGTGGAGGAGGCAGGTGATGAGGGCTATAATGAACCGGGCAGTTCCCAAATGATGATTCCACACCTGCCAGGCCCCCGCCGTAGTAGAAGCAAATGTGACTAGTAGCCGGATAAGATGGACAGCGGGCTCAGGGCCCAACGTGCAGAGGCCGCTCACTCCCAGAGATGTGTGCTAGGCGGCAATGCCAAGGAGGCCGTGGAACCCTCAGTGCAGGTGTGTGGATTGTGTGGCCCCCAGGGGAGGCGGAATCCGGGTAATGTCCAGGGGAGGCCAGTAGGGGGCAGTATGGCGGGGGCCCACACCACTCCTCAGGAGAATTAGCTATGAATAGGGGGCATATGAAATGAAGGATCCAGTGTTATGACCAGGCGGCCCTCCTCCAGATGACACGGGCCTGCACTGGCCTCCAGGGCAGCCAGGCAGCCCAGAGACAGGGCCCTGCAAAATTTGAGCGCACGGTGTGTGTCAACGCCCCTCCACAGTCCACTAAGCGGCCCGCAGCCTAGTCAACGCGGCTGCGTAAGCCATATATTCCCCGGCGCTCTTCACCTGAAGGCAGACCGGGCCTGGGGCACGGCCCAGCGCTCCTGCAGCACGTAGCTTCTCCGGTTCTCCGGCCCGCGTGGAACGCCTGCGGCACCCACACCTACAGGGCTCTGGCTCCAAGAAGACAGGTGGGGGCGGGAGGGGAACGGGGCGGCCACGCTCTGGCGCCGGGCTAGCCCCAGCCGCACACCCCGGCGGCGCCGCTCACCGCAACCAGCCGCGTCCTCCCTCAGCAGCGCCGGGGCCCAGCTCGCCCGCTCAGGGCCGATGAATGTGCGCCCCAGCTATGCCAGATCAGGGAAGCCGCCCCGCAGGCCCCAGCGCTGCGGCGCGGCAGGTAGACGTGCCCCGGGGCAGCCGCACAGGACCAGGCGGCCACCAGCACAGGCACCGCAGGGAGGCCCCCAGTGGGCAAAACAGCGCCAAACTTGCAGGATAGATGTAGTGGACAATTCCCAGCAGTGTCAGCCGAAGGCAGCCCTCAGTGAAGCAGAGTTGCGCAGATGTCGCCGGATTTCTGTTGAGCCACACAGAGTTTACCAGCTAGGCAGCCATCTTGGGCTGCTGCACAGCCATATCATCAGGTAGGTTTGAGGGAGGAAGGAACAAGTTACTTACCTGTAACATGCTCATGAATATTCCCCGTCGTCAGGCTGGGAATCCTCGGTAAAGAAAAAATCAGTATCAGTTTCGTTTCTGATCTGTCTTTCGTAGTAGTAACCAATCACTGATCTCTGCGTCATACTGACCACAGCCAATGACTGCCCTCTCCCTAAGCCCCGCCTCTGGCAGCCATCTTCAGATTTGGTAGCACGTGAAGTGGCAGTATGACCAAGTGAAGAGCCGCAGAGGGGTAGGCAGGAGGGTTCGCATGTGAATCCATGCCAGACCCATGCTGGAGAACAACAGTTACAGGTAAGTAACTTGTTCCTTCTCCAGCATGGGTTCTGGCATGGATTCACATGCTCATGAATATAAGAATACATAGCAGAACACACATGCACAACCACGGGAGGTGGCAAAAGGCTCAACATTAAGCGATACAAAAAACTCAACATTAAGCATCTCTTACCTCCTCATCAGGCTCACCTTAAGCGAACAGGTTGCGCAGCACTGCTTGGCCGACCCTGGACTCCTCCCTGGAATCCCGATCGACGCAGTAGAATCTAGTGAGGTGTGCGTCGACCTCCACGTAGCAGCCCTGCAGATGTCCAGCAGGGGCACACCAGATAAGAACGCCGTAGTAGCAGCGATCGCTCTGGTCGAATGGGCTCTTGGACGGCCTGGCAGCGGTCGGTTAGCCAACCGGTGGCAGTGCATGATGCAGCCGGAGAGCCATCTGGAAATAGAAGACTTCGAGAGAGCCTTCCCTTGATTCACAGGTCCGAAGTTCACGAATAGCTGTGATGTCCTCCGAAAACTCTTTGTGCGGTCCACGTAGAACTGCAGCGCTCTAGCCACATCCAGCGAGTGCAAAGTCCTCTCGGCCGGCGACGAAGGAGACGGGAAGAAAACAGGTAACACCAGGGGCTCGTTAAGATGGAAGTCCGACGGCACCTTGGGCATAAAGGAGGGGTGCGTTCTAAGCACCACCCTCGAGGCATGGAAAGTCAAGTACGGTGCTTTGCAGGATAGGGCCTGGATCTCTCCCATTCGTCGTGTGGAGGTAATGGCCACCAGGAATGCAGTCTTCCACGAAACAAACTTCATCGGTGCGGAGTGCATCGGCTCGAATGAGGGCCCCATGAGCCTGGTCAGCACCACGTTAAGTTCCCACGCCGGGGCCGGGGCCTTCACCGGCGGGAACGACCGGAACAGTCCTTTCATAAACTCTTACCAGCCGATGGGACCACAGGGACGTCCGTCCTGTGGTTCTGGTATATCTGGAGATCGCCGCCAGATGAATCTTAATGGAGGCATGGGCTAGCCCAGCCTTTGCCAGTGATAGCAGGTACGGCAGCACTTGAGGGGCCGTAATCCGTAGGGGGTTGATCTTCTGTGCTCGGCACCAGATGGAGAACCTCTTCCACTTGTGACCGTAGCATTTGAGAGTCGAGGACGCCCTGGCCTTTGCAAGAACCTCTCTGCAATCGGCCGGTATATCGTAGCCTCCAAACTCTAGCGCTGCAGGAGCCAAGCCTGCAGGTTCAGCGACGCCGGGTCGTGGTGGAAGATGGCGCCTCCTTCTCTGGAGAGAAGGTCCGCGTCCGCCGACAGCTTGATGGGAGGGGACGTTGACAAGTCCAGAAGGTCCGGGAACCAGATCTGCCTCGGCTACGCCGGTGCGACGAGGATCATCCTGCACCAGGACCTCTTGAGCTGGTTGATGAGTCGAAGCAGCAACGGCAACGGAGGGAACGCATACAGGTATAGGCCATCCCAGGGGAACGAGAACGTATCGCCCATGCTTCTCGGCTGGGGAAACCTGCTGGCGAACCTCTTGCACTTCGAGTTCGTCGCTGTTGCGAACAGGTCGATTTGAGGTTTGCCCCATCGTCGGAAGAGTTGATCCACCTGGTCCTGGCGCAGTTCCCACTCGTGACACGCGCGCAGCTCCCTGCTGAGCGAGTCTGCGATGGTGTTTCTTTCTCCTGCCAGGTGGAAGGGAACCAGGAACATCCCCTGGGCGACCGCCCAGTGCCACAGATCCTGTGCCTCCTTGGATAGGGCTGGGGATCTGGTGCCTCCCTGCTTCCGTATGTAAAACATTGTCGTGGTGTTGTCCGTGAAGATCCGCACCACCTTGCCCTTGAGCGACGGGAGGAACGATTTGAGAGCCCAGAACACGGCTTTGTGTTCCAGGACGTTGATGTGCAGGAGCCTCTCCTCTGGGAGCCAGAGGCCTCTTGCGTGGAGATCTCCGGTGTGGGCGCCCCAGCCTTCCAGGGAGGCGTCCGTCGACACCGTCTCCTGGTACGCCGGCCTCTGAAAGTCCTTGCCCGCCTTGAGGTGCGCTCGAACGCCCCACCACAGAATCGCCCGCCGGAACACCTTGTTGAGGGGGACCCTGTCTTCGAAGGTGCCCGTCGCCTGCATCCAACGGGCGTCGAGAAATTCTTGAAGAGGGCGCATCCGTAGTCTGCAGAGGCGCACCAGGTAGATGCAAGAGGACATCATCCCCAGGAGGGACTTGATGGACCTCACCCTGGCCACGTCCGTGGCTAGCAGATGCTGCACTTTGCCTAGAATGGTCTTCGTCCGTTCTGCCGACGGTGCCGCCAGGCGCCTCACTGTATCGAGCTTCGCTCCCAGAAACAGGGCCACCTGCGACGGCACCAGGTGGGACTTTGGGTAATTTATGGCGAATCCCAGGTCTGTGAGTAGCTGGACGGTCCTCGCAGTGTGTTCGACGGCGAGTTCCCTCGTCCTTTAGCGGATGAGCCCGTCGTCCAGGTAGGGGTAGACGTGAATCCCCTGCAGGTGCAACCGCGCCGCCACAGGTGCTAGGCACTTGGTAAAGACCCTGGGGGCCGACTTCAATCCGAACGGCAGTGCTCTGAATTGGTAATGGCGTCCCTGGACGACGAACCTGAGGAACTTTCGGTGACTTTTGAGGATGGGAACGTGGAAGTAAGCATCCTCCAGGTCCAACGACGATAGAAAGTCGCCTTCCTCCAGCTGTCCCAGCACGTGCTGGAGGGTGACCATCCTGAACTTTTGTGACCTGATGTATTTGTTAAAACGACGAAGGTCCAGGATGGGGCGCCAGCCGCCCGTCTTCTTCCTGACGAGGAAGTACCTTGAGTACACCCCGGAGCCCCTTCGGGACAAGCTTGATGGCGCCTTTCCTGAGGATCGCCCGTACTTCCAACAGCAGTTGCGGGATGTGATTTTCCTTCCTGGCCACAGGTGGAACGTGAGGGCACTTCTTCAGGAATTCGATAGTATCCAGCACCCAACGGTCGGTGGAGATGGACTTCCACACGCTGACGAACTTCGTCAGCTGGCCTCCCACCGGGATGCTTTGGTGGGGGCCCGAGGCCACGGCCGGTTCAGTCCTGCTTGGAGGTGGTGGCCTTGCCGCCCTGGCCACCTTGCCGACGGCGGCGAGGCGCTCACTGCTTGCCGCAACCCCTGTATGCCTCCTGAGACGAGGAGCGTGCCGCCTGGCGGTAGGACGACGAGCCACCGCTGGATCCCTTGGAGGCACCCTGTCTGCCTCCGGAGCTCCGAAAGGGCAATTGTTGCTGAAGGGCTCCTAGGGCGCGGGCCGTCTCCGTGTCCGTCTTTATGGCTTGGAGGGATTCGTCCACCGCCTTACCGAACAAGTTGCTGCCGTCAAACGGATGTCCAACACCCTGGTCTGGACGTCCTGACGGAAGTCGGTCGACCGGAGCCAACCCCGTCGTCATAGGCAAACACCGTTGCCCAGCTGGCAGAACCCGGTATCGGCAATATCAGTTGCCACCGTTATGGCGTGGTCGGACGCCACCTCGCCTTCTTGAAGTATCTCCAGGGCCCCGGACCTCTTGTCGTCCGGTAGGAAGTCCAATATGGGGGCCAGCTTAAACCAGAGCTCTCTGTCGTAACGGGCCACGATCGCCAGGGCGTTGGCCGCTTTGATCGTCATCGCCGCCGACGAAATGACCCGCCGCCCCATGGCGTCCAACTTCTTTCCCTCGCCGTCCGGCGGGGAATTCGACGTCGAGGCCCCTGACCCCGCCGATTTCTTCTTCGCCGCCACCGAGATGACCGAGTCTGGCGTTGGCTGGGCCCTGAGGTACAGGGGAGCGGTTTCGGGTACCTGGTACTTATTCTCGTACCGGTCCCGTTTGGCTGGTGCTGTGGAGGGGTTCTTGAGAACCGACAGGCCCCCCTCCCAGATGTCATTGATTAGAGGCACCACAACGACAGTCTTCCTCTTGGCCTCCCGGCGCTAATGGAGGAAACCTTCCTTTTTCTGCTCCTCCGGGCAGAGCTGGAACAATTCGGACGCCCTGGCGATCATGGCGTGGAATGAGCCAATCTCGTCGGGCGGCGAGGCCCGTGCGACGGGAGACGGGAGACCCGTTCCGTCGTCGTCGCCCTCAGAACCCGTCGTCGAGCCCATCGCACCATCATCTCCCGACTCGTGGGAGGATGAGGAGGGAACTGTAGGCCTTACGGGGGCGAGTGGAGGAGAGGGTTGGGTCCTCCGTCGTTTGTTCGGAGGACTTCCCGACGGGCCAGGTTGCGGGTCCTCCAGCCTGGGCCGTGGTAATCTCGTCCTTATCTCAGAGCATAAGGACTGGATCGCAGACAAAATGGCCGCCGAGCTATCCTGAGGCCTAGGTTCCGGCTGCGCCGGAAGGGAAGGCTGCTCTTCCTCGCCATCGTCGTCTTCCTCGGTTATCTCCCGAGGATCTTCCTTACGGGATCAAACCTTCTCGAATTGGACTTCGAGATTCCTCACGGCCTCGGTCAGTTCCTCCTCCGAGGCTGACTCCGAGCTCGAGGAGGCTACCGTGCCCACCCCTCGCTTCTTCCATCATGGTGGCCATGACGATGGGCTGAAAAGAGGATTCCCTCCTAGGCGGCAGGGAAACTAGTCCCGGAGGCAGTCTCCGCTGGCGGGGTCTCTGCCGGCTTGGCCAGAGTCGCCACGATCGCCTCGATAGAGGCCTTTGCCTGCTGGGTAGGGGCCTTCACCACCTTAGGTGCGTCCCGGGCCTTCTCCTTAGGGGGAGGGGCGACGCCTCGCTCCCCCTCTTCCGAGGTCGGACGGGGCTTCTCCCGAAGCTTACCCAGGGTCTCGGACTTCCTCTTCACCGGAGTGCTGGCTCGTGGTTGACGGTGCCGGGGAAGGGGCGCCCTGCCTGGTGACCGAAGAGCCCGACCCTTCGGTGCTCCCGGAGCCAGCGGACTCGCGGCGCTTGGCCTGGTGTTGGGCCCCCGTCGCCGGGGCGCCCGCACAGGACTTAGAAGCCCGCTCGGAACCTTTCTTCTTCTTCTCACCCGTTGAGCCCTTCTCCAACCAGCTGGCGAGACAGGATCGACGGTCCCTCATGGTCCACTCCGACAAGTTCTTGGAGAACTGGCAGTCCTTCTCTACATGAGTCTTGTCCCCATGAAGACAGTAGAGGCATCGCGAATGTTCGTCCTCCTTAAACACATTCTGCAGCCCGCATCCAGGGCAGCTGCGAAACAGCTTGGGTCCGGGTGACGAACTCGCGTCCTGGGCCATCTCGAAGTAGGCCGCGAATCTTCTGGAATCCTCTAAGAAGTTGATTCGACGAAATCTTCACCCTTGAGGGGTGTAGGAAAATCCCGCAACGGGTAGCCATTAAGGGGAGTAGAAACGGTGGAGCTTGAGGCTCGATTAACCGAAAAAATGTGAGAATTCACCTGAAAAAGCGCGAAACACGCAGTAAAAGCTCGAGAGCGAAGCACGAGGACTCCCAACACTTGAACGTGCGGTAAAAATCTGAAGATGGCTGCCAGAGGCGGGGCTTAGGGAGAGGGCAGTCATTGGCTGTGGTCAGTATGACGCAGCGATCAGTGATTGGTTACTACTACGAAAGACAGATCAGAAACTAAACTGATACTGATTTTTTCTTTACCGAGGATTCCCAGCCTGACGACGGGGAATATTCATGAGCATGTGAATCCATGCCAGACCCCATGCTGGAGAAATTGTTTTTTAGGAGATCCAGAAGACCGAGGGGAGAGAATTCAGGCCAGAGATGCAGTGTGCGTGCCGGGATGCAGGTGGCGCTAATGCCGTGAGAGGTTGATTCAATGGTCTCTCAGATTTTGTCTATTTGTTTTATTTTTAAAAAAGGTGTTGATTCAGATGCTTTTTTCCTGAGTTGCTTGGCACCTCAGGGTCTGGCGATGGTTTGGTACAATACTTCACTACTTCAAAGAGGTCTTTAGTCCAGTTAGAGGCTACCGCAATAGTAGTGGAGTAGAAATCGGCTATGGCCTCAGTTGTCATAATCCTACAATTGGTGCAGAGAGATTTGAGGTTGGTGAGATCTCCAGGGTTATGGTTCTTCTACCACTGTTTCTCTACGGCTCTAACGTTTGTTAACAATACCATAAAAGCACATCACATAAACCCACAAGGTCACAAAATAACATCAACTCCTTAAAGATTAAAATCCAAGTCATGCAAATACATTGCAAAGGGTTCCATGTAATAATGTCGCCACATAAATCTCGGCATGCAAAAATATCGCCGAAAAATGGCAGTTGTTTGTGGCGACATTATTGCATGGAACATGCAGGGGACACCCCCGCAACCCCCAAACTTTTTTTATTCTTTTTTTTTTTATATATTTTTTTTTTTTGCCCCTTGTCCCCATATATATGGTCACCCAAATAATATCGCCATGACATTTTCCCGGCGATATTATTCACGGCGACCATATATATGGGGATATTATTACCTGATACCGTGCAAAGCCACATAATTCATTACATTCATAAAACCTATCAAAAATGACAGCACACTCAAATATTTACAAGTCAATTCAATGCCTAAAATACTTTAACCAATAAAAACACTTGCAATCTTTAGTAAAAAAAACAGATTACAACCTAGGGAAATATACCATATAAAAGCCAAATGAGTATAAATGCAAATGCTAGAACATACTATAATATGCATGCCACATAGCTTATGAGAACTATTAGGAGGACAATGTTGTTATCTTGGCCTTGGCATGCCAGAACAAGGTAATTGGATGCTGAATAGACTGCCAAGGTGGAGGGACATCATTTCCTTGCCTTCACCGTAGTTATAATGCACCTCTCCCCAAAGAGTGGCCTCGGGTTGCTTCTTCTCCGGCCTAAATAATGTGGACAGATTAGTACAAAATGGATACCTCCGGTTTGATCTTGGCAAACTGAACACACTGCAGTAGCATTGCTATTCCATTTATTGCATAAGCGTGTAACTGGCAGTATGCCCAATCTCAATTTAATGTAAAGTGTTCTCATTTGCTTGGGGCTTACCCAATCCAAGGAGGCCTCCTAGCCAAACCTTTGCTTCAGGCCCCAGTATCTGGTTAGCTGGGTGGATTGACCTAATGTATTCAAAATGTCTAATTCCCTCTTAACTCCTTAAGCATTCTTCATAGCCAGTTTGCTATTGCTAAAAACAGTGATGAAATAAAAACATAGTATTTTTTCCTTAATTATTTCAATGCATTAATTGCTTTACTTAGGCTATTTTTTGTACAATTTATTCGTGATTTCTTACAATAGCTGTGGCACCATTGTGGGAGGTGAGGCTACGTCCCAACTCATTGTTCAATATATTACATTAAGAATAGATTGTTAATTCCTGATGGGAACGTCTCTTTATGCAACTTTACATGTCCTTACTCCAGTTCCCATTGGAGATGGAGTTACCCCTTAGGTTTATGCATCTATGCTATCAGGCTTGAAGCAATATTCGCTCAGCCCTTGTCCATTGAGCACATTTTCTATATGTAGAAACCAGGGCAATGACCTACCCAGTCCTGTGCCATAACATCCTCGAGGTTCTCCCTGTATTTGCCCAGCTGTTCGGTCAACTAAATCCGTGCCCAATAACAGACTGATCTAGTCTTGCAAATTGACTCAATACGTTGAATGTTATCTCCAGAAAACTGGAACATTAGGAGCACTAAACGGCAGGCCAAGAATGTTTTTTTTAAATACTCATGTTTCGGACAGTTGGTAATACCCCAGAGTTCTGCACCGAACAGGGCTGCTTCTCTTGTCTGGGCCATATAGGCTTCCAATGAAATCCTAACCACCATGTTAATGTGTTCTCCCGTAAACCTTGCTAGGGCCCCACTAGATCTTGCTAATGTGACTCCCGCATTGGCTAGTTGTGCATCCCATCGACAATCTTCTTTCATCCTTCGGCCCAAATAATCATACCAATAAGCCTGTTCAATAGGCCCATGCCTCAACTTGAGCTTTAAATACCTGTTTTTCTCCTTGTATTTCTAAAAAATCAGGGATTTTGTTTTTAAAACCACAGTTAACCTGTTTAATTTACAAAAAATTAAATAAAAGAATTATGTTGTTTAAGTCCTGCGGGCGTAAGAGAGAAAGACGCAGCTTAGTCTGCGAACATTAGTACAGGGACGCTGTCCTTAGCCAGGACTGAGGCGTCTGCCTGGAGGCTTAATAGTTTGTAAATGACTCCATTAATGAAAACACAAAACAACTTTGGGGCTAAACACACCCCTGGCGTACACCAATCTCTATTCCCACTGCTGCTAAAGTGCTAACATCCATGCCCCATCCGATCACTGCCTAATTTCTTGTGTAAAGACTTTGGATAGTCCTCAATAACGGGATCAGGATATTAAGACTAAGGAGTGTGTCCCATAGCCTAGCAGTTCGAAGATCAATAAAAACAGTATAAATAGACATCTTTCTTAGAGTGGCATATTGGTAACAGAACAACATCAGCTGCAATCTTTGATCAACCGTACTTGTACCACTATGAAAACCTGCCTGCAACTGACTTAAGACCCAATGCTCTTCAATCCAGGTTTCGAAGTGGCTCAAGACCGCCTTTGCTAAATTTTTTTCTCCCGGCATCCAAACAGGCCGGTAGTTGCTGGGCAAATCCCTGAATCACTTTTTGAACACTGGCAGGAAGACCCTCAAGAAGGACATACTTGCCTCCAATCCAGGCCTTCCCATCGCTGACACCTAGGTCAGTGCCCCTCGCCCACCCCCAACAGAGACTCTCACTGACATCCTCTTTGTTGTTCCTTCTCCCACCTATTAACACCCCATATGGCCGCTTCTCTCTCTTACTCTTCCTCACACATAAATGGTGGCACCCGCTAGGAGGCCCTTCTTGCCTCCTCTTCCACCTCCAGGGCCATCATAAATGTCTATCAAAATGGTACCATCATGGTACAAGGGCCTCAACCGAACCTATTACTTTTTGATAGGCTCCTTCCTCGCCTTATCAACTTTCCTCTTTCCTCTTCACAGGCTCCCTTGCCACCTGCTTCTACGGCTGTCCAGGCTCCCCTGCCAACTATGCCCACCCTGGTACCCTGCCTCCTACCAACCTCAACTCCCCCATTGTCACTCAACTGTACAGACTCCCTTGCCTACTCACACCACATCGACAACCTTGTCAGCCCCCCTCCCCCTGCTGTCCTGGCCAGCCACTGCATCTGGAGCACCCTTGCCTCCTCTGCCTTCTCCTACCTCTATCTCTCAATCACTCTTGCCGCTTGCAAGGGTGACCTCTGTCCCCAGCATCCCCCCACGTAAGTCCTTCCAAAATGGCAACCTGCTCCATGTCTCCACACTAAACTCTTGCTCTTCTGCCAAACACTCCTCCGACATCTGCCACTTCCTGGAATTCCTGGACCTTGATGTTCTTGCTCTTACTGAGACATGGTCTAAGGAAAGCTCTGTCACAAGTTTTGACACACTCCTCCCTGAAGGTTACAAGATCCTCTCTGTGCCCAGGCCCAACAGGCTAGGAGGTGGAGTAGCCTTGATCTTTCCTGAGAGGATCCCTGTTTCCATTATTCCCACTCAGATCTACTCCTCCTTTGAATGCCTGGTCTGCAGGCTCTCTCTCTCTCACCTGTCGCCTCTCTTACTCTGACCACCTTCTACCGGCCGCCGTGCCAGTCCACCCTCTTCCTCTCTGAATGGGCTGACCTGCCCTCTTCTCTTCTCTCCTATCCTCCTCTTCCCAACACTTCATCCTGGGGATCTTAACATCCATCTTTACTCTGCTTACTCTTCAGGACCTTTCCGAAACCTATGTGATTTTCATTCTACCCTTTGGTCCAACGCACACTGCTGGCCACACCTTGGATGCTCTCATCACCACAGACATCCCACTCTCTATTCCTCTCACTAATTCACTCTCATGGAGTGATCTTTCTCTTCTTAATTGAAGCTCTCTTCTCCTGTGGCAATAGCACACCCTACACCACCTCCCGCCTTCAAGGTCATCCGACCCATGAAAAGAGTGTCAGTGGCTGCCTTAGCCTCCACTTACTCTCCTCCTTCTACTCCTGCATCTGACTCCCACCCTGACACAGCCCTCACCAACTTTCATCGCTCTATTTCCAACACTCTTGACATTCTTGCCCCTGTCATGAGGGTCCGACTGAAACCTGCTAAAAAGTGCAACTCTTGGTAGGACTCTGATCTGGCTGCCCTTAAACGCAAGTGCAGAACAACACAACGGAAATGGAGATCTTCAGGTACATCCTCTGAAAGACTGGCCTGGCGCCTTCTTCAAAGGCAATATAGACTCTGCTTCCACTCCAAGAAAAGTCTACATTCAAGCCTGCATCTCCTCCGGGTCTAACAACACGGACAAACTCTTCAAAGTCTGCAAGGAACTGGCCAACCCTACTACAGCCTCATCCTCTACTACACCTACCCAGGCCCTTTGCTTGCCCCTGGCCGCACACTTCACCACCAAAACACAGGACATCCAGTCCTCTCTCTAATGCTCCTCCAACTCTTCTCTCCTCCCTCTCCTTTGTCACACCTGATGAGGTCTCTAGACAAGTCTGATCTATGAAAGCCTCCTCCAAACAGGTGGACCTCTACCCCTCCAAAACCATCAAAGACAACATTGTCTCTCTAGCTCCAGCCTTTGCCGACCTCTGAAACCTCTCTTTCGCCACTGGAGTTTTCCCATCCCCACTCATGCTCTCATTTGTGCACCCTCTGCTCAAAAAACCCTCTGCCGACCCATCCCTTCCGGCAAACTATCGCCCAAACTCCATCACCACGTTCCTAGGGAAACTCCTGGAGAAGCTGCCTATCACTCAACTTACCCTCCATACTGAATCTGTTGGTTGTTTCCATGACCATCAGTCTAGCTTTAGAGCATCCAGAGGCACAGAAACTGCTCTTCTGAACACCCATGAAGATCTGCTCTCAAATCTTGACTGCAACTCTCCCTCTGACCTCATTCTTCGTGACCTTTCTTCTGCTTTCGATACGGTAAACCACAACATCTTGATCACCAGTCACTGTGATACCCTGGGCATCACTGATCAGGCCCTGGCATGGCTTGCCTCATTTTATCTGACCGTCCTTCCCAAGTGGAACTCGGGCCCTTTCTCTCCTCTACCACTCTCTCTACTTGTGGTGTCCCCCAGGGATCTAACCTTTCCCCCTTGTTCTTCAATATCTACATCGCCCCCTTGGCCCACAGGATCTCTACCTTTACCTCTAACTTTCAGTGTTATGAGGATGACGCGCAGCTCTTTCAGGCTCCCCTCGGCCTCCTCCTTGCTCACCCCTGACTGTCTATCCACAGTTCAGGTTCTATGCCTGAATGCCAGTAAGACCAAGATCGTCCTCATTGTGACACCTGCTCCTGCTCTCCCACTGGCCTACCTCCCTTGGCCCTGTGCCCTCACCTACCAATGAGGCAAAAAATCTTGGTCATCTTCCACTCGACTCTCTCCTTCTCTTCTCTCGTCTCAGACATCTCCAAAAAGTCCAATACAAACTGCACCTCCTCAGAGGTATTCTACCTTTTCTCACTTTCCCCAGAGGTTCATCACCTTGAGAGCCCGAGTTATCTCTAGGCTGGATTATTGCACCAGCCTCTTTCTCAATCTTCCTACTTCTACTCTCTGTCCTCTACAACTCATCCAGAAAAGAACCGCAAGATGTATCCCTGGCCTCAAGCCCTGCGACCACATCTCTCCAGCGCTGAAATCCCTCCATTGGCTCCCCGTGGCTGCAAGGATCACGTTCAAGACCCTCTGCATAATCAACAAGGCTTTCTGGGTCCGGGGTCCTCACTATCTACAACGTGCTCTTCCTAAATACTCTCCCTCTAGAGTCCTCCGCTCGTTGTCCTCCATCCCTATGCGGGTGAGCTGCATTCAGAAACCGATTTGGGGGTAGATCTTTATCTTTGTTCAACATTACAGCTTGCGTTCCTTGCGTGTGGAAATCTCTCTGTACTTAACCCAGGGCCCTGCTGGACCGGACTCTTTGTCCCCCCGTCTCTGCACCACCGTCTGTAGGTATGCATGACCTAAATCTGTCCTGTCAGCCCCGGCGCCCCAAAGCCCCCACCGCCTTTCTGTACCCCCCCTCCCAAGCTTGGTCTCTACTGTACCACATTATGCAGTTGCACAAGGAGAAATGTCGTCGGGTCTAGTATGATAGTTTTTATGTTGAGATCATGCGGAATCTTCAAGGCCTAGGAATGGTTACTGTATTCCCTTGTTCCCTTCCCGCCTTGAAGCGCTTTGAAGCACTTGCCTGTGTATAAGCGCTATATAAATAAACAATAAATAAATACACAGTTTCCATTCAAGCGGAAGGTACAACATTGTGCTTAAGTAATGCATTAAATAACTTGGCTAAGTAAGGGATCGAAACATCAGGCTCTGTGACATAAAAATTAATAGGGAACTTATCTGGACCCGGGGCTTCACCAAATATTTGGCTCAAGAGAGCGACTCTGGCTTCTTTGCATGTCGAAGTCAGCAGAGTATAATCTGCCGCTGGATCATCCGGCTGCTAGTTTTATCCCAAGGGTCCTTGAGTTTCAAACTCCCTAGTTTCATTGTACAACCCTGTAAAATACTCTACCCATGTTGATTCCGGCATACAGCCCTGGGAAGAGCTGTACTCCACAGTGTGATGGCAGCGTGGTCAGACCAATTGAGTGCGATAGGGTCTGCACATGGTGATGAGCAGGAAGGATGTGAAAACTAAGTCTATGGTGTTGCCTTTGGGAAGAGCCCAATGTGCTTAAGGTACAACAAACTGGTCAGTGCAAAAAGTGTGCTTTGAGTTTGGTTGTCAGCCTGTGGCTCTGGGATGTTAAAATCTTCAGAGAAAGACATAATTAGAATGTACTAATTTGGCAGAGGAGAGTAAGTTGGAGATGTTGGCAATAAATGAGTCCATCTTGTGAGGTGGTCTGCAAATGAGATGGAATGTGGTAGATTCCTTTTTGCTATAAACAGATCTGGCAGGAAAGGGATTGAAACAAACTTGCTTTGGGAGAGGGGATATTGGAGCATGGCCACTCGCTCCTGTGGGTGATTGCCACTCTGCCTCCTGCCCTTCCTGGCCAGTTGGGATGTTGGATGCAATAGCCTTGCGGTAGGAGAATGTTGTAAACATGGGGCAAGGGCGATATTGATGAAGTTGGTTAGGGTAGCTTGCTGGGGCTGCCCAGGGTGCTAGACCATTTGAACCCTAGTAAGAGTGCTGATGGGCTGTGGAACATGGAAACACATGGTGATATCATTTGGCAAGTAGCAGTAGTAGCAACTGACTTGTATATGTCATTTATAATGTGCCTGTACGCAAGTGTTTCTAGGCACAACAAGACAAGGGAGGGAAGACAGGGAGGACAAGACAGCAATCTTTCTAGGCCTCGTCATTCTGATCATGCAAGTGCGAGAACGAGAAGTACAAGGGGGAAGTGGGAGTGCAAGGGAGAGGGGAAAATAGGGCAGCAATGCTCTGAGTAAGTGCAGCCAGGGCAACACAGCTCTGGGTTGTACAAGGAGAACAAGGGACTGTAGGTTTACAGTTACAGCCCCTAAGTTCGTGGTTGGCCCGGAGGCAGTGCAAGGGTGACTGATCAAGAAAGAGCCTGGTACTCAGTGAGACTCTGAGGGTAGCCAAGCAACCAGTCGGTACAGCAGACATGTAGGATAGGTTGGTTGGTAGGGGCAGGAGAGAAAGCAGAGAAGGGGAAAATGTTGAGCTGCTTCCGGAACTTCAGGTCATCCGGCTCAAGTGTGAGAGGGGCGGGAGGCCATCCCAGAGGGTGGCACCTACAGAGGAGAGAGATCTACCCCCCACTCTCTGCCTGGAGATTCATCAAACTTTTAGATAGTTGGAGGTAGCTGAGCAAAGGGCTCGAAGGAAGGTATTTTGGAAGTGAGCATTGGATGTAGTGCATCCCCCGACCCCATAAAGCCTTGTGGACAATGCAAAGGGCCCTGAACTTGATCCTTGCAGCCACTGGGAGCCAGTGGAGAGATTTCAGGGCTGGAGATACGGTCCCTGGGCTTGTGACCAAGGTTAAGTCTCACAGTCCTGTACTGGATTAGTTGCACAGGGTAGAGAGTAGAGGAAGGCAGACACAGAAAGAGGCGGATGCAGTAGCCCAGCCTAGAGAGAACCAGGGCTCTGGAGACCGTGAGCTTCTGGGGGAAAGTGAGAAAGGGAAGTGTCCATTTGAGGAGGTGCAGCTGGTATTGGGACTTTGGCGACGTCTGAGATATGGGAAGAGAAAGAGAGAGTGGAGTCGAAGATGACACCAAGGTTTTCTGCATCGCAGGAAGGCGAAGGAAGAGGGCCCAAGGCGTGCGGCCACATTGAGAGAGGGAAAGCAGGGGTCCCAATGAGAAGGATCTCTGTATTACTGGCTGGCATTAAGGCAGAGATCATTGGAGGTGCACCAATCCTCAATTGCGGATACAGTCAGGAGAGTGGCGAGGAGGCTGAAGGAAAGCTTCGTGTCATCTGATTAACACTGGAAGTTAGAGAAGTAGAGATCAGGTGGGCCAAAGGGGCCAAGTAGAGGTTGAAAAACTAGAGTGAGAGGATAGAGCCCTGGGGAGTGCCACAGATAGAGATAGAGGTGGCGGGGAGAAAGGGACCAAGTTGGACATGGGATGGGTTGTCCAAGAGGAAGGAAGTCAGCCACTCCAGGGCCTGATCTGTGATGCCCAAGTTCTCAGTTAATTGATCAGGATGATGACGTTGACCGTGTCCAAAGCCGGGGAAAGATCGAGGAGGATGAGGACAGAATGAATGCTGGAATCAAGGCTCGAGAGCAGATCTTCACAGGTATTCAGGATAGCAGTTTCCATGCCTCTGGCAGCTCTGAAGCAAGACTGATGGTCATGGAGACCGCCAACAGATTCAGTGTGGAAAGTAAGGTTAGAGATGGCCAGCTTTTCCAAGAGTTTGCTGAGGTAAGGGGTGAGGGAGATTAAGTGATAGTTGCCGGGCAGGTAGGATCAACAGACAGCTTCTTAAGGAGGGGGAGCACAAGGGAGTGCTTAAGGGGAGAGGGGAAAGTTCCAGTGACTAAAGAGTGATTATAGAAATTGCCAAAGCGTGGAGCGAGGGTGTCATTATGGTCCTTGATGGTTCTGGAGGAGCATGGGAGCACCTGTTTGGATGACACTTTCATAGATCGGATTTGTCTAGAAACCTTGTCAGGTGTTGTCAGAGAAATAGGAGAAAGGATGAAGAGAGGGAGAGATGACCAACGGGGGGGAGGGACACGATAGAGGAAGAGGAGATAGAGGGCATGATGTCCTGAGTTTTAGCAAAGAAGTGAGAGGCCAGATCCGTACAGAGGGCTAGGGAGGTAACAGGAGAGGTAAAGACTGCAACAGGATTGGCCAGTTCCGTGCAGATTTTAAAGAATTTGGCCATGTCGTGCAACAGTTGCACACCTAACATGGAAGTGCTTGCAACTATATAAACATTGTAGGTGAAATGCAGGATAGCTGGTCTGGCACTTGGCCCCATCAGGCACAAACAGGTGAGGTCCTTGTCATTGGCTGTCTTTTACTGACAATGCTGGCGATGAGGACGCCTAAGGTGGGTTGGTGAAATTGGTGAAGCAACTGCGTGGCAGGGCCTGGTAACATGACCAGCAGCGTAGTCAATGCGGTCAACCTTAAGCTAGCATAGAATCCTTATTTAGAGGCTGGAAAGGTGCAAAAACTGGTGGTGGGAGGATCAACTGAGTGGAAGGGCCGGGAGGAGAGAGCAGCTACTATAGTTTGGTCCTCAAGCAGCCCCACAGTCTGTGGGGGAGGGGAGCGCAGACTGAAGGAAGTGGGGAAGAGTGTTGAAGGAGCAATATTCACCAGGGTTAAGACAGGGCAGGTCCTGCTGTTGGACAAGATACAGGTGATGCTGGTGACATGGGCCCACCGGAACACTTCTTAGACTATAACTTACTCTATAAAGATAGCATAGAATGTGTAACATAAATGACAGATGAAGCATGTTTGTGGACTATTCTGATTGATTGAGAGGTACATGCAGTTTGCAAGCTTGCTTCATTATGGTTTAATTTATACATTAATGCTGCTTCAGAAAAGGTTCTCTGTTGGTTTGCCTCCTAATCCTATCTGGAAAAAAGATAAAGGGTGGTCATACTGGAGGTTTCCCAAGAGAAGCAGCCGTAGGTGAATACATCCTGAAGAAACTGAGTAACCCTGAGTGGGAGTGCAGGATCAAGTTGCTGCGTGTTGGGTCATCGGGGGGGGGGTGAGCCCTACCACAGTGATCGGGATGCTGAGAAAGGCAAAATGTAAATGGGATTCCTTTGCCCCAGAGTGCATAAAAAGATAGAGGCAGACTAGCCTGTGGGTCATCTTGCACTGCCCGAGATCCAATTCTGAAGGCTCTGGGGTGAATTAAGATTTCTATCTTCAGGCTGGAAAACAAGATTAAAAAACAAAATGAACACTATGAAAATCACTGCATTGGCAGTAAGGGAAATTAACTTAGAAGGAAAACAAACAACTGAGCAGGTTGATGCTATTAAATAGAAGATCAATGCTATCATAAAAGAAAAAAGGTTCTCTTATCTAGCTGGAGAGAATTTCTAGAAAACTGTTAGGGCGAATCAAACTAGACTTGTATGTCTGCAGAGTGGCGAAAGAGGGTGATGATCCATCCAGTTTAATTGAAAAGTGACTTTCAAAGCTTCTTGACCTCAACATAGAAGAAGTCCCCTTAGGTTGACGGGTGCCATTGTATTAAAGCAGTGTCTGGAGGTGCTACTCAGAAAGCGGGATGGGAGTCAGACTCTTATTAGTGACATACATTCAAGATATGGAGAGGGTACTTTTGACTGTTGAGGAAAAGACAGTCCTTTTTTTTTAAGCAGAGCATACTCCTATTTCCCATATTTAGCTGTAGATAATGTGAAAAAGAGGAGAATATTGACTGATATAAAGAAGCAGTTCATTGAAAAGGGTGTTGTACAGTAATGCTTCAACCTCCTAAATAAGGGTACTGCAGGGCAGATGAAATGTGTTTTGGTACACTGAGCAGTGTGAGGATTTGCTGAATTCCATTTCTTGTATAAAATCCTAAGGGGGAGGAAGATCTGAACTACGTACATTGGCCTTCAATGTCACACCTGTTGGTTGCTTGAGGGTTAGTTGGCAGCACAAAATGGTGACCTAAGTGGTAGGATTGCTTGGCTCTATTGTCTACTCTATGCCACAGAAGTAAGCTTCTTGTCAGTTACATTGGTGGACTTCACTTAGTTGCTTTAGTGTGTCCCACATAATATGAGGTGGACTCCCTTAAGATACTCCAAGTAAACAATGATAAATGACAGAGGGACTTTCTGGAAAACTATTCTCTAAAATTCCTTTCTTATGGTGGGGATTAATTCTTCACCCTTGTGTAGTTTGTATTTTTTCCTGTTGTAAAACATGCAATAAACATTCAATGAACACTGCAAGTATATCTATCTGTGTAGTTTAGTTTACCTTTAGTTCTCAAGAGATTGCACCCAGGCTTCTATTAGGAATCTTACATTTCCACATATACTCCATTAACTGCACGGAACTCGGTTGTAATGAATGCAGTCTGTCTACCTTGTCACGGTCTGATGAATCTTCTCATATTAAATGGCTTAATTTGTTCCTGTTATCTATCAACGCAGATGCTCAGTGGGGCAATATCTTTGTAATCTTCCACATACCATGTTGCCACCTCCTTATGTCCCATCTTGATTTTAAGTCCCAATCGAAGGATGGCTGTTTTTTAATATTTATTTTTCTCCAGCATAGGGTCTTACATGGATTCACATGCTCATGAATATTCGCTGTCATCCAGCTACTAACCTCAGTAATATGAAAGCAGTTTTGCATTAAAGCAAAAAACTGCTTGTTGCTTCTATAGCATATTGCTGTCATTTTGTGTCATACTGCCCCAGCCAATGACATTTGCCCTCCTAAGATCCACCCCTGGTGGCCATCTTCAGATTTTGACCACATGTTTTTTGTGTTGGGAGTCCTCATGTTTCGTGCCTGTGGGAGTCTTCATGTTTTGTGCCTCGAAATATTGATAACTTATTTTTTAGAGAAATCATCTTAAAACTATTAATTCCTTATTCACTCTTTGACTACTAGTGGCGGGGACATGCTGCCAGACAAGATCCTTTCTATCGTCTGATCTCCAGACCATGTGAGGCCGCAGGCCCAGACTTGGGCTTTTCTACATGCACCATGGCAGATGCCTTGAGAAAAAGCCTCTTCAGGGCCTGCCGGAAATGCGGCCTGAAAAACATCTTCATTGAAGATCGGAATCTCAAATGAATCTACTGCTTGCATTCAGACCATGACGCAAACGGATGTTCCATCTGCCAGGCCTTCTCATCTAATACGTAGAAAGACTGCCATAGGTTAGTTGCATGGATTGAAGAAGGGAGGGCCTATGACTCGACCTCTGTGCGCAGTCATGTCTCCTCCACGGTCAGTAGGCCCAAATAGCATGCTCCCTCTGGCAAGAGGTCGAGATCCTTTGAGGATACTTCGAGGGGGAAGATACCGAAGAAGACTAAGTCGTCTCACGCTCCGACTTCTTCCTCGAACACTGCGACTGCAGATCCCCTATCTGAAAAGCACTGGTTTTCGTTGTCCTCCCCGTTGGTGGGTAGTCTACAGTCGAGCAGCCAGCTCCCGTCTGCGAACAACTCATGAACACCAGCTGCGAAAAAAAAGGCTTTGTCATCACGGACCCTGTCGAGGGACCCTTCAGCGACTTCACCAGCGGCAGCCTCTTTGTCATCTCGGTAGTCATCGAGGGACCCATCTGCGGCTACACCATCAATGACCTCGTCCACCAGTGCTGTTACCCCGTTGACGACATTGTCCACTAAGACTTGTCTTCAGTTGACGACTTCGATCCTGTAGGCAAGGGGCTCAGCCATCTCAACCTATTAGCCTTTGTCCTCAGGTCCTGGCGTAGGCTCCTAATGGGCATTCTGACCACTCCCCACACGTTGGTGTCAGAAATCCAAACAGTTTCTCCCGGCAACACCCATATCGGCTCCAGCCAAGAGTCCTCCAATGCTTTCCCAGGCCCGGTTGACTCCTTCTCATCCAGCCCCGGCTGCCCCTCTGCAATTGCTGGCTGTGCTTCCTCCTGGAAGAGGTGGCTTAGACGGACACTGATACAGATACTACCACAACCCGGAATACACAGGAGACTGAGTTTGATGACTGTTCCCGCCGATGGGGAGCCTCCTGATGTTAAAATGCCCTCCAGGGACTCTCTGCCAGATGAGATCGGCTTGTTTCATTCAATGATCTCGCAGGCTACTGAAGAGAAGAAAGGGTTCCTTTTTGAATGGCGGGATTCCTCCAGGCAGACTATTGTTGTAGTACACCTTCTGGATAACTTTTAGGAAGATGACCTGTTGGCCATGAAGGCCACCAGCACAGCCCCAGCAAAGAAGGACCGCTTGGAGAAAAAGTACTGGGTCTTTGACACAGCTCAGAGTGTTTCAGGTCCCAACCATCACCAGACTATGTGGTCTCTGCTGCAGCTAGAAAAAGGTTGTCTAACCCATCTTCCTCTTCTATGGTCCCCCGCCCCTCCTGATCAAGCGGGTAAGAAGCCGGATGTGACTGGGGAGCGCATCATCACGACTGCAGCGTCTACCATCAAAGCTGCCAACGTCTTAGCCATTCACTCGATATGACTGAGAGCTCCGTTATAAGTTGGGCCCTGTTCATGACTTCTTCCCAGATGACAAGAAGGCCAAAGCTGTAGCCTTGTTCCACAAGGGAGAGGTAGCCTCCACCCATGCAATAACCGTTGCCCTGGAAGTCGCAGATGTAGGCTTATGGCAGATGGGCAATGAATTGGCCCTGCGCCACCAAGGTGGGCTCAAGGCCACCAACATTCAGCCGGATGTACAGACAAAAGTGGTGACATGTCTTTCTATGGTGATAACCTTTTCGGGAAGGCGGTCGACGACACCCAGCAGTCCATAAAGATTGACACAAATGACACGTTCGTTGGGCTTTGATCGACAGAGGAGGCCATCCTTTTGCTCCTCAAAGGGGAATGTCTCGAGGGCCTCAAAAGGGTTCACTGTGCCCTATCACTCTCCCATTCAATCAACCAAACCAGGAAGCATATAGGGGACGTTCCGCAAGCCTACAGAGGGGGAACCCAGTGTTTTCATGCTCCAGCGTCCAGAACAGACGCCAAAGCAAGCCTTACCCAGCCCAGGGCCAGCGCCCTCACTTCAGCACCTCAGTGGGAGGCTGGTTATCTCAATTTATCAACCAGTGGTGCTACATCTCCATGGACAAATGGATGCTCAATACCATCCAACAGAGTCACACCTTGGAATTCCAGGACAAATTCCTCCCATCCCCAGACAAGAACAGCACTTAGTGCAGCAACTAAAGGAGGTTCAAGCCATGTTAAAGAAAGTGGCAATAGAACCGGCCCCTCTGTGCCTCTGGGGCTCCCGAGTGTACTCCAGATACTTTCTAGTGTGAAAGAAGTCAGGAGGGTGGGGACCCATTCTAGACTTAAGGCGCCTAAACAAATTCCTCCAAATCCCAGAATTTCAGGATGGTCACATTGTGTCGCTTACCTTTCCTGGGGTCCCTGGTCCACGGCCGCAGCGGTCTCCTCCTTCATGGAGGCTGTACCCGCGGTGGCGTCTCTCCTCACGCCGACCCGCGGTCCGGATGGGCTCCGTGGACGCCGCCATCTTGCGAGGATCTGCGCATGCGCGGATCGTCAGTATTCGACGTCCCGCGCATGCGCAGTGTCGAACATGCGTTCCAAGCCTCGCTTTGACCCCGGGCCTTAAATGGGCACCGCATACGCAGGGACAACGCGTCTCAACGCGGTTGTTACTGTGTATGCGCTGCTGGAGTCCTGGCGCTCGTGCCCCAGCCCTCCAGTTCCCTGCTCTGCCTTATTCTGCCTAGCCCTGCCTCATCTCCTATTTACCTTCTTGCTCCTGGGTCCTCCTAACCCTTGCTTCCCTGTTTTGCTGGTCCCTGGCCTGCCTCCTGGTTTAGGGTGTTTTTATGGGTCCTTGCCTGCCTCCTGGTTTAGGATAGGGGAGGTCCTGTCTGGGTTCCTAGAATCTTCTTATCTGCTAGGAAGTGGGGATTGCCCTGTCTGTATTGCTTTTCCTTGCAGTCTGTTCTCCTTTGCCTGTCTTGTGCCCTGCCGGTACCCGTGCCTTACTGCCTTCTTGGAAGTTCCTGTGTTCAGCGCCGCTATCATCGGTGTCTTCATCAAGCCTTCTCAGCCAGTGGAAACACTGTCCCGACGTCACGCAAATTCTGAGAAGTGCCACCCGTGGCGTTGGGAGTTGGTTCAGTGCCATCCTGTCTTATATCGTCAGGAGGGGATTGGGCTAATTTCTCGCGCTACCCATTCATCGGCTATAGATACACCGACATACTGGCAACCTCAACTCCACGGTCTACAGGAAGAAAAGGTAACCAACGATCTCGTGAAGACTCGTTTAACAGATTGAGACGCCTCTCCCCCAGTCTCGACATGGACGACATGCAGGAACTCCGTGAAGAAATGCGTGCCATGCGTCCTGAAATGACCACCCTCCGCCAGGAGAACAACACCCTCAGACAAGCGTTGGACCGGTGTTTGGCTAATCCCGCACAACCAGCTACACCGCCTGAGAACCCCATGGCTTACACTACTCCGATGAAGTATGATGGTGACCCGCGTCGAGTGGCAGAGTTCTGTACACACTTGTCGGATCCATTTCCAGTTCAGGTCAACTCATTTTGGTCAAGACAAGGCCAAGATCGGGTATATCCTTGGAAACCTAACCGGCAATGCACTTGCTTGGGCCGCGCCTTTGGTCTCTACCAACAGTCCTCTGTTGGGTGATTTCGCTGCTTTCAAGAAAGCCTTTTTGGACGTCTTTAAACCGCCCAATTTGGCAGCCATGGCCCAGAATCAATTAATGAAGATCAAACAAGGGTCAGGTGACATAATCCACTACATCAGTCGGTTTCGACAATTAGCAACCGATTCACAATGGCCCGAAATCACTCAAAAAACCTTGTTTCGTCGGGGACTACGAGAAGAGTACAAAGACGAATTGCTGCACATTCCGGAGCCAGAAACGTTGCCTGCATTGGTGGAACAAGTCTTACGCATTGACCACAGGTTAACCGAACGACGGAGTGAACGTCGCAGATTTGACAGGTATCAACCGGTCCTTCCAGTACAGAACCCCGGACCGGCTGTTCCTACCGATGTGGGTCCAGAACCCATGCAGTTGGGTGCCATCCGAGGTCCGTTGTCCGAGACCGAAAAGAAAAGAAGATGACAGAAAAGCTTGTGCCTGTATTGCGGTGGTTCTGGCCATTTTCTAGGCACCTGTCCGTTACGCCCTCTGAAGAAACAGGAAAACTAACAGGCCCGTTGTTTGAGGCGAAGGCAGCAGCGGGCCGCCTTTCTGAATCTGACCTTCCTCCCATGAACCCGGTACCCTTGTTGTTCCTGAAAGTCGGTGTTGCCTGGCTAGGGAAGTGTATGAAAACCTGGGCCCTTCTGGATTGCGGAGCATCCGGCAACTACATCGATGCCTCGTTCGCGATTGCCAATGGGATCCGTTTACATTACAAGGAACGACCAACAGTGGTCGAGGTGATCGATGGTTCTACTTTGTCTTCTGGTCCGGTTTGCCAACAGTCTGATCCCTTGTGGCTCTCTGTGGAAGGGCATCTCGAACGAATATCATTGGACGTCATCAAGTCTCCCTCATTTCCGGTGGTGCTGGGTTTACCATGGCTGTTATATCACAATCCTCAGGTCGACTGGACCGCTCGTTCCCTGGTGTTCTCTTCGACACGTTGTCCTCGGGACTGTGTACTTCACGAAACCTTTCCTGCAATTTTGGAGTCCCTCAATCCTGCTGACGTATCTGCCCGTTTATGTGCCACTCAATCGGTACCTCAAGAATATGCTGGATACCACAAGGCGTTCTCCAAGCCTGAGGACATACCATTACCACCCCATCGGCACTTTGATTGTTCCATTGACGTCCTGCCTGGTGCGGTCATTCCCCACGGCAAGATCTATTCGTTGACTCAACTCGAGAAAGGCGTCCTACAGGAGTACATTACGGACTGCCTCAACAAGGGCTATATAGTGCCGTCCAAGTCCCCCGCAGGATTCCCGTTATTCTTCGTCAAGAAGAAAGAGGGCACTTTGCGCCCTTGTATCGACTACCGTCAACTAAATGAGATCACAAGGAAAGACAGGTACCCATTACCACTCATCCGGGACATCATCGAATCCCTGAAATCCGCACAAATCTTCACCAAGCTGGATCTAAGAGGGGCCTATCACCTGGTGCGGATTAAGAAGGGAGATGAGTGGAAGACGGCCTTCAAAACACCTATTGGTCACTTCGAGTACAGGGTGATGCCGTTTGGACTCTGCAACGCCCCGGCCGTCTTCCAGCGGTTCATGGACGATGTCTTTTCGGACCTTATCGGAATATCTGTATGGGTATACCTTGATGACATTCTGTTTTTTTCTGACACTCGTACTGCACACGTTGCGCATGTTCAGGAAGTTCTCCGTAGACTAACAGACAACGGCCTGTATGCCAAAATAGAAAAATGCCAATTTCATAGGGAAAGCATGGAATTTCTGGGCTATGTGATCGGCAACACAGGAGTGCAGATGGATCCCACAAAACTGCAAGCTATATGAGAATGGAAACCGCCACATGGCGTGAAGTCGCTTCAAAGGTTCTTGGGCTTCGCCAACTTTTATCGACGCTTCATTCCACGCTTTTCTCAACTGGCCAACAGCCTAACCCGCCTGACCAGTACCAAGGTGCCGTTTCTCTGGGACACGCAGGCCGAGGAGGCATTTCTGGGATTGAAAAGATCTTTCATGTCGGCTCCCGTTCTTAGACATCCAGATGAGGAAAAGCCATTTGTGGTTGAAACAGACGCTTCGAACTACGCAATTGGTGCGGTCTTACTACAGCAAGATGCAATCACGGGAACAGAACACCCGGTGGCTTACTACTCAAGGAAATTGTCAGTGAGCGAGAGAAACTATGCGGTGATAGAAAAGGAATTACTAGCGATAAAGGCGGCTTTCGAGGAGTGGCGACATCACTTGCTGGGTGGGAGGTACCCGGTGGTGGTTCGTACAGATCACCGTAATCTACAGTTCCTGCGCTCTTTGCAATGCAGAACCTCCCGTCATGCTCGTTGGGCCTTTTTCTTTTCGCAGTTTGATTTCACCGTCACATACATTCCTTGTTCCCAGAACACTATGGCTGATGCCCTGTCTCGGTCTCTGGAAAACAACGTTGAAGGTGCCAAGGAACCGGAGCCTCTGATAGCGTCAAAACATTTTCTATCGATGGTGACTCCCCAGCTCCAACAGTTGATAGAGGCCACACGTACGGATCCCTCAAAATCACAGATACTACAACGCGCTGACATCAGAGAACGTGACGGCATGTTGTTCTTCAAGGCCCGTCTGTACGTTCCCACCTTGGAACTCCAGAAAATCGTTCTACAGAATTGCCATGATTCCGTCGTTTGTGGTCACTGTGGAGTCCGCACAACACAAGAACTGGTTGCACGGCAGTACTGGTGGTCTGGATGGGCCACTCTGGTAAAGCACTACGTGGACTCCTGCCCTGTATGTGCCCAGACCAAGATTCCTCGCAAAAGGCCCATTGGTCTCCTGAAACCCACGCCTACGCCTCCGTACCCTTGGCATACCATCGCCACGGATTTCATCGTTGACCTGCCCCTGTCTGGTGGTTTCACGTGTATAATGGTGGTGGTGGACTGTTTCACCAAGACTGCTAATTTCTTGCCCTTTCCTAAGCTGCCCACTGCCTCCCAGATGGCACGACGTTTTCTACACGAGGTGTATCGTCTTCATGGTCTTCCGGAGAAGATTCTATCAGACCGGGGGTATCAATACATCTCTTCCTTTTGGGACCAACTGTGTCGGCATTTGGACATTCAGCGAGCCCTGAGTTCCGGCTATCATCCGCAGACTAATGGGCAGACGGAACGCACCAATCAGACCCTTGAGCAATTTCTACGTTGTTATGCCAATGCTACCCAAGACAACTGGCCGGAATGGTTGGACACTGCGGAAGCAGCTTACAACAACGCTGTTCATTCCTCTACCGGACTCAGCCCCTTTTTCTGCTCCACTGGTCTTCATCCCAGACTGCTGCCAGTTCATCCTACATCTTCCAGTGCCGTACCATCTGCAGATGCCCTGTTGTCCCTGATCCGCGATCAACATAGTCTGGCGGCCGGTACCTTGGCAGTGGCACAAGCACATATGAAGGAGCGGGCTGACAAGAGACGGAGCCCTGAGCCTGTTCTTCATGTTGGGGACAGGGTATGGCTGTCCTCCAAGAATCTACCGATACGCAACTTACCTGTGAAACTAGCTCTCCACTTTTTTGGTCCCTTTCGCATCATTTGGCGTATTTCGTCTGTTGCCTTTCGTTTGTCTCTGCCTCGTTCTTGGAGGGTCCATCCTGTCTTTCACGTCTCCCTTTTGAAGCCCTATGTGCCCGATGTTCAGGGTCGTACCTGTTCCCGTCCTGCCCCGGTTTTGGTTCAGGGGGTTCCTGAATTCGAGGTGCAGGAGATATGTGATTCACGGATTTGGCGGGGTGCTCTGCAGCTCCTGGTCAGCTGGAAGGGTTATCCTGCTTGTTACCGTACTTGGAACCACGCTCCTTCGTGCATGCACCGCGCCTGGTTCGGGACTTCTATCTCCGCTATCCTTGGAAACCCGGTGCTCCGGGGTTGTCCGGGAGGGGGTATGGTGTCACTCCACGCGCTCGCTCGCGGGCGTCGCTTACCTTTCCTGGGGTCCCTGGTCCACGGCCGCAGCGGTCTCCTCCTTCATGGAGGCTGTACCCGCGGTGGCGTCTCTCCTCACGCCGACCCGCGGTCCGGATGGGCTCCGTGGACGCCGCCATCTTGCGAGGATCTGCGCATGCGCGGATCGTCAGTATTCGACATCCCGCGCATGCGCTGTGTCGGAACATGCGTTCCAAGCCTCGCTTTGACCCCGGGCCTTAAATGGGCACCGCATATGCAGGGACAACGCGTCTCAACGCGGTTGTTACTGTGTATGCGCTGCTGGAGTCCTGGCGCTCGTGCCCCAGCCCTCCAGTTCCCTGCTCTGCCTTATTCTGCCTAGCCCTGCCTCATCTCCTATTTACCTTCTTGCTCCTGGGTCCTCCTAACCCTTGCTTCCCTGTTTTGCTGGTCCCTGGCCTGCCTCCTGGTTTAGGATAGGGGAGGTCCTGTCTGGGTTCCTAGAATCTTCTTATCTGCTAGGAAGTGGGGATTCCCCTGTCTGTATTGCTTTTCCTTGCAGTCTGTTCTCCTTTGCCTGTCTTGTGCCCTGCCGGTACCCGTGCCTTACTGCCTTCTTGGAAGTTCCTGTGTTCAGCTCCGCTATCATCGGTGTCTTCATCAAGCCTTCTCAGCCAGTGGAAACACTGTCCCGACGTCACGCAAATTCTGAGAAGTGCCACCCGTGGCGTTGGGAGTTGGTTCAGTGCCATCCTGTCTTATATCATCAGGAGGGGATTGGGCTAATTTCTCGCGCTACCCATTCATCGGCTATAGATACACCGACATACTGGCAACCTCAACTCCACGGTCTACAGGAAGAAAAGGTAACCAACGATCTCGTGAAGACTCGTTTAACACATTGCAACATGTGCTTGAGATGGATATTGAGATCACCAAGAAGGCAGAGTTGAGTGGTTGAGGCCAGGAAGGAGGAGGAGAGGTCTGCCCACTCGGAGAGAAAGGAGGTGATCTGACCAGGGGGACGATAGATGGTAGCCACGGTAAGAGAGTGGCAGGATAGAGAGAAAGCCTGCAGACAATACATCCGAAAGAGGAGTATGTCTGCGTGGGAATGATAGAGGCAGGAATCCACTCAGGGAAGATCAGGGCTACACTCACTCACTCCCTCCCGACCGGGTGGATCTGGGTGCAGAGATGATTTTGTAGCCATCAGGGAGGAAAGTGTCAAAGCTTGTGACAGAGCTGGCCGTGAACCATGTCTCAGTGAGACTGAGGACCTCGAGGTCAAGTTCTTCCAGGAGGTGGCAGACTTCAGAGGAGTGTTTGAGAGCAGAGTGAGAGTTTAGAGTGGCAAGATGAAGGTTGCTAGCCTTAAAGGCCTTCCGGGGAGGGATACAAATCAGCGGTAAGCCCTGCGAAGGTGAAGGAGCCCAAAGGGCGGTAGAAGGGGGGGGGGGAGAGGGCAAGGAATCCAAGGGGGGGGCGCGGATGGGACATCAGGAGATGAAAGGAAATTGATGAGGTGAGGGAAGCACCTATCAAAGAGGAGGAGATTGGCCTGAGGGGCTTGGACCATGCCAGTGCCATTTAAGTAGACATTTATGATCACCTTAGTCGTCGAAGGGGGCCATAAGGGCTTTCCAGCGGGTGCCACCATTAATGGGAGAGGAGGAGAGGGGACAGAGCACAAGGATCATATGAAGAGTCCATAGGTCTGGCAAAGGATTGCATCCCCCAGCAACCCAAGCCAAGCAGGAAGATACCAAGCAAGAAAATAATAAGACTGAGTTACAGGAAGACGCTGAACCAGTTGGAATGTTTGAATAGGCGGCTATGCTACCCCTTAAATGATATATACTTTGAGTTTGATCAAGGAAGAAGGCCTTATGCATGTTGAATAACATTTGTTTTGGGGTTGTGTTCAAGCTCTGTGTGAGCCTCACTAGAATGACGCAACCAAAACGCCACTCTTCCTGGTCAAGAAACTCACCATCTCCAGAGACCAATGCACCACCAGAAATCATGACATGTCCAAATTGGAAACACAGGACTACAAGAGAGAAAATCTGGGAAACTGTCCTTTCGAAAGGGATTGTGTCCTTCGACGTATTCCACATCTTTGACAGTAATTACTATAGCTGTGCTGCTTCGGAAAACTTTTTCGGCGTAGGAGTCCAGCGTCAATGACGTTGATACGCTGTCTCTCGAGGGCCTCCGTCGATGGTGTAGCCTCAGTTCCATTTTTTTCCGCGAACATGTTCGCTTTGGAATCTCGGCGCGCCTCGGTTCTTCTAACTTGTTCATGATGTCTTCGTCTTCTACCCCGAAGTCGGGCTTCAAAAAGTGTTGGGACTGCGGTTCCAAAATGTCCATTATGGACCCGCACGACGATTACCTCTGGTGCCTCGGTGAATGCCACGCCACCGGCGATTGCGATGACTGCCAGTCCCTGATTTTGAAGGCCTTGTGGGAGCGGAAAAAGTTGTCGGTAGGTACGGTTGCTAAAACCGTAAGTCGAAATCTACTGGTCTTTCGACCGACAATTCGAGGGGCGACTCTCCGCGTCGGCGTAAGTCCAGGGGGTCTCGGTCTCGGACCCGGTCCCGCCATTCCTCTGCCCCATCGAGGCATTCCCGGAAGCGCCGTCACTTTTCGCCTTCCCCGTCCTCATCGGAGGACTCCGCCAGATGGCGTAACTTGTCCCACAAAAGTCGTCGCCAGCCGAATGGGATGCATTCCGCCAGCAGATGGCGATTTTCGAATCGCAAGGCACCGTTCCGTCCGCGCCTTCGAGAGAAGCCGGCAAGGAACGAGCTAGAGCCACCACTTGCATGCCTTTGGGCTCGAGCGGTTGGCGCGATCATCGGGAGCCGTTGAGGTCCCGATCAGACAAGGGTGATTGCCATAGCCGTGCCAGGTCCAGGTCCCAGTCCTTGACGCCGTCGAGACTGTCGGAGCCTGTGAGGCCTTCTAAGAAGGCATCGAAGCCATCGGTGCCGCGGCAGTCGAAGGACACGCTCGGGGCTCTGGCCTCAAAGCAGTTGTCAAAGTCGTCGGTGCCTCGGTCGACATCGACTCCAATTCCATCGGCGCCCTCAACGCCTTTTGAGGAGAATTTACTGGAGGTGCCCCGGAGGGCTGTGGAAGCTCTGAGAAAGACTCTCAGCAAGTCTGTGAGACCTGTGTTTGTGCCCTACTCTGTTCCTCCTCCCAGGGTGGATTTGTTCCAACCCTTGGAGTATATTTCAGAGGTGGAGGGAAGGGTCTGATGAGAAGGGGGTTGTGCCTCCTGAGGTTCCTGATGACCTGTTGTCTGATCATAGCCAACTGGAAGAACTTCGTCAATCCTTATGACTCCAGTGGTCTTGATACCTCTCCGGAGGTTGAGTTTGGCAGGCCTGAGCCTGGTACACATGCTGACTCCTCGTATAGGTGCCTCATGTCGAGGGTGATTCGGGTGGTCTGCTCCATCTGCTGATTTTCTTCAGGATGATCTGACAGACATCCTGGATCAAGGTCCACTCACTGACCCGGTGTTGCCATTTCATATGGCGTTGCAAAGAAGGGTGGCGGCGGCTTGCACTGCTCCGGAGAGTCTCCCGGCAGTGAACAAGTCGCTTCCGAAAAAATAACGCCGAGCCAGTGGTGACCCCTTTTACTTGTCAACGCACCCTACTCCGGAGAGTTTGGTGCAGGTGGCTACGGCCCCAGCAAAGCAGGCTGCGTACCCTACTATCCCTCCGGATAGGGATGACAAGCGCTTTGATGGTTGGGCGAAGAAGGTATTTTCTTCTGGGGGTATGGCTTTAAAGGCAGCCAACTCTGTTTGTGCCCTGGCAAGATTCACTCACTCTCTGTGGAATTGTGCATCATTGGCGGCTGAGCATATTCCAAAGGGGAGTAATGGGATGGTTTTCTAGCCCTCGTGCAAGACGGCAAGGATGTCATGTGTGAATCCGTTCAGTCGGGTCTGGACATGGCAGACTGTGTCAGCCAGTCCATGGCTGCGAGCACAGTGATATGCAGGTTTCCGTGGTTGCGGAAGTCTGGGTTTGCTCTGGATCTGCAATCCCGGCTTCTCAACATGCCCTTTGATGGTGTCCATCTTTTTGGCAGCAAGGCTGACGAGAGCCTTGAGAGGTTGCAGACCTCCAAAGCTGCAGCAAAGTCTTTGAGTGCTGCAGTACGATAACCTCTGCCTTTTTGTCCTAGGGGACAGCAATGGACGGGAGGTTCCTTTCGGTACTACTCTTCCTTTGGTAGATCGAGAAGAGCTGCCAGTCAAAGGGGCCACCGTAGGCGTACCAGAGGTGGAAAGCGAGGTACTCTAGGTGCCAAAGCCATTCGGGCAGTTGCCTCTTTGCCATCAGGCACTGCCGCAGCCGGGTCCACTCAGTCATGAGGCCATGTCCCATGGTTCGCCGGTTGGGGGCAGACTGGCGCAGCATCTTGGAGAATGGCATGCCATTACTTCAGATGTGTGGGTTCTGGAGATCATAACCCACGGCTACTGTCTCCCCTTTCGGCAGAGGCCTCACGACAATCCACCGGGGAAGCTCTCTTTGAAGGATTCGGATCCGCTCCTTGCGCAAAGGTGCCATAGAACTGGTGCCTGTAGCCGAGAGGAACAATGGATGCTATTCCCCTTATTTTTTGATCCCGAAAAAAGACGGGGGATTGAGACCCATCATGGACTTGCTGGGGCTGAACAAGCTCCTCAGGAAGGACAAGTTCAAGATGGTAACTCTTTCTCAAGTCCTCCAGCCTCTTCAAGTACAAGATTGGTTGGTGTCTCTAGACCTCAAGGATGCTTACTTTCATGTGCTGATCCATCCAAAGCACAGGAAGTACCTGAGGTTCGTGGTTGGCGACTCGCATTTTCAGTTTCGAGTCCTGCCGTTCGGATTGACCTCCGCCCCGAGGGTCTTCACCAAGCTAATGGTGGTGGTGGCAGTGTATCTCAGGAAAGGGGGGATTCCCGTCTACCCCTACTTGAACGATTGGTTGATCAGGGCATGCTCTCCTGAGCAAGCCCTACATCATCTGTCCGTCACCTGCCACTCCCTTCACAAGCTGGCTTCTTCCTCAATTTAAAGAAGTCCCATTTGAAACCTACCCAACGGCTCCAGTGCATCGGAGCAGTGCTCGACACATCCCTGGGGCAGTGTTCGCCTCCCCAGGTGAGGGTTCTTCACATTCTGCAGATGGTGGACAAATTTCAACATGCCCAGAGTCTCCCGGCGTTCGAGTTCTTGAGGTTACTCGGCCTCATGGCATCCTGCATTTTCCTTGTGCCAGAGGCCAGGCTGTGGATGAGATCTCTGCAGTGGGCTCTCAAGATGCAGTGGTCACAGTTCTCCGGCAGGATGTCGGATCCCGTTCAGATTACACCATCGGTCGCAAAGGATCTTCTGTGGTGGGCCGTCGAAGGCAATCTGATGAAGGGTGCTCCATTTTGGCATCCGTGGCCAGAGATAACGATTGTGACTGCGGCATCCCTCACGGGTTCGGGAGCTCATGCCAATGAGTTGACGGTCAGCGGTCGTTGGTCTCTGTCAGAGTCCAGACTCCACATCAATCTGTTAGAGCTGTGGGCTGTCGGGCTAGCCCTGAAGGCTTTTCTGCCAACTGTGCGGGGGAAGAATGTCCTGATTATAACGGACAATACAGTGGCCATGCACTACCTCAACAAAATGTGGGGGGCGGGGTCATTCCTGTTGTGCAGGGAGGCGATGCAGCTCTGGTTCTGGGCCATTCAGCAGGACATTTCCATCTCGGCAGTTCATCTGGCCGGAGATGAAAATGCGGCAGCGGATGCTCTGAGCAGGCAGAGCACGGTCTCTCACGAGTGGGAGCTGGCTCAGGAAGTTCTGTTGGAGATCTTCGCCCTTTGGGGAACCCCGCAAGTGGATATCTTCGCCAGCAGTGTCAACCGGAAGTGCGAAAGATTCTGCTCGCAGGAATTTCCTCGAAGAAGAGCCTTAGGGGACGCGTTCGTAGTGGAGTGGTCCTTCCCACTGCCTGCGCGTTTCCTCCAGTCCCCGTCATTCCTTTTGGTTTTCTTTTTTGCTTTCCTTAGCCCATAAGGGCCTGCAAGTAGGTACCATTAAGGGTTACCTGGCGGCGCTGTCCATATTTAAGCGCTCGTCTGAGGAATGTTATTTTAAGATCCCTTTAATCTCTGTTTCTAAAAGGGCTAACTAATTTGTTTCCACCGTCGCCTTTCCTGGTTCCGGGATGGGATTTGAATTTGGTTTTAAAGTTCGTAATGGGAGCTCCATTTGAGCCCTTACATTCTTGTCCATTGCGACTGTTGTTCTTTAAAACTGTATTATTAGTTGCAATTACTTCCGCACGGAGAGTGAGTGAGTTGCAGGCACTTTCCGCCAAATCACCCTTCACTGTGTTCCATAAGGACAGGGTTGTCCTTAGGGTGTGGCCTTCCTTTCTTTCGAAGGTTGTATCGGAATTCCATCTGAGCCAGAAGGTAATTCTTCCGGCGTTCTATCCTCCTCCGCATCCTGGTAAGGAAGAGGAGAGGCTCCATAGGTTGGACCCTAGGAGAGCTTTGAGTTTCTATCTCTCACGGATGTCCCGGGTCAGAGTGGACGATCAGCTCTTTATTGGTTATGCTGGAAGGCGTTTAGGTCAGGCTGTTTCCAAGCATATCTTATCTAGATGGATCATTTTGACGATCTCTGAGTGTTACCGTTTGGCGGGAAAAGGACCCTCCAGTAGGCTTACGGGCTCATTCTACTAAGGGTATGGCTTCCTCCACTGCCCTACAGAGGGGTGTTCCGATTTGCGAAGCAGCCACATGGGCCTCTGTCCATACTTTTGTGAAACATTATTCCTTGGACTCTATCCATGGGCAGGATTTGGCCTTTGGTAAGGCAGTCCTCTATTCTGCAATTTGATTTGGCATTCTAACTTGATGCAATTGTAAATTCTTTTCCCACCTCCATACATTAGTACTGCTTTGGGAGTCTGTCAAAGATGTGGAATACGTCGGAGGACACAATCCCTTTCGAAGAACAAGTTGCTTAATCTGACCTGGTAACGTTCTTTCGATGGGTTGTTCCGACGTATTCCACATCGTACCCTCCCTATCTGCCCCTCTAAAAAATTTCTTATGCGATTGCAGCTTATGTTTCCGCAAGGCTTTCTGTAGTCATACTGGCAGGAGATTGGTGCCACACGTTCTTCGGAAAAAACTACAACTGAGGCTACGGGCGTCGTGCGTCCTAGATAGAACATCCGGTGACGTCGACCATCGGCGGAGGCCCTCGAGGGATAGCGTATCAACGTCATCGACGCAGGACGCCTACCCCGAAAAAGTTTTCTGAAGCAGCACTGCTGTGGTAATTACTGTCAAAGATGTGGAATATGTCGGAGGAACATCCCATCGAAAGAACGTTACCAGGTAAGATAAGTAACTTGTTCTTTCATGCCATACTACCTGTCTCTGGAACAAAATCCCCATGCAGCTTAGCCTGGCCACCTCCATCCTACATTACAGGAAGACCTTATGACCATACTCTTCAAAGAACACCCTAATCTCCCACTCGGGAGATTTCTCCCTGCTTCCCTCCCCAGCTCCCCTACCCATCTGAGCAACTTCGTCTGCCACGTGTCCCTACCTGTACTCCCCCCCTGTGTGTCCCCTATGTACAGTGCTTTGTTGCTTCCCAGCTAGCTATGTGCTTTATAAATGCCATGCATACATCCGAACATAGGACAGGTAGAATACCCTGCCTCAAGGGTTTTCTTGAAGGTAGTTGGGGGAACTGATGACACCTTTCCAATATCCCCATGCAATGGCCATTGTCTGTTTGCAAATGGTCATTTTCCATCAATCTGTAGTCAGTCTTTCCTTGTATAACACTTATTATATCACCCCCTACAACAGATCCCTGTTCTTCAGGCAGCCCCACGCTTGCATCTGTGGGATGCAGCCTCCTGAATTCCTGGTCTTACCAAAAAGCGTCGTAAATGGGGTGAAAAAATAAGTAATTCCATTAGCCAAGTGTTCCCAGTACTCCAGCATCAACTTAGTGATCAGATTTGTATGCCTGCACAGATAAGTCAAGGCTACTTTTATATGTGTGAACCTGCACCAGCTTGGTCTATAAACGACCATTGCTCTTCTGCTTGACCCACTTCCACTTAACCCATGACTTTCACCTGGGAAGCGAGGTTATACCTATGTCAAGCCATTTTAGCCCATACCGCTACAAGATTCTCCTATGGATTCTTAGTTTAGTACTTGAAAAGATAAAATGTAAGCGCTCTCCTCAATTTCATTAGCTCTGACTGGTATTTTGGTATAGGCAGTGCCTTGTAAGTAGTATACTAGTTGTGGGAGAATATTCATGTTTGCATTCAGAATACTTCCCATCCAAGATTTTCAAGGGCCCTTTCACCAGTCTAATGTCTGTGTAATCAGTTCGAATAGCCATGGGTAGTTATCATTATGTAGATGGGAAATGTCAGGGTATGAGGATGCTCGCAGGCATGCCAAGAATTGTGTAGCACAATGGAAGGTAACTCTAGATCTAAGTGCTTCTGCTTAAACTTTTATGAAGATATATGCCTCGGGACGGGGGCGGAAAGGAGCAAGAGTGTCACGTTACTGGAAGGAAAGATACAAGAGGTAGGGACAGACGTGTCTCTGCTGCGAACTGTATGTAGAAAAGCTAGTCCTGGAGACACTACACCCAAAAGGCCTATCAAAACTCTTCACAGTAGAGAGAGCACTCTGGGTACCGGGCAGACCACCACCACCAGGGGCCCAGCCCAGGGCAATCATTGCCAAACTATTGAACTTCAGAGATAGAGACACGATATTACAAGTGGCACGTAAAGCTGGGTACATCGAAGCAAATGACGCCAGAATTCTGATCTTGCCGGATTTCACACAGGAGGTACAGAAGCAGAGACAGTCCTTTGACTCAGCCCGACGCAGACTTCGTGAACTGAATCTACGATGCATGGCAATTGAAAGTAATGGATTGGGGTTGCTCCTTCATATTCACCACCCCGAAAGATGCTTGGGACTGGTTGGATGGGAAAGGACCTAAGCAACCATCACAGGAACCGGACGACCAGCGACGAAAGGAATGAGGAGGAGCCCAAGCAGCAGGCAAGGGGAGACGGAACACAGAGAATGCCAGAGGTTGAGCTCATTTACCTGAAAGGGTAAGGGAAGGAAGCAATGTTTCCCATGATGTAATAGTGGGTGTGCGCTGTAAAGGTGGCTGGAGCGGGAAAGGCCTCAGCCAACCCCGAAATCGGGACCCATCCAACGCATTGGACAAGGGATGCGAGTTGGAGGTTCGACCCGATTGGAACAGGTTGAAAGGGATGTGAGGGAAGGAGGGGTGGGGGCAGCAAGTTGGGGTGTTGAAGGGGGTGCGGTGGGGTGGGGTGAAGGGAAGTTGGGGAGAACTAGGGGGAAAGGGGTGGCCTGAGGGGGGGGAGCAAAGGGACAGTTATTTGTTGAGGGCTGGGGATAGTGTGGGCTCTGGTGCTATTCAGATGCAGAGGGAAGGTCAGCAGGGTGAATGGGTTCAAGACCGTGGCGAACCCTGCAGAAAACAATACAAGGTTGGCGAGGGTGGGACCCACCTTAAAATAAGCACATGGAATGTGCTTGGTCTTGGAAGCCAGGGTGGGGCAATATTTAAAGAGACAAGGGTTACAATTGGCACTAATACAGGAGACGCACTTCCAGGGGGGTGGGGGGAGTTGAAGGGATTGGAATCCAAATGGGAGAGCAAAGTGTTTTGGTCTTCGTACCCCACTACGCGAGAGGAGTGTTGATCTGGGTGGCTTCTGGGGTCCCTATACAGGTTGAACGAATGGTGGGTGACACAGAGGGCAGGACATTAGCTGTAGTGGGTCAATGGGAGGGGCAGGACATTTGTGTGGTAAAATCCTATGGGCCGAGTATGGACAGCAAGTCCTATTTTACCCCTGTAATGGAGCTAACAGGTGGACAGCAGGCAGGACTATACATATGTGGGGGATTTCAATTGCATAATTGACCCGGAATTGGATCGTATGGGGAGAGGGGGCACAACTAAACCACTGGCTCGAGAAGAGCTATGGAGGGAAAGGCATGGATCAGAGAAGGAGTATTCCTTCTGCTCAGGGATGCATGGGTTGTTTTCCAGACTGGACTATTTATGTGTGGGGAGGGAAAGCATTCACCGTTTCCATGACCCATGGTACCTAGATAGAGCTATATCGAACCACTCGCCACTAGTCACCGAGCTTGAGGGGATTAACAACCAACCAGGTATGAAGATATGGCGCATGAGGCAAGGGCTACTGGGGGACGTAGCTAATAAACAGACCCTAAGAGAAGCAATCACGTCATTCTTTGAGATCAATGAAGGGTCAGTGGAAGACATGGGAATACAGTGGGAGGCATTTAAGATGACCTTGCGAGGGGTATGCATGTCTCAGACGGTGGGCGTTCGGAGATCACTAGACAATACCATCAAGTACCTGGAGGGTGAAATACAACAGCTGGAGGTGGATGAGGAAAGGGGTCAGCAGGTGGGGGAAGCACTGGCAGAGAAACTCAGCTTACATAGGGGAGCCCTGAACTCGATAGAGCAGTTCGATAAGGGGCTATATACGGCTAAAATCCACGGGGAAGGGGACAAGGCGGTGCGGCTGTTGGCCTGGTTGATTAAACGGGAATCACCAGAGATACTATGAGCAGTTATACTTGTAGGAAAAGATGTACTCTGATCAGGAAGCCTCAGACCTATTGGAGTTGGTACAAATGCCCAGGTTGGATGCGGAGGACAGGGATGACTTAAATAGGCCCGTAGAGGAGGGGGAGATTCGGGGGGCAATTAAACCAATGCAGGTTAACAAAGCACCGGGCTGCGATGGCTTCCCGGTGGAGTTTTATAAGACATTTGCAGACATTCTAGTCCCTCAACCGAAGCAAGTCTACGACCACGCACTCCAGAAGGAATTGCTTCCGGAGTCTATGAGAGAAGCAGTGATCACGGTCCTGTTAAAAAAAGGGGGGAGACCCGCAACAGTGTGCCTCGTATAGGCCCATTTCCTTGCTAAACATAGACACGAAAATCCTGGGGGAAGGTGATGGAAAGTAGGCTGGTGAGAGTGGCCCCCACTTTGATACACCCAGACCAATGTGGGTTTGTAGGGGGACAGGACACTGGGATGAACCTAAGCAGAGTACACCACGTCATGGACCTGATGAAACACTCACAAAGAGAACTAGCTTTGGTGGTAATTGACGCGGTCAAAGCGTTTGATTCCCTGGAATGGCAATGGCTATTTAAGGTACTAGAGGCGTGTGGCCTGGGCAAAGTGATGTTAAAGTGGCTGTGACTCCGATATAACACCCCTATGGCCAGGGTCAAAACCAGGGGATGGTTCTCACAGAGGTGGTGTTTAGAGAGAGGCACACGTCAGGGATGCCATGTCTCTGCCATTATATTCGCTCTATCACTAGAACCACTGGCGAGATACTTTTGGTCAAACATTGTAGAAACTGGCATACAGGCAGGGGGGTGACGCGCAGCATCTCGCTCTACGTAGACGACGTGCTGCTCTTCATGGATAACCCAGTAGAAAATATCCCGGTGATCCTAGAGGTGTTAGGCAACTTCCGCAAACTGTCAGGGTTTCAGGTAAATAAAAACAAATCACTGGTTTTCCCATTGGTGGGTCTGAAGGACAGGAGGGGGCAGGGGATCTCGTGCAGGGAGCTTCGCTGGGAATGGGATTCTTTTGTACCAAGGTATTCAAATTTACCATGAGATGGAGGAGACATTTTTCCGCATCCCGCAAGTTCTCTCAAGGATAGGGGACGCAGTGAAATTCTGGAAGAAGCTACCATTATCCCTAATGGGAAGAGTTGCACTCTGTAAAATGGTGGTCCTCCCATGTCTTTTATATTACTTCACAAATATCCCGTACATAGTAAAGAAGGTATTTTTTAAGATGCTGGACAAAATGCTGGGGGAACTACTGTGGAATACGGGTTGTACCAGAGTAGCCATGCAGACATTGCACCCACGAGATGGGCAGGGGGACTCAATATGCCAGATTTCGAGCTATAGTTCATGGCGGTGCAATTGCAAGCAACGGCACTGTGGCGAACTGGACCAGAAGGGGAGCGGTCAGGCCTATTGGGGAAGATACAGCCCGGAGAGTCAGGGAGTAGAATTGCTGTGGGTGCCCATAGGCGGCAGAGGGGATACAGTGGTCTTCAAAACGGTCCGGGAGGTGTGGGTGAAGTCACTGAAGAAGATGTGGACTAAACAACCATATTGCAAGGGACTACCAATCGGGTTCGACACCACCATCAGGTCGGTGCTGCTCAGCGTGGGCCTCAAGGTATTGAAGGACAGGGGATGCACTACAGTGGGGGATTTATTCAGGGATGGGAGACTGCAGACGTTTGAGGAAAGGAGACAAACCGAAGAGCGAAGTGTCACTTTCTCGCGTACGCCAGGGTGGTCAAACGAATGGCAACACTATGGAGCGGCATCCTGGAAGAGCCGGAGGAGCACCCAGCTATGCAGACGCGACTAGGAAGGGCAGGGCAGAGTATCACGAGTGTATAGAACACTACAGACTGCAAGGGGGGGATGGGGAACAAGCAATTGAGGACAAATGGGAAAGGGACTTAGGGGCACTGATTTTTGGAAGAGCAGCAGGCTCGGATGTGGGAGGAGATTAAGAAAGTTTCTAGGAACACGCGGTTCCAGCTCACCCAATTCTACTATTTGCATAGAGTGTATCTGATGCTGGAAAGGCTACATGCGATCAATCGTACAGCAACACATCCTTGCACACGATGCGGAATGGGCCATGCCGGCTTCTGGAATATGATCTGGAGTTGCCCAGTGGTGGTGAAAAAGTGGGGGGAGGTGGTAAGCAGAGTGAATGTCTTATTGGGGGTAACAATGAATGCTCATATGAGGGTTGCTTTTGGGCACTCTTGCCGGTTGCAAAGAGGTATAAAAATTGTAATACAATTGCACAGTTCCTTGTCCTACTGGCCAAGAGGCGGATTGCGATGGAATGGAAGAAGGGGACTGTCCCGTCATTGCGTCTGTGGTTGAACGAGGTTAGTCGATGAGGTCTGGCGGAAGTAGAATACCTGAATCAACAGACCCGGAAGGGGAAAATGCACTAGTGAGGAACTGGGGCCAGTAGTTGAATGAGTTAGCATGTACACAAGATCTGAGGCCACCTTAGTGCGCGCAGGGGGCGAGAAAAAGGGAAAGCTGGCTAGTGCTGAAAGGGGGAGGGTTCTTCACCTACATTGGTATGGGGCAATGGAAGGGAGCCAATCGGAGCAACTGGGAAGGACGGCACTTGGGACTGGGGGGAGGGAGATAAGGGTAGTGGAGGCTGGGGGGTTAGTGATGGGGGTTGGGAGGGGAAAGGGGTATGAGGGGAGTTGGGATTTCGATCTGGGGATGGGACAATGAGGCATGTGGGCACATACAACGGGCATGGTCGAGGGAACCTTGGTGGAGGGACATAATAGGGCGATTGTGAGGCCTTGGTCACTACCAGGGTGCGGAGGAAAACTGTTTCGCCTCAGGAATCGCACTGGAGCACAATAAACTACATCCTAGCCGAATGATATCGGATATGTCCGTCGGAGACATAGGCACAGATCATAAAATGGCTGAAAGGCACGTTGAGAAGACCACGGCAATTCAATGATGGGGGCGGAGGGAGTAAGGCATACTGTGTGGTCCATTGTCCTTTTTTCCTTGATCTCCTGTTACTTATGTAAGATGTTATGTTTGTTTCAAAAATAATTTCAAAACATAAATAAAACCTTTTATGAGGATATGATAAACTAAAGCCAATCTAACCATTTGATGCTATCAAAGTTCTCCATTCTTTGCCTCACTGCAAGAAGGGTGATGTCGAGCTTACTGACTGTTAGGCACAATGTATGTGACTCACTCCCCAACTGATCTCTTCTCCCTCTATATGACCGGCAAAATGGACCATTTTTCAAGCATATAGAAGGGGAGAGAAGGATGGCAACCTATGAAGATCAAAGGGGCTAGTGGAAGCATCGGTCCAGGTGACCCTCAATCTAGGAGGCCAATCGTTGGCCATAATTGTTTTCCCGTTAATCAGCTTTCTGCAGAGCCACAGCCATAACATCCAAGTGTACACAGTCAAAAGCCCCCTTGGCTTCCATCACAATATGAACTGCTTTGATCTGTGACCTTCACAATTTGGGTCAGATGTGGCTAATTTGTTGTCTGCAGCACCTCTATTTGGGACAAAACCTGACTGATCAGGGTCTTCAAGACCAAAGAGTCATTTCTCTATTCGTTCTGCAAGATTTCTGGTATAGAGTACGGATCAAATATAATAATGTCTTTAGACAGAAACAAGTACTTAAGAGCAGGGTCTCTGACTAGTTCGGATATTACCAAGATGTGAGATTCTTCCATCAAAAGCATCCCATCTTACAAAAGCAGTTAAGAATGGCTAGGAGATGAAGTACAGCGAGCTATCTGTAGATGTGTGCACAAATCCATCAGGCCACAGGCTCTGAGATTTGATCCATTACTACTTTCTGCCCCTGAGTTTGAGGCGTGAGGGACATTTTATTCAGGTAATTTTTCTGAAGCTTGAGTGGGTAGGTTTTGCAGGTGTCAAGGTTTCCTGCCTATATTTGAGGAACAGTGGCGTGATCAAGGATGCCATATGCCACCCCGACCTAGTGGGTGGTGGACCCAGAGTCGATATACGGGAGTTCCCCCCGGTGTCACCAGGTCAGTCACATCCTCCCAAGCAGTTGCAACAGGCAAGGAGACAATCTGAGGAATCTTAAGTCACATCCTCCCCAACCAACATACAAGAGAATTGAACTGTCCGATGCCTTAACAGCCACAGTCTCTTAAGCAGTCAGCTGAGAGAAGGTGTATTACAGGGGTCCTAGCAGAAATGCTCTCCACAGTCATAAGAGAGAGGGAAACAGGATAAACACTTCGGAAAAACCACCATATCACTCATCTCCCCTGTCAGCCATACCCAATTAGACCACGGAAGGAACACATGCTGCGCCTTTACAGAGTTTTCAAAACAGAAGCCAGCACCCCTGTCATGCGCAATGGCTGATGGCACAACACTGAGGAGATTAGAACAGTTGGCTCCCTATGACTGACGTTTTGTACATAATGTACTGTTCCCTGAACGAAGCACACTAACACCCATAGGAAAACCAAGTGGCTGCAGGACTGACCAGTATGTTGCAGGAAGCCTAATGAGGGGGTAGAAGTGAGGAAAAATCTCCTGAACAGAGAGCATCCTAGGCAATACAAAATGGCAGCCAGCCCTCGCATAACCTTAGGGCAGACTTCCAAAGGCTCACAGTACTCTGGGCACATGAACAATAACAACTCAGCCGGCCCCCAAACTACATGTGAAATGTGTAGCAAGAAGCACCACACAAGGTGGGGAGGTGGTTGGGGGGGGGGGGGGGTTTGACCAGACTACAAAAAGCTGCTTCCTGTTCAAGAAGTAGCCAGAGGAGGGACGGTGGGCAAGTGAGAAGAGTTTAGCGAGTAAAAGTTGGTGGAGACTGGAAAGAGGAATTAGAGTTTGTAGGAGGAGTTACTCGAGAAAGAAAGGGGAGTGTACACCATCTGAAGTAAAGGATTGTAGAGGGACTGATGGAGGTTGAGGAGAGGAGAAATTGAGATTGGATGAGGAATAGTACCAACAAGGAGAGAGGTTATTGGTGAGGAGAGAACAGAGATTGGAGGTTTGTTATCGGAGGAGTACAGGATTGAATAGGAAGAAGTGTCATCTGAGAGAATAGAGACTGCCGTGAAGACGAGTTATTGGCGGAGGAAGTGCATCATCTGTAAGAATAATTTGAGAAGGGAGACAAAAGGCTGGAGAAAGAAATAACTTCTAGGAGAGAAGCCAATGGAAGGTGGCGAGAGTTGTTATTAGCAAACAGCTGAAGTTGGAGGATGGGGAGTCAGTTAGCCAGCAGGCGGGCACATGATCAGCAGACTAGAGGGGACAATCCTATCCACTTAGCTTGAGAAGGAGGGAAAAAAGCACGGACCACCACAGCCTAGAAAGCTTCCAGCAGGCCAGCCTGATCCATGGCAGGTGATAGAGGCGGGTGGAGGGTTTGAGTCAGTGCTGCCTCCCCAAGGGTCAGGGGGGGTTACCACAGAAAAGAACTTTGGGAATGTGCGCTTGGGAAAATCCATAAACAGGGAGGATCCAGAAGTGCCCTGATCCTTTCTTTGCTGACTCCAAAGGTGTGGAGGAGCAGCCTCAACCCGATTAATAGAAAGCTCTAGAGCTCTTGTAGGAAGGCCTACACCCGGGAACAGTTTTGAAAGCTTGAAGAGGATTCAGGAACTCCTTAGCCTGCAACCTAAAGACAGACTAGGGTTTCCTTGGTTGATTGTAGACCAGGGGCAGGACATGCTTAATAAAAGACTCATGTTGAGAACTTTGTGTTACTACCTTGGATCCATCAGCTGCTTAAAACCTTTTTCATTACCCCCACCCCTTTGAACATTGCACAAGATTCCCTCCACCCATTTCATTAGACCACAATTCCGACTAGCTACGACTGTGGGGACCAGGAATGTTGCGAAGGGGTAGAACACCACCAAGGACACTGGGAGCCTCAGTTATATTGTTTCTCTTGTCAATTAATCATTTAAACACCTCCTTTTTAAATGTATTCACTCTTTATCCTCATGTTATCACCCTTTCATTACAACTGATAATATCCACTTTGAAATCTGTACTCTCCTGGCTAGCTCTAGTGGCTGCCATCGGCTCACTTCTTGAAAAGGGTTTAACTACAAGCGTTCCACTAACTTTCCAACTCTGAAAAAGCCTCAGACCTATTTAGTTCTTTGATCATCTGGATGAAAGCTGTCAGGCTAAAAAAGTACTGGCGGTTTGTGACGTGTGTCTTGCAGTTTGCAGGGGGAACCGCTAAGTTTTCCAACTTGGATTTTGACTTGAGAGCTGGAATAGAGAAGTGCTTCTTCGCTGTTTACTACCTGGAGGTGTGCCTGTCTCCTTAAAAAAAAAAAAAACAAACGCAGCATGGAGCGTGACGTGTGTGTTGCAGTTTGCAGTTTGGCAGGAGGGGAGAGGAGAGTGCCTTGCATTATCTTGCAGCTTGCACCTCAAAAAAGGGTGCGCGCACAACCCTTTTTCTTAACTCTGTCCGCTTTCAGAGATACAAGGTGGATCTATGTATGAGCATTGATCAATTATATAAAGCTTGTCTGGGAGTGTGAGGCATTAACCCCAATAGCCTGCCCAAGCAAACACTGAATAACCGCAGTGAATACTTCCCCAGGAGTGTGTGGCGGTCATAGAAAAGCCTCATAGCCTGGGTTAAAGTTTCTCCATAGCTCCGTAGCTCCCTGCCTCTGGAGTTTGATACCTTACACTTCTGTATGACCTGAGTGGTAAAGCCTGCATGCCCATCCAATTTACCTATGCTGATATCTCTGAGGAAGATATGCTGCAGGCAGTTAATCTACAATTGCCACCTTCTCTGGCACCAAAAAAAGCCAGTGAACATGTTTGAAACCCCTCGCGTGGGAAACTAAGGGGGGGGACTTGGGGTTAGAATCACCCCTGGCAGTATCAGCGGAATGATGATGAAACAAAAAAACACTGTAATCACCTCATACTTTTTTCCACAAGAAAAGTCTAAAATGGCAACGGATTTACTAGATAGAATTAGTTGCCACCACACAAATTACACCAGTCACAAATACATTTATTCCCAACATTGGTAAAGTCTGTTAGGTGACACGCGTTTCGGCCTTTGGCCTTCTTCAAAGCCAGACCGATACCAATTAGTCAGTATTAAGTGTTTGCTTCACCATTCATTCAGACTTCAGTTATTGGGTATATTCCCTGTTTGGGGAAGAGGTGGTTTTTGCGGTACTTACTGCCATCCACTCTTCCCGAGGCCCTGTTCCGAATGGGCTGTCAAATCTCCTACTTAGGTCAGACAAGAACTCCTAGGACAAGACTCTATCCACACTTTTTGCTAATATTCTGGCTACTGGTATTTTTCCATCGACCTGATCTATGGCACACATTGTCCCTATTTATAAAAAAAGGGGAACAGAGCCAGTCCTGCCAGCTACCTCCCTACAGGTCTACTCGGCGCGGATAGTAAAGTATTTGCATCTATTGTTTTATCTCATTTGGAAGAATGGGCAGCTCGCGCTGGAAGAATCCCGAAATGGCAGACTGGCTTCAGGCATAAGATGGGGACAATGGTTAACGGGCTAGTAATAAACAGTGTCTAGAACTTGGCTTGGGAGGGGGGAGTATGGCGTGATATAATGGAGCCTCCTTGTACCGGACCACGGTTTCTTACTCTTTGGATTGTGGTAGGCTTAGGAAAAACCTATTAGCCTGGGGCATCCCATTGGGGCTTCTTAGCTTGATTATTTTTCTTTATTCAAGAACTGAAATACAGGTCTGATTGGCCAGGTTTGGAGCCCTATCAACAAAATTCTCAATTGCTCGGGGATATTGAGGATGTCTTATTGCCTGCGTCATTTATTGGCCGTAGACTGCAGCACTTCGTAGGCTGGTTTATATGGATGCCTTCTTTCTTTTTGATGTCGCTGCTATTGGACTTCAACGCCTCATGAAACAATTCACATTATATATGGAAGAGCGTGCTCTAATGGTCAATCTGACAAAGTCTAAGGTCATTCAGTTTAGTGGGACAAGAAAGAGGTGTAAATTCCAATGGCATATTGGGAATACAATGGTCTTGAATATTGAATCGATGATCTACTCAGGATTGTTTGTCAATGCCAGGCCTTCCCTGAGTAGCATTTATACATGTTTCAATGAGCATGCCTGTAAATTGGCGGTGCAAACGAAAAGGGTTGATTCAAAATTTGGACAGTTCTTTCTAATAACAGCAATTTGATACTATGAGACCAAGGTTTTTCCCAAACTGCTTTATCGTATTGAAATGTACCCACTTGCCATTTTGGATCACTTATTGGTTTTGGAAGGTAAAATGTGGAGAATAATTCTGAATCTGCCTAATAGTTTTACGGTGGCTGCCATAAGATACGACTTTGGTCTTGTATCTCTTACAGCTAGAGCACATGGAAAATTCTAATGCTTTTGCGTAACATTTTGTCCTTTAGAGGAATCCCTATATAGGGATTCTAGGGAGATTGATGCAGAACAATGTTTTCGCTAGACAAAATCTGTTCAAGATACTTGTAACACCGTTTTAGAATCCAAGTTGTTTTACTGTGGATTTGATGAATTGTCCAGGAAGAGAAGATTCTCTTATACGATTGGCTTTCAACTATGGATCTATTACATTCATAGCCATCCTTAATTCATTTGAGAAATTATTACAAAAAGAAGGGTGTCCTGGCTCCCGTTCCTTCGTATTTATCCTGGTAAGCCTAACCGAACGACCACCTTACATTTCAGAAGGAACCTGTTGCACTCAAAACAAGTCCTGCTAAGATATGACAAGATCTTGCCTGACCAATGAATCTGTAGATTCTGTAAATTGACAGATTCATTTGAAACCGTTAAACGTTTAGTGTTGAAATGTGAAGCACTAATTCATTTTCGGACAGTGTATTTGGGAAAGATTTTTTAAATATAACTCTGGGAACTGTGAGGACTTGACCTGGCAACATTGTCTCGCTGGTTGCACTACCTCTACAGTGATTGGGATTACTTGTTTGTTTATTGATTTGTAGGGCGCATCAAACCCTTAGGTAACTGGGCGCACAGCATAACAAGAATACTATAAGCTTAGTTACAGGTATAGACAGGTACAGCGAGTACTTGGAGGCTTAGTTACAAATGTCGAGATGTACAGGTAGGAAGCATCCACGTAAACATACAACTGCAATCATTAGTCTTAATGGTCGTTAAGGCGTAACCAGGTGAGGTTGTGAATTGAGAAATGGATTATCCTCAGTCGAAGCTCATACCACTACTCCTCATTTATTTATGCACAAAAGAGTACAGTCCCACCCTTTTATGCATTATATGTTAAGGTGTTGAGAGGGGGGTCAATCAGAGGTGCCCACCTTTTCACCCCTTAACATGGCTTTTGTAAAAACAGTTTTCACTTCACTTAACGTGATGTATTCTAAGTTATGTTACGATTAAGAAATGTCATTAAAGTATTGAAGGCAGAAGAGTTTTAATTTGAGTTGCATTATAAGTTATGAGACAAATAAGAAATTGTGTATTTATTGGTATGAATGTTTCGGAAATTGTGTATTTTACTCTATTTTAAAGCATTGAAATATTTATTGAATTGCCTTTGTTCAGATGTTTATGAAATGTGTATTAAAGGTTTGTTTTCAACCAAGAATAAAATAAAACAATTTAAAAGTACCGGTTAGCGCCTTTAAAAGGGTGTTATTTGTCTGGTTGACCAAAAGCTCACTAAATTTAGCCTGCATGTGGTTAGTTTCCTATAGTCCTAGGTCATTACATTTGAAAAAAGTAATTCACAATTTAAATCATTATTTGCAAGACCCATAGCGACCCAATGCTTCAATGTGGTCTATGGATGTGAGCTTGAAGTCCGCTCCACCCGGATGAGCAAACTGCCAGCCTTAGGTTTTGGAATTTGGCTCCGAGTCTGGGGGATGCAGTCTCCACCATCAAATAAGTGATGCTGATGTAATCATCTACCTTGAGGCAAGCACCTGTGACAAGGTTCCCTGCTTGACCCTGGGTTTTGCAGCAAGGTGATGTGGTAGGTCAGAATTAGGGGAAGGACCAGGAGACCTTGTTTTCAAACCTTACTTTATAAAAAAATCAGAGAAAAGGACCTATGCTTTCCTTAGCTTCTGAGAACTGGAACCTAATACATAAAGTATAAACCGGTGCTTGTCAGGATATCTCCTATAATACAAAAGAAACAGCTCCTCTGTCCAAAACCTATGCTAGCCTAAATTCTGATGCTACCACTATGAAATAAGCAAAACAAGCTAAAGAAAAGTACATTTGGACCTTGGCCCTGCTAACTGAATGGTGATTGGCTACTGACCCCTTTCCCGCCCCACCTCCCTTGGTGGGACCTATTTAATAGGGCTTCTGCCCTTCTGCGAAGTTTATGTTCAGATTTTTAATGTCTTGGTCTTCTAGACTGTAAAGGTCACCTCAAGATAAGCAATGTATCTTAATTGTAGAGCTCTGGTCCGGGTCCTGTCAGTCTTGTGGGTGGAGCTTTCTAATTAGCCCTGTCTGCGATCAATACATCTGGGTCTGTACGAGTTAGTGAATTGTTGGGATTGTATGTTTGTTGATAATACACTGGCAACTGTCATTTTTCTCTGCCTTGCATTCAAATGTGAGGATATCCACCTTGCAGTCCCCTGGGGATATTGTGATGCCCAACTTTTCCCATCTCCGAAAAATTGCCATCAGCCGTCCATGTGCTTGTTTCAATTAAAAGATTGTCATATTGCCCACACCTGCCTCATTATCAAGGAAGGCCATCAAATGCCTATGAGCTTGCTTTATTGCCATGGCTTTCCATCAGCTGCCCAGGCTTATGCCGCTTTGTCAATTATTTGTATCAACTGCCTATGTACTGCCACATTACTAATTCAACCTCCCTTCTTTCTCTCTCCATCTACCATCCCTGAGACCATTCTCTCTACTCTCTTTAGAGCCATTGTGTAGAAGTAAAGTAAATTTACACTGAACATTTCTCGGACACTCTGACATTGAAGGGGAGCCAGCCACAGTAGAATCTGCCAGATAAGTGCAACACCTTTACACTCCTGCCAATCGCTGCACTCCTGTCCACTGTGAGAAAGCTGAAGTTGTCTCCCTGACTAGTCTCCGGGGATCTATCATCCAGGTGGCCAGGACACGACCATCGCTATTGTATCCAGTTCCTGGGGGTGGACCAGTGCGGGAGGATCACCTGGATGAGGGGTCCTCGGGGAGTGGAAGCGGGACACCGACAGGTGAGACGGAATACCCCCTTTCATATAACACCTTTTTCCCATCCAATCTCGTAGCATACTCTGAAGTTCTACCCCTAGCCCCTTTTACAACACAAACACTTTCCTACACTGAGACAGACAACAGACCAACACACGTGCCATTTACCTGACTTGCCCCAACACAAGAATCCGGCAATTAACCATAAATATGCACACCCGACAGCTCTTTCCTTTCCCCACAGGGATAAAAGGTGGAACACAAAAGCATACTGCGAGCAAGGCTGAACGCATGAGGAAGCAGCCATACCAGACTGGCAGTTCAAGAGGAGGAGAAGGGAAGAGAGATTTGAAAGGATGATAAGGAGGGAATTGCCCTTTTCAACCCAGACCTGCGAAGCCTTCGTGAAAGCAATCATAAGACCGGGAGTTGCAGCTGGGGAGTGGCGTATCGGGGGTCCATGGTACATGGAACCCTCCGGCACTGATTGCCAGGGTGTGGAGAGACGGTTCTCATCGTGGTACCACCCTTGACTCCAGCAACAATGGGAAACACTGAGTTCAACCCAGCCGGTGAGTTGGAAGCAAGCGATGGTGAACCGGACTGTGTTGAGCCCAAGGTTCAGTGGCAACATTGTATATACAGAAAGAAGATAATTGTGAGTGAAGTTGGAACCAAACATTGAGTGGTCCGGTGCCACATGGGTGCTCATTCGAAGGACTCTATATGGTATTCCACTGCTGAAAGAAAGAGAAAGTATTGAACCGAGAAAATGTTTCTGCTGATGAAACTACAAAGATGAAGGGGCCTTAAGGGAGGCCGTGTGTGGTGTCAAAGTGGTCATAAAAGGGTCAAGTAAAATCCCTCGTACAGTCGAAAGTCTTTGATACATTGTGAACACCAAGTGAGTTGTGAAAACTGTGGTAGGTGTGAACCCGACAGAGTGATGCCAAAGAAAGCTCGGGGAAGGGAACCCCCGCTTTCTGATGTCAATAAACAAATCATGAACTGTAGAAGAATGGCTATTTGAACCTGACGGAGGGATGCCAGGGGGAAAGCTAAAGCGTGAATCCTGCATATTGATAAAGCAAGGTGAACATGGTGTCGACAAGCGTGAACCCGGCTGAGTGATGGCACATTGAATGATTGTTTAAAAAGACATTGAGATGCTGGAATGTTAGATTGTGAATGAAAGGACGTAGTGAACCCGACGGAGGGAGACCCACATTGTACGATGGAATTGTAGCCCGGCAGAGGGGGAGCCTAAGGCAAAGAGTAATCGCCCCATGAAGATTTATTGAAGGAACTTTCTTTTTGTTTTTCTTTATAATACATCAGGTCATCTGACGCAAGAGACTTTGGGTGAAAGAGACTTTGCCACAGAAGGCCCTGATATTTTGAAAACTGTTACCTCGTACTGGCTTGACCCAGGAGTGTGCTCAAAGGTCCTGCCCTGTCCCGTGCTAAAAACGTGGGGAAGGGAGACCACCGGCTATAACATCCCGACTTATCATTTGTGAGCACTTCTTTCTTTTTCTTGTGAACATTAGCCCACAATCTTTTTGAAATTAGCTGCAAGGACTGGCAATAGTTTTTTTTTTTGTTTTTTAGTGTAAGCCTTTTCTATTTGACAAGACACCACTGGGACCGCCTCATTATTATTTGATGGTCGTACCTTGCTCTCATCTTAGATTTAGGTTTAGATTAGGCGTTTATCTCACCCATTATACAATTTAATAAACACCCTTGACCTTTGTCATTTGTGTCGGTCTATTCTTGCTACCATGCCTTCCTTGCACCACCCCCTAGTTCCCACTTTCATTGACAGTGTAGCTTGGGTGTACAGGCTGGTGAAGTGCAGCATTGCTGCAGCTGAGGCTTCCTTGCTCCTCTAGCCATCACAATTCTTATTGCAGAAGAGAGGAACACAGAGAGAGCTGCCCATGTCCAGAAGGGATGTAAGTGATTTGGGGAGCAGGAGTAAACAATGTGCATGCAGCGCAACCTTGCAATGAGACAGCTTGCTGTTGTCTTCCCTGGCCATAATATGGAGCAAGAAGACCAGCGACTAGCGTTCCTCATTGAAGTACAACAACATTACGACTAGCATAGAGACATGGATGTGTCATGCTGTGGAATGACACAGGCATAAACTATGTGTGAACTCTCCAATGCCTGTCACAGCCCGATATCTCTTTGAAGCAACAGCTATGCAGCCCTATGTGTTTCGCTTTGAGCCCCAGCTACAGAAGCATATACCAAAAATAGATTGCTGTTTGTTTTTTTTAATTCATATTTTAATATTGTTTACTGCTGCTGGAATATGGTTGCTTTTGCATTGTTTTCCATGTCTCGAAAGTGTCTGCATCGTACTTTCATCCATACAAAAAAGGGCATCTGAATTCAATTCCAATTCCTCAAAGGTGTAACACTATGTTTAAATGTTGCATAATGTGAATACTGCATAAAGGGTTTATCGTTTCTACTTTGTTAAATTTTATCACTTTGAATTCATTGCATCCTCTGTAATTTGCTCCATCACCTTAACGTTTGAAATTACACTTCCTCAGGACCACCAGCAAGGGGGGGGGGGGGGTCTTCTGTGTAATAGGTTGGATGGTGTTTTTGCATGTCATCTTTAGGGTCTAATTTATCTAGCTATTTCTTTTGTTCCTGCAATCCTTTTCTTTCTATTTTTATGTTGGTTTCTACAATTTCCCCACTTTCTTCATGAAACTTTACTTTGAATCATACCCTACTGGATGCGACTCACTGCTTTGGGGTAGAGTAGAGTGGGTATGTTTTGCTAGTTTTTACGTTGTTACTGTATTAAACTCTTCTTTTTGCGTTCTAGGAATATTACCCCGTTTAGTAAATTGATCATTATTGTCATAATGCAGTTTTCTCAGTCACTTCTTGAAAAGAAAATCACACAAGGTCTATATCTTACAGAATGCTGGAACAGATGAATTTACTTTGACAAGAATCATGGTCTGTAGATCAGAAATTGACCTATTGGATATTCGTGCTGAATTTAAGAAGCTTACTGGATATTCATTATATTCGGCAATCAAAGTAAGTAATTTGTAGAAATGATCACAACTAAACACGCATTTCCATATCTTTGTACATATTGTTTTTACATAGGTCAGCAGAAGGCTTCATTATGCTCCTTAGAACATTCAGGTAATTCTAAATAGACTGACTGAACACAGGATAATATTATTTTTATGTTTGTGCTGCGCATCACTATAGAGGTCACACAAATGAAAAGTTTGCAAATAATATCAAGTGTTCTCGCATCTTTTATTAGGTTTCTGATTAAGAGTTCTTCTATATTTTATTTTTAAGAGGTCTTTGTGGATCCTTTGAAAGCATATCATGTTTGGAGAAATTGATCATTATTTGTAATTGGTACGTCCTATCGGTATTCCTCCACATTCCTGAGATAGCCATGCCCTGGCTTCTGATGGCTGCATTGCTTTCACAGCATATGAAAAGTGTGAGCCCCCTTCACAGTGCCTACCATCCTTCCACATGCAAGACATTTCATACTGCAGTTCTTACTCTGTGCTACGATCGATCGAATTCTTTTTCCAGAACTGCTTTATGCTCCCTGACATGGAGGCCTTGTGAGAAGCACAAACCGCATGACTGAAAGATAGGATTTTTCGTTTTTTTTATTTGCAAGTAAAATGTTAAGCAGAAGATGACAGTAACTGAATGGTCTTTAAGGCAGATGCCTCTACCTGATGGGTTTCAGGTCCCTTTGTTTACCAAGCTGGTGCTTAGTCTTTGTAAGCTTACCAGACACAGGTTTTCCTGAGTCGCATACCCATAGCTCACTAGCACCAAGCACCGTCCAGGGATCCATTCCCAAGTCTGCTGCTTGACATTGCTCTTTGACTTCCTGTTGTGCCACCTCCAGCAACTGTAGGTACAGTTAGAGTTGGAGCTCCCACTACTACTTTGTAGTACCCAATTCCCTTCGCCACCTCTGAACATCTTTCCCTATCATCTCTTATCTAACGGTAACCTTCCGGTCCCTGTCTTGCTCCTCCCACCAGCTGGTCCCGCCCAGGGCCTACCTGCACCCTCCTGATTTTTCCACCTCCTCCAGACACCTGCCACATCCTTTGCCACTTCATCCAACTTTTCACTATGTTCTCCTGATGTTACCAGTCCTTCAAACCCTCACCACCTCCTCCTAGTACAACCACCTCCTCTGATGTTACCACCTTCTCCAGTCTATTAACACCTCCTGAAGTCCTTCTCTTCTCTTTTTACCCTCTCCTCCACTCTGTTCTAGCTTCTTCACCCCCTCTCACCTCCAATCCTACACAGATTTTGTTAGAAGCTCCTAACGTCTCCAACCACCATTCTCAACTCAACATCGTCCAACAATCCACACTTGGGAGTTGGGACTAGTTGCATTTTTACTGCTCTCCTTCATCTTTCTGGTTGAGTCTTTATCTTCGGGTCTGCACCTGTGAGTGGTAACTGAAAGGGTGGGCTCGGATTGATGGTTTGTCTGAGTGTATCTGGGGCTATTTGAGGCTCAGGAATTTGGACAAAGCCTATATATCGCAAGTTTGGTTATCCTGGTTTCCAAATGTTTGTCTGATCCCCTCTGAGGCGATCTGAGCTGGGGTAAGGGCTGTGGTCTTTCCCGCGCGAGCATTACAGATTGGCAACATGCTAGGTAAGGGTTTTAGTTTGTGTATTTGCTGACCGTACCGTACTGTGCATGTGGGGGTGTGTGACACTTCGTTTCCTCAACATACATCATTTCTGTAGTGGGTTGTACTGCTGTGAAAATCTGGCTACAGCGTGAGACACAGAATGCACCAGGGCGAGGGGGAACGAGCCCAATGGATCAACATCCGAAGGTAGCTCCTTGTCCACTGGAGCCGGTAGGTCCAGCAGTCTGCTCCGAGGTAAACGCAGAAGCTGTTAATGTCGGGGCCTCTGTAACATTTTCTGCTAAAGAGATTCTCCCACTGCCCCATTGTCAAGGATCGAGCAGGGAATGGTACCTGAGGTGGAGAATTCTCTGAAGAGTCTCTGGCGTGAGAACGAAGAAGAGTGATCCTTGGATGAGTCCATTGGGGAGTTGCACCTGTTCCTGTGTTTCTTTTACTTCTTGTCCTTTCAAACTGGGGATTGCTCCTTTACCCAGTCTTCCACTGGTGCCCTCCTGTACTCTGTGCCAGACAATCTAAAAGTGGCCCATGTATCACACCAGTAGCTGACAGGTTTAGTGGCAGCATCCCTTTGGCTGCATCGACTAGCGCGACTCACAATTCTGAGGCTTATAGACTTCCCTCAGAAAACACAGGCAAATCCTGTGGGGGTTCAAGACAAACAGGAATTTAGGTTAGTCGTATATTGCTTAATAAAATGTTCAAGTCATGTGTAAGACAGTGGCTGAGTTCAAGGACAGCCAGGTTTCTGCAAAGCCCAAGTTATTGAAGCCAAAGAACATTAATGTGTAGTAGCATAGATCAGGTGTAGCATGAGGGGCATGGCACACCCTCACATCCTCTGTGCGGTCTGAGAATAGGGCAGTCCAGCAATCTGGGTGGGTGGTGGCCTGGTGGTCTGGGTGGGTGGTCGCCTGATGGTCTTGGAGGAGGGTGCCCTAGTAGTCTGGGAGAAGGGTGACCTGGCGGTCTAGGCAGTAATTGTCAGACCAAGCAGGCTGGGAAAGGGTAGTTGGACCCAGCAGGCTGGGCAAGGATTGTCAGACCGAGAGGGGCAGACAAGGGTTGTCAGACCAAGAGACATGGACTATGGTTGTCAGACCAAGAGAGGCGGGCAAAAAAAGAGAAGCTTTGAGCAGAAAGAGAGAAACGTGAGAGAAATTTGGAAAAATAGTGAATTTTGTTATGTAGGTGGGGACATTACATTGGACGAGAGGTGGAGATCTGGAGTGAGGAACAGACAGTGCTGGATCCTAACACAAGGGCTACTCCTAGGAGGGGATGAAGAATAAGCTAGTGCAAGGATTCAAAGAGTTGCAGAAGAAGCTTTAAAGAGGAGACCTAGAGCAGAGATTTTTAGGAACTAGAATGGAGACGAGACGTAGAGAGAAAGAGGAACTGAAGGAGGTGGCAGGAGAACCCACACAAAGCAAAGGGTGGTGGTGAGAGGTTCAGTGAGAGAACTATGATGAGACTTGAGGACAACTTTCTGTCTTCATGCTGTTCTAATCCTTCCTTCACAATGCCATTTACAGGCTCCACCAACATGTTGAAATCCATGGTCGAGACTCTGGAGGAGACTCTCCCTTGAGGACGCTAGAAGATGTAATATGCAAAAACCTTTAACAGGGAACTGAGGACAGTTAGAAAAAACTCAGCAAAGACCAGAGAAGAAGCAGTAACCCCTTAAACTGATACTGATAACCAAGCTGAGACATGCCTAAGAAGACTATAGAGGAAGGTTGCAGGAACAACTTACACCTGGGACCGAGAGCCAAGGAAAAAGAGACCCAAGAAGGCTGCAGTAGAATTTTTTGGAGCACCATTAATCCAAGACTATAAGCATTCACCAATTCCATTACCCTGCCTCTAAACTACAGACAATTGGGAGGACCTCTTATTTGGACACACGTACACCAGAGAGAGGCTCTTTGTTGTCCTGGAGAACTGTTTGGGTTCTGAGAAAATCTTCATCCTGCCAAATTTGGTTTAATTAAAAACAGTGGCGGCTGGTGATTTATTTCAATTGTTTTCAATGGAGGGCCATAAATATACTGCAGTAATTAGCATGAGCAATCAAGTGTAGCAATGGAGCACAAATTAACCAAGGGGGGCTAGAGGTATACCCCCACTTAATGGATTTAAATGTTGTGAGGTCCAGAAAACTTTTGTGAAAAAATAGGTAAACGGCCATTAAACTTACAATCGATTTAGAAGGAAAACACCTAAAAACTCCACCAGATGCCAAGTCGGCCACAGTACATAGACGCATTTTCCGGATCTCTCTGCCCACGTTGTAAGCAAGGATTTCTACTTTAAGGACACAGTCATGATGGCTGTGCCCAAAAATGGCAGTACCCATACTATGAGACTGTGCAGATGTTGGGTTTGGTCAATAAAGCTTTCACTATATGAATGCACTTGAGTTGGCTTTGCCAAATAATGTCAGTTCCACCCTGAAAATAATCACAAGTCTTCCACTTAGGCGCTCCAAAAATTAATTTTAAATGTTGCACAAATTGTTCAATACATTATTTCATGTGGATTTTGTGACCGTACATGACAAGAAAAAATAAAGAAAGAATAAATCATAATTTCCACTTTTGACCAGAGGAGCTTTTGATTGTATTTGCAAATTCCTCTTTGCTTTTCAATTTTTAATGGCTCCTCTGTTCTATAGGTAAGTTGTTATGCAAGATGGTATCGATCTTCTGGATTGCTGTGAGGGTTATAAGGTTCACCCTCTACCTTCTAAGTATGGTTCACCCTCTACACGTGTTTCACCCTGATTATGTTGGCAAGGATCTTCAGGAGGGATTTATAACATACAATTGCGCTAATTGAAGCTAAAGGAGAAAGGAAACAGAAAGAAGAACCAACAGATAATTGTTTGTAATACTGTTTGTCATCAGGTTCGCCCTGTTATTGTTTTATGGTTTGGTGCCAATTTACATGTCTTGAGATTCTCTTATTTAAGCTGTCTTCTAGTGTTGGATAAAGTTTCCTTAATGGTCCCGTTTTTTAGACAAGTTTGCCGCATATGCCCAAAGTTTTGTAAACAGTCTACGAAAAAAATAAATATATAAGTGATATAAACGTGGCTGATTGGCTATTTGGGATAGGAGTTTCCTCTTCTTAACCTAAATAGGTTCTACCGTTTTAGATGTGCAAGGTTCCTAATACTGGGCTCACCTGAATATATTGCTTGGTCTGGAATCTTCTTCGCGGTCGCTTTCGAGGGTGTGCATCGGATCCGATTGTCCGATGCATCTCTCGAGTGGGCCGCTTTTTTTAGTTGGTCCGCGGCGTCGCGACATGATCACGTCGTTGCGCCGTGGACGCGGACTGGCGTCACCACGCAACGTGCGTCGCGTAGCCTTTCCGATCGCCATTTTGGATCGGGAGAGATGCTGTGTTTGTGCCGGGAAAAACTATGTCCCTGCCGGTCTCCATTATGGATCGAGCATGGGGATCTATTAGTTCCTAATGGAGAATCAAGGTGTACTTTCTATAATTTCGGAGCATGTCTGCTCCATACACAATGTCAAAATTCTGAAAGATATTGTGCGCAATTTTACATACATTCTGGTAAGTATTAACACAGATATACATGATCTCTGTACACTATAAATTGAGATAGCATCTTGCATTTTTTACATTTTACACAAAAGGCCCCATTTCCGTATCAGAGTTTAAACCTTGGTTGCAACAGTCCATTATGCAAATCCATTTGGCTTCATGTTGCCGAAGTTTCTTTTCTTTGTTGCCGCCTCTCTGTCCCATCTTAACTTGTTCAATACCTAAGTATCTTATCTCATCAATGTTTTCCTGGGGATGTTCCATTGTGAAGTGTTTTCCCAGTGGGTATCTGCTGTCTTTGTTCCTGATTGTGCGTAAATGTTCTGCAATCCTTATTTTTAGAGGTCTTATTGTACTGCCTATATATTGTTTATTGCATATACAGATGATAGCATATATTATGGTGCTCGTGTTGCAGTTCATGAAATCCATTATATTGTGCGTTTTTCCATTAGGTAAGATTATAGATTTTTTGCCATTTTCTGCAAACTTAAAATAGTTGCATTGTCCACACTTGTAGAATCCTACTAGTTTCTCTTTTGACCATAGTTGTGTTTGTCCTTGTGTTGGTGAATCTTGTATGAAATGAGATGGGCATAGAGTTTGTTTGAGATTTCTCACTTTACGATATGAGATCAGAGGGTGGTCATCAATATAGCCCTTCAATTCATCATCCAATGTAAGTATATTCCAGTGTTTATTTAAGATTTTCCTTAGAATTTTGTTGTCTGAACTGAAGGTGGTGACAAATCTTAGTTTGTTGATTGTTTTGTCTGATTGCTCTTGTTTTGTTGTTTTTTGTAGAAGATCTAGGCGATTATGTTGTTGAACTTTTATTAGTGTCTCCTTTCGAAGTTTATCGTGATAACCTCTTTTTTGAAATGTGGCCGTTGCTATTTCCAAATGTTTGTACATTTCACTGTCTTTGGTGTAGTTCTGTTTGATTTTTATGAATTCTCCGTAGGGTATATTTTTTATTGTATGTGGTGGATGATTACTGTCGGCATGCAAAATGCTGTTGCCAGCAGTGGGTTTTGTATAGAGAGTAGTTTGGATTTTATTGTCTTCAATATACAGTTCCAAGTCTAGGAAATGAATCCGGTCTAGACTTTCTTCCATGGTGAGTTTTAGATTATAGTTGTTGTTGTTGAGATATTTTTTATAGTCTTGCAAGGATTTTTGGTTACCATTCCATATCACTAGGATATCATCAATATACCTGCCCCAAAAGATGATCTGATTGTTTTCTGTAAATGTCAGTTCCATTTCACTTTTTCCTCCCACAGATTCCTAATGTATGATTTTCCATCTCCAGCTACTCTGCGCCTGCTCTGCTCAGTGCCATTATATGCATTGCACCAGGTGTAAAGACGTGTCCAGTATAAATGGGTCCCCATTCCCCATGACCCCTGTTTGTTTTTTCTGCATGCTCAGTACACTTTTGGGAATGCCATTCAGCTTTGCATGCTATTTTCTGAATCTAGCATAACCCCTCAAAGATCTGTCTTCAAGCCTTGTTTCGGCTGCAGGAGACTGATGTCTGTCTTGGAGCCCCACAGGATTTGCATGTTTTGTCTGGGAGAAGGCTATAACCCTCAGGATTGCGAGTCCTGCTAGTCAAGGCATCCTGCCACTAAACATTTCAGCTACTTCCACAAATGTAGTTCAAGGGCCACTTCCAGGTTTTCTGGCACAGAGTACATGAGTGCTTCAGTGGAAGACAGGGTGAAGGAACAGTCCCCAGTCAGAAAGGACAAGAAAAAAAGAACCACAGGAAGAGGTGCTACTCCCCAATCGACTCATCCACTCATCCCTCTTCTTCGTTCTCACTCCAGAGACACTTCAGAGCATTCTACACCTACACCTCTGCTACCATTGCCAACTTGATTCTACACAATGAGGCAGTGGTAGAATGTTTTTGCAGAAAATGTAACCAAGGCCCCAACATAAACGGCTTTGACCTTTCCCCCGGAAAAGACTGCAGGACCCACTTGCTCGATTAAGGCTTCAAGGCCTGCTCTCTGTACCATGACTGCACATCTGCAGCTCCCAGTGGACAAGGCTCTACCTTTGTATGTTGAACCCTTGGGTGTTGCCTGATTATCACAACAGTACGACCCACTATGAGGGGTCATTTTATATAAGAAATATTTCACTTTTTAGCGGGTGCCTGAGAGCCCAACAAGATGGCCCCGGGCTGATGAGGCTCTGAAGGGTGAGAGCTAAGTTGCTCAGATAACTCTCTCCCAGATGCTTTAATTATTCAGCCAACGGGCTGTGCCGCCGTCTGAAGAATCAACCCTGCTGTGACCAGCAGAGGGGCCTCAGAACCAGAGATGTGATTGTTGAGCGCTGCAGTTCGCCAACCTCTGCCTTTTCGTCTTAGGGGACAGCAATGGAGGGGAGGTTCCTTTCGATATTACTCATTCTTTAGTAAATCGAGAGGAGCTGCAAGGCAAAGGGGCCACCGTAGGAGTGCCAGAGGTGGAAAACCGGGTACTCGAGGTGCCAAGGCCGCTCGGGCAGCTGCCTCTTTGCCCTCAGGCACTGCCGCAGCCGCTTCAGCTCAGTCATGAGGCCATCTCCCATGGTTCGCCGGTTGGGGGAAGGCTGGCACAGCATCTTGTAGAGTGGCGTGCCATTACTTCAGATGTGTGGGTTCTGGAGATCATAGCCCACCGCTACTGTCTTCTTTTCCGGCAGAGGCCTCACGACAATCCACCAGGCAATCTCTTTGAAGAGTCCGGATCCGCTCCTTGCGCAGAAAATTCAATCCCTGCTGGAGAAAGGCGCCATAGAACTGGTGCCTGTAGCAGAGAGGAACAAGAGATGGTATTCCCCTTATTTTTTGATTTCGAAGAAAGATGGGGGATTGAGATCCATCATGGACTTGCGCGGTTTGAACAAGCTCCTCAGGAAGGACAAGTTCAAGATGGTTACTCTTTCTCAAGTCCTCCAGGCCCTTCAACTTCAGGACTGGTTGGTGTCTCTCGACCTCAAGGGCGCTTATTTTCATGTGCTGATCCATCCAAAGCACAAGTAGTACCTGAGGTTCGCGGTTGGTGACTCGCACTTTCAGTTTCGGGTCCTGCCGTTCGGATTGACCTCTGCCTCGAGGGTATTCACCAAGCTCATGGTGGTGGTGGCAGCGTATCTCAGGAAAGGGGGGATTCACGTCTACCCCTACCTGGACGATTGGTTGATCAGGGCGCATTCTCCCCCGCAAGTCCTGGATCATCTGTCCGTCACCTGCCACTCCCTTCACAGGCTGGTCTTCTCCCTCAACTTGAAGAAGTCCCATTTGACGCCAACCAAGCGGCTCCAGTACATTGGAGCAGTGCTCGACACTTCCCTGGGGCAGTGTTTTCCTCCCCAGGTGAGGGCACAAGTTTCAACACGCCCAGAGTCTCCCGGCATTCGATTCCTTGAGGTTGCTCAGCCTTATGGCATCCTGCATTCTTCTGGTGCCGGAGGCCAGGTTGCGGATGAGATCTCTGCAGTGGGCCCTCAAGATGCAGTGGTGGCAGTCCTCCGGCAGGATGTCGGACCCCATTCAGGTGCCGCCCTCGGTCGCCCAGGACCCTCTGTGGTGGGCCGTCGATGGCAATCTGATGAAGGGGGCTCCGTTTTGGCTACCCTGGCCGGAGGTGACGATCGTGATGGACGCATCCCTCACGGGATGGGGAGCTCATGCCAACGAGTTGACAGTCAGCGGTCGTTGGTCTCCATCGAAGTCCAGACTCCATATGAATCTTGTTGGAGCTGCGGGTCGTCAGGCTTGCCCTGAAGGCTTTTCTGCCGACTGTGCGAGGAAGGAATGTCCCGATTCTGGTGGAAAACACAGTGGCCATGCACTACCTCAACAAAAAGGGGGGGGGGGAACAGGGTCACTTCCTCTGTGCAGGGAGGCGATGCAGCTCTGGTTCTGGGCCACCAAGCAGGAAGTTTCGATCTCGGCAGTTCATCTGGCTGGAGATGAAAACAAGACGGGGGACGCTCTGAGCAGGCAGAGCGTGATCTCTCACGAGTGGGAGCTGGCTCAGGAGATTCTCCTGGAGATCTTCGCCCTTTGGGGAACCCCTCAGGTGGATCTCTTCGCCTCCAGTGTCAACCGGAAGTGCGAAAGGTTCTGCTCGCGGGAATTTCCTCCAAAAGGAGCCTTAGGAGATGCGTTCGTGGTGGAGTGGTCCTTCCCACTGCTGTACGCGTTTCCTCCAGTCCCCGTCATCCCGCAAGTGCTGCAGAGGTTATGGAGGTTTGGTTCCCGGATGATCCTCATTGCTCCGACTTGGGCTCGGAGGACGTGGTACCCGGACCTTCTGGACTTGTCCATCTGCCCTCCACGTCGTCTTCCCTACCGAGACGACCTGCTCTCATGGGGGTGGGGGGAGTCAGGTTCTCCGTCCAGAGGTCAGATCCCTCAACCTTTCACGCTTGGCTTCTGAAAGGTTGAGGTATAAGGATTGGGACCTCCCTGAAGATGTGATGGAGGTGTTGCTTTCGGCCAGACAGCCGGCAACAAAGTCCCTGTACCGTTGCCGTTGGAGAAAGTTCTGCGACTGGTGCAGGGTTAAGAATGTGCATCCTTTTTCATGTGACATTCCTGTAGTTCTGTATTTTCTGCTTTCTTTGGCTCACAGGGGCCTGCAAGTGGGTACTGTTAAAGGTTACCTGGCGGCGCTGTCTATATTTAAGCGCTCGTCTGAGGAGTGTTCTTATTTTAAAATTCCTTTAATTTCTCAGTTTCTCAAAGGACTCACTTATGTGTTTCCGCCGGCACCTTTACAGGTGCCTGGTTGGGATTTGAACCTTGATCTGAAATGCCTTACGGGTGCTCCATTTGAGCCTTTACATTCTTGACCTTTGAGGCTGTTAACCCTCAAAAAATCTGTGTTTTTAGTTGCGGTCACTTGCGCTCGCAGAGTGAGTAAGTTGCAGGCACTTTCAGTTAGCCCACCCTTCACTGTGTTTCATAAGGGCAGGGTTGTCCTTAGAGTTTGTCCTTCCTTTCTTCCGAAGGTGGTGTCGGAATTTCATTTGAGCCAGAAGGTTATTCTTCCGGCATTTTATCCTACTCCACATCCTGGTAAGGAAGAGGAGAGGCTCCATAGGTTGGATGCTAGGAGAGCTTTAAGTTTCTACATTTCTTGCATGTGCCGGGTCAGAGTGGACGATCAGCTCTTTATTGGTTATGCTGGAAGGCATTTGGGACAAGCTGTGACTAAGCAGACTTTGTTTAGATGGATTATCTTGGCAATTTCTGAATGTTACCGCTTGGCGGGTAAGGACCCTCCGGTAGGCTTACGGGCCCATTCTACTAGGGGTATGGCTGCCTCTACTGCCCTGCAGAGGGGTGTTCCTATTCGTAACATCTTTGATGCAGCCACTTGGGCTTCAATCCATACTTTTGTACGTCACTACTCCCTCGATCCTATCCATGGGGAGGATCTGGCCTTTGGCAAGGCGGTCCTTTACTCTGCAATTTGATTGGGCATTCTAAATTTCTATATTCTAAATTATTTTCCCTCCTCATAGACATGGAATATGTCGGAGGACCCAATCCCCTCGAAGAACAAGTTACTCTTACCTGGTAACGTTCTTTCGATGGGATTGTCTGACAACGTATTCCATATCGCTCCCTCCCTACCTGCCCCGCTACAGAATTTCTTATGCGATTGCAGTTTACGTATCCGCAAGGCTTTCTGTGGTCATACTGGCAGTGGTTTGGTGGCGTAAGTTCTGGGGAAAAAAATTACAACTGAGGCTACGGGTGTCGTGCGTCCTACTTATAACATCCGGTGACGTCGGCTCGACGGAGGCCCTCGAGGACAGCGTATTGACATCAATGCAGGACGCAGACGCCGAAAGATTTTCCGAAGCAGCACAGCTGTGGTGATTACTGTCATCGATATGGAATACGTCGTCGGACCATCCCATTGAAAGAACGTTACCAGGTAAGAGAGTCAATTGTTCTTCTAAAAGGGTGGCACACATGTGCATTTAGTATCAGTGAGGAGGAGCGGCTAGGAGCGGTGCTCCTATACTTTTATTTTTCCTCTGTCATTCCTATACTTCTATTTTAAAAAGACACTGTTCCGGACGTTTCTTTGTCAAATAAAAATATACGATTCCGAGTCAGACTACGACGAGAAGTCAAATCTCTCAGCAGAGTCGCTCTCTCAGATTGAGCTGCCGGCAGGCAGCAATATCTGGATCGCACAAACCATGTCTCGTCCCACGCATGTGCATTAAGCAGCGGCCTGGCTAGCATTCTGTAAGTGTGCACGTGCCCTCACAGTGCGCAAGCATTGGCCAGCCAAGCCTAACACCTTAGTGTTAAGGATCGATATCTGTGACTGACTATAATCAATCCAGCAGCAGGACGCAGCCGCCAGCCAATCTACACACTTAGACTCGAGCCACAGCAGGCACACTGACTGTTCTGTTGGGTGCATTTACATATCATTCACTGCACCTTTGTTTGTGTGGCACACTGGTTGTCCAATGCGAACCGGGCTGCTCTTTACAGTAGCGTGCGCTGGTCTGGTCCTGGTCCCCTTTGCCACTTCTAATCACCCTGTACTGATGGCCACGGCAGGTAGCAGAGCATAAAAGGCAGCCTACGCCTTTGTGGCTCGAAATGCATTAAAGATCTCCAGGGCGGGATAGCATTGCTTGTTTAATCGTACACTGTGTCGGTACTTAGCTGCTGTGAAGTCCTCAACCCACCCAGCAAGCTCCAGTTTTGCCAAATGCTGTCTGCATCGTGTGTGCTAAGGGGTGTGCCGGCCCAGAGCATGTAAACCACTGTGCCCCAAAGCCAACCTTGCAGTGCCAAAGGCTCGCCTTTTCTGAAACCGATTTGATGATTCCATCATGTGGAACCACTGCTGCAATAGACAGCCATTTTCCCAACTAATGCACATGGCAATGGTGTGGTGTAGGTTGTGCTAAGGGGGGGGGGGTGTGGGACGCCGCCGCCGCCAATGCAAGTTATGTTCCTGGCCTGGATGGCTGCCTGGCCGTTTACCATGTAGTCCCGACCTTACTGGCCTTACGGCGCCAAGCCTTGTCCGAGAGTGGGGGGCACATTGTACCCCCACCTGGAGTAAGGACCGTGTTCTGCGTTCGGAAATGAGAGTAGTCAAAGGAAAATGCCGGCTCAGTCGATGCCCACAATTTCACAAGGTCATCAACCCCAGAATTATCTGTTTTTCTTCTTCCCAACTCATTTCCACTCCCTTTATCGAGTTGTGAAGAATGAAAGACTGTCTTACCCCAAAAGGGGATTTATGCATTTAACCGTCATGTTGTCAACTTGCCCCATATTTCTGCCTTAAGCAGGGCATTGACTCAAGAGTCAGTGGGTTAATTCAGAGACCTGTCTGCAACATGAAGGCCACACATTCACATTTTGCAGCTTCAGAAGAGCTCTGTGTATAACTAAAATACATGGTGGTGTAGCCTGATGAGAACGTCCAGAGGAGTAATGTGCCTTCTACAGGACACTGTGTATAACCTACATGGTCTTGGGTTCAAATCCTACTAAGATAGCTAATTGTGTTAATGCACATGGTGCACTGATCTGTGTGCACCCCACACAGGTAACTAGTTTGAACCCATGCAGAGCTAACTCGTTATGCCATCCTTCGGAGGAGGCTGAAGTCAGTCAATGACTTAATTAGGAGGGGAATTTTATTTTATATTTGCTCTATCAATGGTAATTCGAATTCTTGCATAGCTCTGCTACTCTTCTCCAGCTTGAGCAGGGAGAGACAGTAGGCTGAATGCTTGTTTGCTTGCTTTGTTCCAACACTGTGTTGTCCTAGTGTTTGTATGTGTGAAACTGTAAGTGGAATGGCTTTACAGATGCATTTTAATGATCAGCAGCACAAACACATTCGCTTTTATTAAAAAACCTGTGCTCATAGCGCAGAAAAGTCGCTCCTTCTGGACTCACCTGATCCTTTCTTTCTTGCAGAAGGGCTCTTGTTAGGGTCAAGGCATCAGTAGCTCTGCTAGAAAACCCCTGAATGTGCAACCCAACACTACACATCCAGGATATAGATGGCTGCCATGCAAACCATTCTTAGCTTGTAGTTTCAACCCATTTATATCCAACTGATGATTCTAGTGACTCACTCACGCATACTAATATTTAGTCATCGTCCAAAACGTACAGGCTGTTATTTTTTTCAGTAAAAGTTTTTTTTTGTGTGTAAGGAGATATGAAAGATGTGTGAATTGAGTTGAAGCCTTGGCGTTACTCGGTTTCCCATGTGCTAAATTTGCCAATTTTAGCGACTGCACAGTGTTCATAAACACCCAAAAAGCTCAGAAGATAAAAAGTTCATTTACATTTCAATTTTAGTCATCAATCTAGATCTTTTTTACGGTAATACAGGCTGAAGGGGGTGGTCTGGTGAAGGGACGGGGTCAGGTAAAGGGGGCGCAGTAAAGTAGGGGCGTAAGCATTTGGTTGGGCATAGGGAAGCTGAAATCCTAAATACACCACTGGGAGGAAGCCGCTGCAACATTCCGTCCCCACCCTCCACCTCAACAACAGTTGCTGAGCCTCGGAGGCTCCCTACTGTAGCCCACAAAGTTAATGGTACGGAAGGTGGACAAACTACAATAAACGTCCGTGATGTGCCCATAAAAGGAAGACCTCCGGTTGTGCATGTCCTAGGATCACCGTTGCTCAGTGTGAAATGGCCCTGGTCGTCCGGACAATGCTGTATGAAACTGGCCTGATTCTAGCGGGAAGCCCTGAGAACACAACTTGGCACAGAGCAGTGAGGGGTGCCACTTTGGAGGCTGGCTATCAAGCTACTGGAATTCTAAGCCCACCCCTAACCAATGTTCCCTCTAAGCTGTGCGCATGTGCGCCTGCCCAGCTTCCTTCTGGTTGCCGTTGAAAAGACTTTTAGCAGCGCACACAGACAATTCTCACATATTCAAAAAGATTTAATAAGGCACAAGCCACAGCCATTACCTGAAATTGTCTTTCTCTTAAAATAAGCAACTAGTTTTGATTTTTCTGCTCATTTGCATTACACTACTATGCACCTAAAATCCCCAACAGCAAAATACAATGCAAGGGGTTCAAAACTAATCATAAAAACTGGCTCCATGAATCGAAGAATCTAACCAAGGTATGCCTGCACACGTTAACCAAATGTTTTTCCTCAACACACAGGACTACCTGACTCTACCCCACTTTGACCATATGACTGTAACTTCTGCTCATCTGTGTGACTGTGTTTGGCTTCTTTGAAGTGTCGGTAAACGGGTGATCTGCTGTTTTTCTTCCTGATGTAAGACTTATGTTCCGTCCACCGGTCGTTAGCTCGTCTGATGGTTTGACCTACAAAGTATATGACACTAGAGCACTTCAGAGCATAGATAACACAAGTTGCGTTACAAGTTGCGATGTGACGTAGTTTGATCTTCTTCACCATGTTGGGGTGATGTATGTGCTCCCCTTTGATGATATTCGAACAGTGTTGGCAATTGAGGCACAGGAATGTACTCGACTCCTGTCTGTGTAGTAATAACTGTGAAGGTTTTCAAACTTGTTCTGCTTTGACTAATGAGTCTCTGAAATTCCTTCCTCTTTTGTATGCCATCATAGGTGGTTCTGGGAACAATGTGTTCAAATAAGGATCCAATTTGATATAGGCCAGTTTTTCTTGATAGTTCTTGCAATTTAATGGCTCTGTGCTGAGAATTTTAACGTGTGTATCAATCTGTTTCTCCAGCATGGGGTCTGGCATGGATTCACATGCTCATGAATATTCCCCGTCGTCAGGCTGGGAATCCTCGGTAAAGAAAAAACCAGTATCAGTTTCGTTTCTGATCTGTCTTTCGTAGTAATAACCAATCACTGGTCTCTGCGTCATACTGACCACAGCCAATGACTGCCCTCTACCTAAGCACCGCCTCTGGCAGCCATCTTCAGATTTTTACCGCACGTTCATGTGTTGGGATCCTCGTGCTATTGCTCTCGAGCGTTAGTGCTATTTTTCGCGCTTTTTCACAAAAAACTTCGATTCTTTCGGTCAAAAGAGCCTCAAGCTCCACCGATCCTACATCCGATCAACGGGGACCCGTGTCGGATTCATCTGTGCCCCTCAAGGGTGAAGATTTCGTCGAGCTACGCTTCGGAGGACTCCAGAAGCTTCTCAGGCCCGGTCTCGGAGATGGCCCAGGAGAAGGGAAGCTCGACGCCCGGAAAGCTGTTCAGGGTCTGCCCTGGATGCCAGCTGCAGAACGTCTTCAAGGAGGACGAACACTCTTTCTGCCTTTACTGCCTTCATGAGGACAAGACGCACGTGGAGAAGGACTGTGCGTTTTGCGGCAACATGTCGGAACGGACCATGAAGGACCGCCATCAACGCCTCGCCAACTGGCTGGAGGGTAAGAGCCCGTCTGGCGAGAAGAAGAAGAAATCCGAGCGGTCTTCTAAGACCTTTGAGGGCGCCCCGGCGACGGGGGCCCAACATAAGGCCAAGCACCGCGAGTCCGCTGGCACCGGGAGCGCCGAACGGTCGGGCTCTACGGGCGCCAGGCAGGGCGCACCCTCCCCGGCACCATCAACCACGAGCCAACGCTCTGGGTCGGGTAAGAGGAAGGCCGAGCACCCGGCGAAGCTCCTGGAGAGGCCCCGGTCGAGCTCTAAGGCAGAGGAGGAGCGTGGCAGTGCCCCCTCCCTCAAGGATAAGGCGGTGAGCGCACCTAAGGTGGTGAAGGCCTTGATCCATCCGACCAAGCCCTCTATCGAAACGGTCGCGGCGGCCCTGGCTCAGCCTGTGGTGGCTACACCAGTGGTGGCGACCTCAGGGCCCAGAATCTCCCTGCCTCCGCGGAGGGAGTCTTCCTTTGTGCCCATCGATAGGACCCCCGTGAAACCCTCCGTGGGGAAGAAGAAGGGGGGGCAGGGCGTCGTCGTAGATTCGGCCTCAACCTCAGAAGAGGAGCTGATCGAGGTCTTAAGCCACGGCCTAGGCGTGGAAGAAGGCCAGCCCGTCGGAATGGACCCCGACGCAGGTGACGACGACGACATCGTCGAGGATACCGACGGGGCCCCTGCTCGCCCGTCGGATTCCCCTCTGCCAGCGCCGCAAGACAACTCGGCGGCCATTTTGTTGGTCATACAGTCCTTATGCTCCGAGATAAGGACGAGGCTACCGTTACCGACGGAGGAACCTCTCCCGTCGGGGGATCCAGAACCGGGACCTTCTGGTGTTCCCCCCCACCAAGAAAAGAAGGATCCATCCACCACCTCCTTTTCAACCGTCGCGCCCCGTCCAGCCCTCCTCCCCGTCCACCCGAGGGGATGATACGGGGACTGACACGGCAGCGACGGGTACGGACGACGAGGCATACGACGAGGATTTTCCGTCGTCGCCTCCCACCAGGGCTTCTCCGCCCGACGAGATCGGATCTTTCCACTCCATGATCTCCAGGGCTTCCGAGCTTTTCCAACTCTGCCCTGAGGAGAAGAAAAAGGAAGGCTTCCTTTATCAGCGGCGCGAGGCCAAGAGGAAGACGGTCCTCGCAGTGCCTCTGTTGGACGACATTTGGGATGAGGGCCTTTCCCTCCTCAAGAACCCTTCCACGACGCCAGCTAGAAGAGACCGGTACGAGAAAAAGTACCGGGTCCCGGACACGGCCCCCCTATGCCTCCGGGCGCAGCCTACCCCGGACTCCGTCGTCTCCGCGGCAGCCAGGAAGAAAGCGGGGGGGGTGCGGCCTCCACATCAACTTCCCCGCGGGACGGCGAGGGAAAGAAATTGGATGCTATGGGACGTAGAGTCATCTCGTCGGCAGCGACGACGATTAAAGCCGCCAACGCCTTGGCTATCGTGGCCCGCTACGACAGGGAGCTCTGGTACAAGATAGCTCCCCTGCTGGATTTTCTGCCGGACGACAAGAGGGCGGAGGCCCTTGAGATCCTGCAGGAAGGTGAGGTGGCGTCGGACCACGCCATCACCGTGGCGACGGACATCGCCGACACTGGGTTCCGCCAGCTGGGCAACGGCGTTTGCCTTCGACGTCGTGGATGGCTCAAAGCTACAGACTTTCGGCAGGACGTCCAGACCAGAGTCCTGGACATGCCCTTCGACGGGAACAACCTGTTTGGGAAGACAGTGGACGATTCCCTTCAGGCCATCAAGGCGGATACTGAGACGGCCAGGGCCCTTGGAGTCCTGCAGCAACGACGAACGCCCTTTCGGAGCGGCGGAGGCAAGGGCGCCTCCAAAGGTTCCGGCGGCGGTTTCGCTTCCTACCGTCAAGCGGCCCGCTCGTCGTCGCAAGAGGCCTACAGAGGACGAGGCAAGTCTAGCGGACCCCGCCGTCGTCGCCAAGGAGGTCAAGGCGGCAAGGCCGCGTCCAAGCAGGATTGAACCGGCCGTGGGGTCGGGCCCCCACCGAAGCACCCCGGTGGGAGGCCGGCTGGCGGGCTTCGTCAGCGTGTGGGAGTCCATCTCCACCGACCGTTGGGTGCTGGACGCCCTGGCCCGGGGCCACGCGCTCGAGTTTCAAAGAAGGTGCCCGCGCGTCCCCCCCGTGGCCAGGAAAGAACTTCACGTCCCTCAACTTCTCCTGGAGGTAAAGGCGATGCTCAGAAAGGGCGCCATCGAACTCGTCCCAAAGAGGTTTCGGGGCTCCGGAGTCTACTCGCGATACTTCCTCGTGAAGAAGAAGACGGGAGGATGGCGCCCCATCCTAGACCTGCGACGTCTGAACAAGTTCATCAAGGCGCAGAAGTTCCGGATGGTCACCCTCCAGCACGTCCTGGGTCAGCTGGAGGAAGGAGACTTCCTATCGTCGTTGGATTTGGAGGATGCCTACTTCCACATTCCCATCCTAAAGGGGCACCGAAAATTCCTCAGATTCGTGGTCCAAGGGCGTCATTACCAGTTCAAAGCCCTCCCCTTCGGACTACGGTCGGCACCCAGGGTATTCACCAAGTGCCTCGCACCGGTGGCGGCGCAGCTGCGCCGCGAGGGGATTCACGTCTACCCCTACCTGGACGACTGGCTCATCCGCGCCAAGACGAGGGAGCTCGCCGTGGTCCACACGGCAAGGACCGTCCAACTCCTCACGGACCTGGGATTCTCCGTGAACTACGCCAAATCCCACCTGGTGCCCGCGCAAGTCGCACTGTTTCTGGGAGCGAGGCTCGACACAGTGTCCCTTCTGGCCTCCCCGTCGGAGGAGAGGACCAGGACCATCTTGGGCAAGGTGCAACGGACGCGGCCAAGGTGAGGTCCATCAAGTCCCTCCTCGGGATGATGTCTTCCTGCATCTACCTCATTCCCATGTGCAGGCTCCGGATGCGCCCGTTGCAAGAATTCCTGGATGCGCGCTGGATCCAGACGACGGGCAGCTTCGAGGAAAGGATCAAGCTCGACGAGAGTTTCCTACGAGCGATACGGTGGTGGGGCACCCGCGCGCATCTGACGGCGGGCATGGACTTCCAGACCCCAGCCCACCAGGAGACTGTGACCACGGATGCCTCCCTGGAAGGGTGGGGAGCGCACACCGAAAATCTGCACGCAAGGGGACTCTGGCTCCCGACGGAGAAGTCCCTGCATATCAACGTCCTGGAGCTACGTGCAGTGTTTTGGGCCCTCAGGTCCTTCCTTCCGTCCCTCAAGGGCAAGGTGGTGAGGATCTTCACCGACAACACCACCACCATGTTTTACATCAGGAAACAGGGCGGAACCAGGTCCCCAGCGCTGTCCAAGGAGGCGCAGGACCTGTGGCATTGGGCCGTCGCCCAAGGGATTTTTCTGGTACCGTTTCATCTGGCAGGGATAATAAACACCATCGCCGACTCACTCAGCAGGGAGCTGCGCTCGTGCCACGAGTGGGAACTACGGCAGGAACTGGTGGATCGCCTCTTCCGACGGTGGGGCACACCCCAGATCGACCTGTTCGCGACGGCAACGAACACCAAGTGCCGGAGGTTCGCCAGCAGGTTTCCCCAGACGAGGAGCATGGGCGATGCTTTCTCGTTCCCCTGGGAGGGCCTGTTCCTCTACGCGTTCCCTCCCTTGCCTCTGCTAATCCGGCTCGTCAACCAGCTCAAGAGGTCACGGTGCAGGATGATCCTCGTCGCACCTGCGTGGCCGAGGCAGATATGGTTCCCGGACCTTCTGGACTTGTCAGCGTCCCCGCCGATCAAGCTGCCGGCGGACGCGGATCTACTCTCCAGGGAAGGAGGCGCCATCCTCCACCACGACCCGAAGTCGCTGAACTTGCAGGCCTGGCTCCTGCAGCGCTAGAGTTTGGAGGATACGACATACCGGCCGATTGCAGAGAGGTTCTTGCAAAGGCCAGGGCGTCCTCGACTCTTAAATGCTACGGACACAAATGGAAGAGGTTCTCTGTCTGGTGCCACGCACAGAAGATTAACCCTCTACGGATTACGGCTCCCCAAGTACTGCCGTACCTGCTGACGCTGGCCAAAGCTGGTCTGGCACACGCGTCCATCAAGATTCATCTTGCTGCGATCTCCCGATACACCAGAACCACGGGGCGGACGTCCTTGTGGTCTCATCGTCGGGTGAAAGAGTTCATGAAGGGACTGTTCAGATCGTTCCCGCCGGTGAAGGCTCCGGCCCCGGCGTGGGAGCTCAACGTGGTGCTGACCAAGCTCATGGGACCTCCGTTCGAGCCTCTGCACTCGGCCCCGTTGAAGTTTCTATCGTGGAAAACAGCTTTTCTTGTGGCCATCACCTCCGCACGACGAGTGGGAGAGATCCAGGCCCTTTCCTGCAAGGCCCCGTACTTGACTTTCCACGACACGAGGGTAGTGCTCAGGACGCACCCCTCCTTCATGCCCAAGGTGCCGTCGGACTTCCATCTCAACGAACCCTTGGTGTTGCCTGTGTTCTTCCCTTCGTCGCCGGCTGAGAGGACTTTGCACTCGCTGGATGTGGCTAGAGCGCTGAAGTTCTACGTAGACCGCACGAAGTGTTTTCGGAAGACGTCACAACTCTTTGTGAACTTTGGACCTGTCAATCAGGGGAAGGCTCTCTCGAAGGCTTCCATTTCCAGATGGCTCTCCGGCTGTATCATGTACTGTCATCGGTTGGCAAACCGACCGCTGCCTGGCCGTCCGAGAGCCCATTCCACCAGAGCGATCGCAGCTACCACGGCGTTCCTATCTGGTGTGCCCCTGCTGGACATATGCAGGGCTGCTACGTGGAGGTCGACGCACACCTTCACGAAATTCTACTGCGTCGACCGGGATTCCAGGGAGGAGTCCAGGGTCGGCCAAGCAGTGCTGCGCAACCTGTTCGCCTGAGGTGAGCCTGGTGAGGAGGTAAGATGCTTAATGTTGAGTTTATGTGATGCTTAATGTTGAGCCTTTGCCACCTCCCGTGGTTGTGCATGTGTGTACTGCTATGTATTCTTTATTCATGAGCATGTGAATCCATGCCAGACCCCATGCTGGAGAAGGAACAAGTTACTTACCTGTAGCTGTTGTTCTCCAGCATGGGTCTGGCATGGATTCACATGCGAACCCTCCCGCCTACCCCTCTGCGGCTCTTCACTTGGTCATACTGCCACTTCACGTGCTTCCAAATCTGAAGATGGCTGCCAGAGGCGGTGCTTAGGTAGAGGGCAGTCATTGGCTGTGGTCAGTATGACGCAGAGACCAGTGATTGGTTATTACTACGAAAGACAGATCAGAAACGAAACTGATACTGGTTTTTTCTTTACCGAGGATTCCCAGCCTGACGACGGGGAATATTCATGAGCATGTGAATCCATGCCAGACCCATGCTGGAGAACAACAGTTACAGGTAAGTAACTTGTTCCTTCTCTCTACTTTAGGTTTAGTTAGTAGATCTATTCTCTGATGGCTCTCCACTCGTGTAGAGGGCATCGTCCAAGATGAGGTGGCTAACCCCTCATTTTAAATCTGTCGGACATCAGCTCATACTCTGTTAGGAGTGTGTTAGTGTTGGGCACTATCCTCTTGAGCCTGAGGGATTTGCTACATGGAAGACTTAATGTGTTTCGGGTGAAAGCTGCTGTAATGCAAAGCGTTGTTGACATCAGTGGGTTTTCGGTAAATGGTGGTATTGAGTTCATTGTTGGTTAAAGTAACCAACACATCAAGAAAATGTAGATGTGGGTCTCTTGCTTCCAGAGTGAACATGATGTTATCACTGCAGTGATTGAGATACTCAAAGAATTGTTGTAGTTCTTTTCTACTGCTTTTCCAGATGGCGAAGACATTGTTGATATAACATTTTGCTGGCCTCCTCAAGGGCCGAAGTATAAATACTTTGGCAGTGCTGAGGTGAATCTTTCTTTTCCAGATCTGGGCTTTACAATCTGCCTGCCTGCACCTAAGACCCCCAGTGCCTCCTGCATTGCATCCGGCCCACGAAGACCTTCCTTGATGGCCACTGTGCTCAGCGAGCTCATCAGCCTGATTGGCTGCCCGCCTCCTCATCTGCAACGAGACACCCGAACAGGCAGGCGTTCACTAGCCCCCTCAAAGGGCCGCCTCTAAGGGTCCATGCACTCCCTGTCTGGCCCTGTCCATGCCTAGAAGGCCACTAGCACTTTCAATAACCCCTGGGATCTGGGCGCTGTATGCTGCTCAACGGTGTTTCGTCGCACTTCACATCTATTCCAGGCTTCACAAGGATAGAGCGCCCCATGTACAGACCTCGCAAACTACTCTGCAGCGTAGTGCACTTGGGTCTTCCTGTCATTTCAAAAAGCCCTAGATACTCTCAAAGGATTTTTTAGGAGACGTGCAGGTATGCCTTGGCATATGCTTTCACTGCACAGTCGCTGTTGTGACCTCGGGCTACCATAACAAGGTTGATGTGTGAAGTAAATGTGGTCACTTCGCCACAATGGTTCTGTGGAAAGCCAAAGAGGTTACTCAGTGCTTGGTGGCTGCCCCAACCAGTGGATAATTGACCCGCGGTGGTATAGGGAGAATCCCCAGATCACCTACTCTTGATCATAATATGGCAGAGGACAGTTAGCTTAACACTCTCCCCAAACGAGATAGCCTAAAGACTTTCTAGCCAGACCCACACTCCCCAAGAATCTAATGTCACATCGTTTCATATGCTGTCAGCTTCACACTCCTTTAAAACTCATACTGTTAATGGTACAAATCTTCCAATGGTAGAAATGAAGTCATTTCAAACTCACTAGGAGAAGCTCCCGAGTGCCTGTGCAGGATACAATTTTGCCCGTTTGTGGTTTTCCAGTAGGGGAAAAGTAATTTCACTGACACTTCGAGGTGCCCAGAGGGCCAGCACAGGAAACAATAGGATTAGTTTTCTTTCAGCCTTGGATTCCACAGTTGATATAAGCTTACCAGACCATTGTTTGCGGACAGAAGATTCTCTTGCAGCGGATACAGAGTTTGCAGAGACCTGACATGCTGTGTACGATCAGAAGAGTAAGAGTGACAGTCAAGGAGTCACAAGATAGGAAGGCAGGAGATCTGTAGCCATCAGACAGTACTAGGCACTAACGGAGAGAGGGAAGTAAATTCCAAGATGGTGAATCCTGGGAAACTCGCATTGGATTACTACGAGGTGCACTAGGGTTCAGGAAAACCTGCAATCCCACTGGGTGGTAAGAGGACATCACAAAAGTGATATCGAAAATTGCAGGTTGACTATAATGATACAATAGTACCTTGTACTGAGGTAATTAACTTATATTGCTCATTTTGCCAGGTGGGGGAAGAAGAGATATGAACTATCCTCTCTAACTTAAAACCTGCCCCTTGTTTAGGTGATGCTTTTCTGCACAAAGCTTTAAGGACTGTATCGAGACCCTGCTTCCCGCAGTTATTCAGATAATTAACATCTCGTTCCAAGAACGTTGTGTGCTAACATGCCTTAAAGATGCCTGGACTGCCTCCTTCAATTAAAAGAACCCCTTGACTTCGGTACATCGTGCACTTGTAACATGTTGCAGAAAAGTTACAACATTGACAAGGACTAAGGGAAACAAAGTCTCCCAGTACTGACTGACTGTAAGGACATGTCAGTTACCCCATAATAAAGTGGGTTAAAAAGCCCAGGGGAGTGCAGCAGAAGGCTGTGCTCCTCTGGCAAAGTCAGACTATGGTTTTTAACAGCAGAAAATAGTTGGGGGGGGGGGGGGGGGTACACAACTGGAGGGAAAATTACACATGAATTGGAAATCTTTCCTAACAGGTTGCAGTCAGTCATCTTATTCGATCAATGGAAACTCAGTCTCCTCCATATCCTCAGTCTGGTATGGTTTGAATTGACTACCTGAGCGAGTAACATTTCTTACATCTGCGATACATCGAAGATGGTGATGTAGGGCCCAAGAGTGATGTACATCCATCATTTCTCTGCCTCAGAACTGCGAGTCGGTGGGGGGTCACGAGGGCCACACTTGGACCTCTTGTCTTCAAAACCATATTCTATACCTGGAAAAGAGCATGCTCGGTCATATTCCATTTGAAGCTCTGGAGGTCTGTCGTAACAGTCGGGGCCAATATTGTAGACCTAGTGCCAGCCTGAACACCATAGCAATACCAATAGTTAACAGAAACGACGGATGAGTAACCAAGTTCAAGACCTAAGAATGATGATAAAAATAAACCCAAATCAGCAAGAACAGGGAAAGCAAGCCAGAAGAAATTGCAATGGTTTACAAGCAGAATGGCAACTGGTGTGTTATACATAGCTGCAAAGCATCTGGCTTGACGTATTGTGCTTCGTTATAATGAGCCAGGGTATTGAAGTCTCTGGTGTTCACAGCGCAACGTGTCTTGGAGCTCATCACGTTACTTCACGCAGCACTTTGATTCAAGTCACATCCGTGCATGTAGCTGGGTAAAGACGTCCTGGCTGACAGCGTGATGTACCTAGGCATTATGGTAAGCGCCAACAGCAGTGGTGAAATCCACGCATCATGACACATGACTCCTAGTTTGGTTTCTGCATAATATAGATATGCAAAAGAAGATTGGGCAGAACCTTTTCATGTTAAAACGGCACCAAACATTAAAAACCTGCACAATTTGGACTCCCTCCACCCGCCTCCCCCAGACAACCTTAACCCCACCCCTGCCCCATGTCACAGCCCCGCTCCGAGTGTTCTAAACCAGTCCCGTATCAAAGGTCCCCACCTACCTGCTTCCCTCTGTTCCTCCTCCCTTGCCTCAGTGCACCATGAAACACTTGTGTATAGGTGCGTTATAAATGCCATATCATATTATCCCCCATCCCCTGTTTTCTTCCCACCTCCCCCATATTTTCAGGTATTTCCCCTGCATCCCTCTTGCCTGATACGCTATATGTTTCATGCTGCGGTAAAGGTCCATGCCTACTTCCGAGTTTGCTACTGTCCGCATGTCTCTGGATCCTCACTTGACCAAGTCAGTTTTTACTTCCATGCCGCAATTACGATCCACTTGCTTTCCCATCTGGTCCCTTCATAATCTCAGCTAACGTGGAAAAGTAGCATTTTGAGGTCTTTGGGAACTGTTCTTCCTAGGATTCTGGTCATCCTGCCAATGACCCTGTCCCATAGGGCCGAGATCGCCCGACACTCCCACATTAGGTGTTAGAAGGTGCCCTTTGCCTCCCCGCACTTAAGGCACATGTCGAACTCAGCCCTGCCCATCCTGTGGAGCTGATCCCTGGAGTAATCTACCCTGTGTACAATTTTATACTGAATCAACCTTGTCCATGAGGATATAGTTACCTCGTTGGCGGCCACCTTTGCTTCTACCCAATCCTCACCCTCCAGGGGGCCTATGTCCCTTTCCCATTTTTCTTTGAACTGCATCACGCTCAGTAAATTTGATCAATTTTCCTGAGTAGGGCTTGGGCACTGTCCGAGTATGGTGCAGCAAGTGTCGAACACATCTTTGTCGTGGAGGCAACGTCTGATATACAAATGACCAATCCCTGGAACTAAGGGTTTCAAGCATTTTCTTTTACTTGCACCACAAAGAAAAGGAAAATCAACAAGAGAATTGTGAAGCAATCAAGTCTCTCAGACTAGTTGTATTTATTATTCATTTATACTAATTTGTATAAAGCGCCACTAATCCAGAGACCTCAGAGTGCTAAAAGACAGACCAGAAAAGAAGATGAAAAAATGAAGCTGCACTTAGCCTGTTAGTTTGTCAGAGAGAAACGTTTCAAAGTCTTTCTTAAACCTCAATGGATGGGGCAAATCACATAAAGCAGTTGGCAGACCGTTCCAAGCTTTGGGTGCCCAAACATTGAAACTAATGCCGTCAAATGTATTCATTTTGAAGCGGGGCTGATCAAGGAGTACTGTGGTTTATTCATAACATTCTCTTCAAGATTCTTTTTTTCAGATATCGGGCGTGTCTACGACATGTGTGTGTAAGTGTAGGAACTTTATGTTCGGTTTGGTGCTGTACAGGCAACCAGTGAAGTGGGTGCCGCTTAGAGGTGACATGATCTCTTTGATTCAACCCATAAACTGCTATAACAGCACCGTTTTGGGCGATCTTTAGTTTCTTTACATTGCTTTTCAATTTGCCAGCCAACGGACTGCTGCAGTAATGTGATCTTGCGTTAGAGAATTTGCTAGTACTGCTGTATTTTCCAACGTGAGAAGTTCTTATTTGTCTGAGAAGTCTGTTACACATGCACGAAGAACTGAAATAATTTACATGGTTAGTAAAGGTTAGCTGGGAGTAAAAATAGACTCCCAATGTTTTTACATAGGGGGCGACTTGGATGGAACAGCCTGCTATGGAGAAATGTGAGTAGCGGGAATAAAGTTTAAGACCAGGACCAGTCCAGGCAATAAGAAGCTGTTTTTTCCATCATTTAAAAGCCATCAAATTGTGGCCCATCCAGGATTCTATAAGGACATGTGTCTTATTTGCCTGTAGATCTGATCATAATCTCCCCTAAGCAACAGTAGTATGTGCATATTTTCGCCGTAGTTGGTATGTGATACTCCGACGCTATCCAGCAAACCGAAAAAAGAGGCTTCATATACATATTGAATAGTGAGGGAGATGAGCAAGATCCTTGTGGAATACCACATTCCTATTTTACTGGATCAGCCTGGAAGTCTGCCATGGCCACAGTTGCTGATCTAGGACCCAAAAAAGATCTGATCCAAGCTGCTGCCCTGTCCGAGCATCCGACCTTCGACCAATCTCCTCACTAAGAGAGAGTGGCCGCCCAGGTCAAATGCTGCAGAGGGGGCTAGCAACAATATAAGTGCTGTTACCATCAACACCAGATAGGAAGAGAGTATCGACACTCTCCCCCTAACCACAGAAGCCAAATGGATTCAATCCTCCCACCGTGGTTGGTATGGGCGCCTGATGTCAGAAACACAAGTAACAGTGTGACAGCCAATTGGGGAAAGAGGGATTAGGGAGAGAATGTTGATAGGGAGGAGGGGAGGGGGAGTAAGGAAAACCGGAAAGAAGTGAACTGTTAATGTGATTGGATAGGTATAGGGAGTATGGGGGGAAAACACATGTACATATAAATCTTGCTCACAGCTTATATTTAATCTGAATCTACTTGAAACCTACATAAACTCCTAACCTCCTGCAACATAAGACCACATCATACTGTACTCGTACACTGTTCGCATAGCATGAAACAATAGGATGCACTGGGGAAACGGAGAACACTGAGCAAGCAGTATGGAACACACAAGGGAGTTCCTCCCCTATGAATGCACAAACTCATGGCCTACTAAGCAAAGCAAAGCAAAACATAAGACATACATAAATCAACATGATAGCCCTCTGACTGATTGTCCCATTGATAATGTTCAGTGAAAACGGTAGGTGTTTAAATGAGCACACATACCCATAACTCATGCAAGAACCACGCTTACTGCAGCAGGATCCTTAGCCCCCTCCCCTGCAATTATGGGCTTCTAAACCAAACGAAAACCCAGCATTAAGTCTCTAAGATAGCAAGTTCAGTGATACAACGCTGCCTACAAACGCATAGTTAAATCCCAACAATACGAGCGTGCCACTTAGCTTTAGGTCCGTGAACACGAAGAAGTAGAGTGAAACCAGGAAGAAAGCGTCCTGTCACCACTGCGGGGGCCGGGTCGTTACTCCCAAGACCATGCCTCCGGCTTCCTGTCTGCTTCCAACAAAAACAGATCAGTTCGCTCATGCCGACTCTCAATAATTCATACCCGACATGGGCAGGCAGCGCCTAAATACACTGTGACAATCACTTGCAGCTGCACACAGGTGCAAAAGAACTTCCCTGTCAAACTGGGATGTAGTTTCCGTCCGCTCCGGCTCATTGACACCTTCCCCGCCCAAAGCATCCTCGTCTGTTGCAACCCCTTTTCCTGACAGTTACTCATGTCTATAATCCTAGACATGTTTTATTTCAAATCCAACACAGCGGACTCTGTACTTTGCTCTAAACTCGGATTGCCAATGTCCCAAGATGTTAAAATTCTTAATATGCACCTGCAATTGCAAATATACCCACAGTCTAAGATTTTCATAAGGAATGCACATTGGTAATAGGTCTATAATTACCAATAACTGCTTCGTCAAGGAGTTTTAATGGAAGGAGGCAATCCAGGCATATTTAAGGCATGTTAGCACACAACATTCTTGGAACGAGATGTTAATCATCTGAATAACTGCGGGAAGCAGGGTCTCGATACAGTCCTTAAAGCGTTGTGCAGAAAAAGCATCACCTAAGCAAGGGGTAGGTTTTAAGTTAGAAATGATAGTTCATATCCATCCTTCTGCTATTGTATCATTATAGTCAACCTGCACTTTTCGATATGACTTGTGATATCCTCTTGCCACCCAGGTGGCACTGCAGGTTTTCCTGAACCCTAGTGCATCTCGTAGTAATCCAATGTGAGTTTCCCAGGATTCACTGTCTTGGAATTCACTTCCCTAGTACTGTCTGATGGGTACAGCTCTCCTGCCTCCCTAACTTGTGACTCCTTGACTGTCACTCTTACTCTTCTAATCGCACACGGAATGTCAGGTCTCTGCAAACTCTGTATCCTCTGCAAGAGAATCTTCTGTCCGCAAACAATGGTCTGGTAAGCTTATATCAACTGTGGAATCCAAGGCTGAAGGAAAACTAATCCTATTGTTTCCGTGCTGGCCCTCGGGGCACCTCGGAGTGTCACTGAAATTACTTTTCTCCTGCTGGAAAACCACAAACTGGCAAAATTGTTTCCTGCACAGGCACTCGGGAACGTCTTCTAGTGAGTTTGAAATGACTTCATTTCTACCATTGGAAGATTTGTACCATAAACAGTATGAGTGTTAAAGGAGCGTAAAGCTGACTGCATATGAAACGATGTGCGATTAGATTCTTGGAGTGTGGGTCTGGCTAGAAAAGGCTTTAGGCTATCTCGTTTGGGGAGATTGTTCAGCTACCTGACCTCTGCCATATGATGATCAAGAGTAGGTGACCTGGGGGATCCTCCTTATACCACCGCCGCGTCAATTATCCACTGGCTTGGGCAGCCACCAAGCACTGAGTAACCTCTTTGGCTTTCCAAAGAACCATTGTTGCGAAGTGATCACGTTTACTTCGCACATCAACCTTGGTATGGTATCCCTAGGTCACAACAGCGACTCTGTGCAGTGAAAGCATATACCAAGGTATAGACAAATCCCAAAACCCAGACTGGATCCATGAAGTTGAATTATGGATTCTGGAGCGGGTAGACCACACAGAAGGCCCAGGCAGGTCACCTAGGCCAGAAAGGAGGATGGAAAATATGTCCTTGAGCAAATTTGCCCAAACCATATTAACATATCTTCGATAAAGGGATTACACTCCCATAATCCCGGGGTAACTTTCAGGAGTATTTTCCACCCCCAAAAAGGGACGGTCTTGGGGAACACCCGGCGCCCAGTTGATTTCCAGAGTGGCAGCAGGAAGCCCAGTCTTCACCCGTGCAGTTAATGGACATGCAGACAGAGCCACACTAACGGGGACAATGGGAAGAAGAGAACTCCTGTCTTCCTCATAATTGTCAGAAGGAAGAAAAAATGACCTACAGCCACTCACTCCATTAAATGAAAAGCATACCACTACTGCACCAGACAAATAAACCTTTTTATTTTTTAAATCAACACTCCCGCAGGAGTAATGGTTCATGGATACCCTGAGATGTTTGACACAAGAGGAAGAAACTCTCCCACCAGAAATAGGGGAAGAAACCAACAGCTCTTTATCAGCCTGCAACAGTCTAAAGTGGGATCAAAGAGGGCGTGGGGGGTTCCCCATTTAAAGACTTCCCTCATAAATTAGGGACTGCAAAGCATCCTGCCCAGGTTTGGCATGTGTCCCCCATCTTGTCAATTAGCAGTAAGCTAATTGATCAAAGCCCTTTGTGGTACAGAGGAGGCGAGTTGTGGTGTTAAAACAGATTGCGGGTCTGGGTGTAAGTCCTGAATTGGAAAGGCAGATGCAAGATGCAGAGACTTGAGAAAGATGCTGGGCAGGCACTAAGATCTGGAGCGGACAGGCCGAAAGAAAGACCCGGACAGGATAGGATGACAATTTTAGGACTATAAATCCTGGAGTGAAAGAACAAATTGCAAGACCCAGAGAGGAGGGGGAAAACAGCTGGGCAGATTTTGAGACTTGGAGTGTAGCGATGAATTCCCAGAGAAGAGGCTGATTGTGAAATCTGGAGACTGGAGGAGACTAAAATATAGATAGCAAAAATGCAGAAAAGGAAGGAGATTGAAGCAGAGACCAAAAGACAGGTGAATAACGACCTGGCTACACCTCTAGTCAAGAAAAGGGCACATGAAGCAAAGGTGCTCGCCTTTGACGAGGGAAAGACGGGGAAGGTGAAGATGAAGACGCTGATCAAGGGGATGGCAGAGAGGAAATGGCAGAGAGGCCTTGCCAGGGGAGAGAAAGGGCAGAGGACCTGGACATAGAGAAGGAGGAAGTGCCTCAGAGGTGGCTGAGAATGAAAGGTTAGAGACCTTGGCATAGGAGACAGAAGGTGATGAGCAGGAGGTGGTGAAGCAAGTACAAGGTCCCCTAGGAACTAATCCAGGAAATAACCTAGTGTTGTGAAGTGTCCGGAAACACTATAACAAACACCAATTATCCTGATACCTTACGTAAAAGCCATACAATTGAATATACTTCTCATTTGTTACTTGTGACACTGGGCAATCTTACATTGTGCTCTGCGTAGTGTAAGAAACTCATGGTGGCAACACTAAAGACAGACGCAAGTGATCACAGTTCAAGCGTGTTTATTGAACAATAAATGCAGGGTGGAAAAACGCCTAAGCTAAACCTAAATCTAAGATGGGAGCAAGCGTTGACCATCAAATGAAAAATAAGGCAGTCCTAGTGGTGTTATGTCAAATAAGGGCCTATACTAAGAAACCTATTGTCAAACCTTACAACTAATACAAAAAGGGTGTGCGATGACTTTTAACAAAAGTGTATGCAAATAATATGCCAGGATGCAGTAGCTTGGGTCTCCCTGCTCCACGTTTTGAGCACGGGGTAAGATGGGATATTGGAGCACAGCACACACTAGCTTTCCTAGCATGCATCAACAGTTCCACTTGCAGCGATCAGGACCGTCGATCGCAAAGTCTTGTTTCTCTTGAAAGTCTGTTGCCTTTGAAGGCCTGACTTATTCAACAAATAGATACAAAAAGTGTATTTTCCACAGTTCATGTTGGGTGATGACTTCACCGCTGGGTCCCCCTCTTCCAGGCACTGACCCACTACGTATCCTATTCCACAAATTAAATAACAGTTCCTTTTTCTCAATGAACTTTGGTATGGTATAGTTTATTTATATAGCGCCTATACACAGGCAAGTGTTTCAAAGCGCTCAAGAAGGGTGGCAACATGGGGGGAAAACAGTTGCTCAGAGCCCTTGAAATTCAGAGATAATGGTCTGCACAGGCAGAGTATGCGAGTAAAAATACATTTAACAGTTTGGGAGACAGCAAAGAGGCCTGGCGGCGATTCTGCAGTGTTAACAGTGCAATTAAGGGGTGAAAACAAGGGAGAACAGACATACAAACTTCAGGCGTGGTGCGTAACGTTCGAGCAAGTGCAAAGAGAGTTGCAGGAAGGGGGCGAGAGGATCAAGTGCACCCAGTCGGTTGAGACTGGGGTAAGTGCAGAGAGAGCCACTCTCTAGGTCTAATTTCACAAGTGCTTTGAGTGTGGGTGGGGTGTAGGGCCCCGTGGCAAGTTCGAAAGAAGACTGTAAGGAAGAGGAGGGAGAGAGTGAAAAATGGAGAATTGGGTTTGCAGGGAAGAGAGAATGAAGAGGCGAGGACAAAAGTCTTCAGGAGTTTCCAGAATTTAAGGAGATCCGGCTCAAGGCGGAAGGCAGCAGGGAGGCTATTCCAGAGGGAGGCACCTGCTGAAGAAAAGGATCTCCCTCCAAATCGCGGCTTGGAGAACAGGCTCACTCACAGAAGGTTGGAGGTAGATGATCGGAGGGCTCGTGAGGGACAATATTTATGTAGGCAGCGTTGCAGGTAGGTAGGTCCCAGGCCCCAGAAAGCCTAGTGAACAATGCAAAGGGTCTTGAATTTGATCCTTGCAGCCACGGGGAGCCAGTGTAGGGATTTCATTTCAGCACTGGAGAGAGATGCGATCCCTGGGCTTGAGCTAAGGATAAGTCTTGTGGTTCTTTTCTGGATGAGTTGCAGAGGACGGGGGCAGAAGAAGGGAGATCGAGGAAGAGGCTGTTGCAATAGTCCAGCCTGGAGAGAACCAGGCCTATGGAGACAGTGAGCCTCTGGGGGAAAGTGAGGAAAGGTAGAGGTGTAGCTGATAGACTTTTTAGAAATGTCTGAAATGTGAGAGGAGAAGGAGAGAGTGGAGTAAAAGATGACCACTAGGTTTCTTGCTTCGCAGGTGGGTGCAGGCGCAGGGCCAAGGGCGGCCAGCCAGAGCGAGAGTGGGAAAACTGGAGCAGGGGTCCCAATGCGAATTATCTTGGTCTTGGTGGGGTTGAGGCAGAGGTCGTATCATCCGCGTAGCACTGGAAGTTGGAGGTGAAAGTGGCAATCACACGTGCCAGAGCAGCCATATAGACATTGAACCAGGGGGATAGGTTAGATCCCTTGGGAACGCCAGAGATTGAGAGAGTGATAGTTGAGTGAAAGGCTCAGAGTTTCACCTGAAATGGGCGGTTGGAGAGGAAGGAGGTTAACCATGCCAGAGCCTGACCTATGATTCCCAGGGTGTCATGGATACGTGCGATCAGGATGTTGTGGTTAACTGTGTCGAAGGCAGAGGAGAGGTCGAGAAGAATGAGGATAGAGGGGGTGTTAGTGTCAAGATTTGAGAGCAGGTCTTCACGGGTGTTCAGAAGAGCAGTTTCCGTGCCTCTGGATGCTCTAAAGCCAGACTGATTGTTGTGGAAGCAACCATTAGATTCAGTGTGGAGAGGGTCAGCTGAGAGAGAGACAGTTTCTCCAGGAGTTTGCCCAAGAAAGGAGTGATGGAGATAGGGTGGTTGTTTGCCAGAATGGTGGGGTCGGCAGAGGGTTTTTTGAGCAGAGGGTGCACAAGGGAGTGCTTCAGGGCAGTTGGGAAAGCTCAAGTGGAAAAGGAGGGATTGCAGAGGGTTACCAGTCAAATGGTCGAAAACATTTGGTCGACAGACAATTTGGTCGACACCATTTGGTCGAATGCCAAATGGTCGAATTTTTTTTTTTTTTTTTACCCATTTTTTGGTTTTTTTGGGGGGGTCCCCCCACCCCCAACCCCCTTTTTTTTCTTTTTTATTTTTTTCCCCACACGAAAACCCACAAAACACATATATATATATATATATATATATATATATTTCTGAGGCTTGTGGAATCTGCTTAGATCACATGCTGTGCATAGGCCGACATCTAGTGGAAGCTGCGGAGTATTACAGTTTGTTTTTCGAAAGTCGAAAATGGGCGTCGACACAGGCGTGCCAGTAATACTATCCCTAGTGTGACGTCCACTGTACCCAAGATCCCTCACGCGTGTAGGATCCTCAGATTGTTTTTTTCCGCCATACTGGTCGGAAGCATCTTGCGGAGTTCCCTGGCCTTAGCCATACTTTTGCTGTTATTATAATTTTAATTCTTATTCATTCCCTTCCCCACCCCAACGTCGACCCTCAACCTCGACGACGGCTGGAGAAGTCATCGACCGTCGACTGCTGCACGACGGATCTGGGCCTCGGTAGGCCGCTGGCCTCGGCCCGGGCCTAGTAGGCCGCTGGCCTCGGCCCTTACAAGTAGGGAGAGTGGGGGGTGGTACATACTCTTCACTCTTGATATATAGTTACATTTATATATATTCCTACACTTAGCAGCCCGCTGCCTTAAGGTGCGTATGGAGGGTACCCCTTTTCAATTCTGCCCCAAGTGCAATCGCAAATACCCTTGGGTCGACAGGCACGCCACGTGCAATCTCTGCTTGCCGAGGGATCACCCCGAAGCGAACTGCAGAGCGTGTAGTAGGTTTAAACCTAAGACACTTAAGGACCGTTCGACAAAGCGTTGGGCCCACCACGCCAGGCAGGAGGCCATGGCAGCGGAGGGCGCCTTCAGCGATGGCAGCGACGCCGTACTTTCGGACGGCGAGGGCATTACGGCGTCGAAAGACAGCCGACGAGCGCAGGTCCCCGACCTCGGAAGGTCGTCCGGCAAGGCGGCTATGGGGAAGACCCCCGGCGACGCAAGCGCTACACACCTAACACACACTAAACACACTAAGACCAACCGGACCTCGACGACGTCGACTTCCCGGAAAGAGGCACAAAAAGAACGGTCCGACTCAGTGTCCTCTGGGCGCTCTCGATCGAGATCGCCTCACGACGCAAGGCAATCATCCACTCTTGCCAAGAGTGCCTCGCTACACACACTAACGGAAGTTCGATCGTCGGGAGACGAAGACGACTTCCACCCCCAGGCCGCGCTCCAAGATACCGAGACCGCGGTTAACACCAGTGAGGCCCCACGCCCGAAGCACACAGATACCTTTCCAGACCCTCGACGCCAGGCGTCGAAAGTCTCTGGGGCCCCCAAGGGACAGGGAAAACATTTTTCCACGCACGGAGAAGGGGGGAAACAGCGGAAAGCACAGCCTTCCACCCCTGTAAAGCCTAAGCAGACAAGCAAACACATGTCTACCCTTGAAAATAAATCACCTGCTAAAGTAATACCCTGTTCCAGGGAATGGTCCAGTGAAGACATAGACAGGGTTATGTCTAGGATGTCTTCCTTGGCTGATTTTTATGATAAGAACCCAGAACACTTTCTTTCATATAACCCTCAAGGGGCCACACCCTCAGGCTCCTCCGATCCTATCCCGCTAAGTAAAAAGCCCCGGGTCGAAAGACCTGAACCCTTCGAGGTTCAGCCTTACTCCACTCCATATTCTACTCCACTCCCCAGTTATCAGGGACAAGTTTTCCCTGAAGAGGACCAGGAGTTTGCAATTATGGAAGAACAAACCGGGACAGATTACTATGCAGAGGATGAGGACCTGGAGGAGGGAGAAGATGAGCAGGAAATTTACAGAGTAGATTCCCCAGTACAAAGCGAAGCCCCAGTTACTGACTCTCCAGTTGATAACCAGCCCCTCCTTAACGAGGTTCTCGCTCGAGCAGCGGAACACTTCCACATCGACACCCACGGTGTACAGGAGGAAAGGGACTTCGCGGAGGAGTTTGTAGGAGAGAGAAGACCGGTCGCTCAGACCATCCCTATCCTCAAATCCATCCAACGAAGAATAGATCCTTCCCTGGTGAATCCTAACCTCACCAGAGCTGTCAACCCCAGAATTGAAAAGATTTTCCGGGCAGCCCAGTCTGACCCTCTGTATATAAAGGGACATCTTAAACCAGATTCCCTAGTGGTGACCAACACTAGAAAGAGGGCTGGCACGCCCTTATCTTCATCAGAAGCTCCTCCCGACAAGGAGAGCAAAAAACTTTACGGGTTTGGCAGAAAGGTAGCCTCAACGTCCGCCTACCAAGCAAGGATTGCGAATTCCACCACCCTGTTGGCTAGTTACAATTGCCATCAATGGGAAGAAGTCGCGGCGCTCATTGCCTCTGCTCCAGAACCGTTAAAGGGCCAGCTGGCTCGGATCTCGGCAGAGGGGAGAGCCGTGTCTGGTTGCATTTTAAAAGCAACTTTCGACGCCGCTGACAACGCAGGGAGATTGATAGCAGAAGGTACTGTTATCAAGAGACATGCGTGGTTACGGCAGTCGGGATTCAAGACAGAAACCCAGGCTTCTTTAATAGACAAGCCAGTGGAACCCGACCTATTGTTTGGGAAAGCGGTCGAAGACGCACTTAAAAATGCCAAAGATGAATATGAGACTCTCAAATCCCTTGGCCAGCTTACCAACAAACCCCCTAACCAGAGGGGGAACAATAATTTTCGTCGCCCACGCGGCCAAAATTCACAAAGAGGCAACTATGCCCAGGGACAAGGTACACAATGGAATAACAACCAGCAGTCTACCCAGAGTTACGGCAGGGGTAACAAGAGAGGTCGTGGAAGAGGCAGAGGCAGCCCCAACAAGGGCGGTGGCACGCCTCCACCAAAACAGTGACGCTCAGTTCAGGGTCCCTTGCCACGCAACCCCAGTAGGGGGACGCATTTCCACCTTCACCCAGGCTTGGGAAGGGATCACCTCAGACAGATGGGTGCTGTCAACAGTATCCGCAGGATATTGTATAGAACTACTGCAGCGTCCCCGGAATCATCCTCCACGACAAAGAGTGCACTCCCTAGAGCATCAAAGGATCCTTCTCGAGGAGATCGCCATTCTGCTAGAAAAGGACGCGATAGAACTCGTCCCAGGACACCAGGTAAACAAGGGTATCTATTCAACTTACTTCCTTGTGCCAAAGAAAGATTTGACAATGCGCCCAGTATTGGACTTACGGCCTGCCAACAAATATGTCAAGCCCCAAAAATTCCGTATGACCACGCTACAAGAGGTAATCCCCCTCCTAAAAAAGGGGGATTACATGGCAACCTTGGATATGAAAGATGCTTATTTTCATATTTCCATGCTCCCAGCGCACAAAAAGTACTTGCGCTTCAAGGTGGACAGTCGCCACTACCAATTCAAGGTACTGCCCTTCGGGATAGCTTCAGCACCAAGGGTATTCACCAAGGTACTGGCGGTGGCGGCTGCACACCTACGCAGGGAAGCAATCCCGGTGTACCCTTATCTGGACGACTGGCTCATAACGGGGGAAACCCCAGGAATTTGCAGGTCAAACATTCAGAGGACTATCGACCTCCTCCACGAATTAGGCTTCTCCATCAACGAGAAAAAGTCAAGTCTGGTGCCAGGCACCTCAAAACAGTTTCTAGGAGCTATCCTAGATACTCAGAAAGGATTGACCTTCCCTTCGGAAGAGAGAATTCGGAATATACTTCTGCAAATTCCGCATTATCAGTCAGGTCAACAGATAACAGTACGCAAAGCTATGCGGTTACTGGGCATGATGGCGTCATGCATTTACCTGGTCCCCCACGCGCGTCTGCGCATGCGTCCCATGCAGGAATGGTTGGCGAAACAGTGGTCTCAGGCAAGTGGTCATTGGGACGATCTAGTGGTCGTTTCGCCAACACTCGTACAGAGCCTACACTGGTGGACAAGAGAGAATCTCGCAAAGGGGAAACCCTTTTACGATCCCGAAGTACAAGCCGTGGTGACTACAGATGCATGCCTGACTGGGTGGGGAGCTCACCATCTCCACCACACAGCTCAGGGTCTCTGGTCTCACTCAGTAGCCAAGAACCACATCAATCTGCTAGAGCTTCTGGCAGTATTCCGAGCGCTAAGGGCGTTCGAGCCCCATCTACTGAACTTGTCGGTGCAGATCAGGACGGACAGCACGACAGCCATGTTCTATCTGAACAAGCAAGGGGGGACTCGTTCGCCAAATCTGTCCAAGCTTGCCCAGAAAATATGGATATGGGCACTCAGACGGAACATCTTCCTGTCATCGCAACATGTTCCAGGGGAGCTCAATTCCCTAGCGGATGCTCTAAGCAGAAACTCCCTCCCAGAAGAACACGAATGGGTCCTTCACAGAGACGTAGTAGAAGATCTCTTCTCTCAGTGGGGTTTCCCCACTATAGACCTATTCGCCACAAGCGAAAACAAACAATGCCCAGGATTTGCATCCAGGTTCCCCCAGCCGGACTCCCAAGGGAATGCCCTGTGGATGAACTGGTCAGGGATGTTTGCGTACGCTTTTCCACCAACTCCTCTCATCAGGAAGGTGGTGTACAAGATGAACAAGGAATCTATGACGCTCATCCTAGTTGCTCCCATGTGGGCGAGACAACCATGGTTTCCACACCTACGCAGGATGGCGGTGTGCGAACCCATCAGACTCCCAGCCTGGTACAACCTACTGTCCCAGCAACAGGGTCAAACAGTGCATCAGGAACCCAACTCTATGAACCTAGCAGCATGGCTCCTGAAGTCATAGAGTTTGGACATCTCAAATTACCACAGAGGTGTATGGACATTCTAAAGGAGTCCAGGAAACCAAATACAAGGCACTGTTACTTTGATAAGTGGAAAAGATTCGTTATCTGGTGCCAGAATAAACAAATCAACCCGGTTGATTGCACTCCTTCCAACGTTGTGACATACATGCTCCACCTGCTGGATGCAGGGTTGGTTTTTAACTCGCTGAAAGTACACCTGGCAGCCCTCTCGGCTTACACCACATCCCATAACAAGGTCTCGTGGTGGAAAGTACCAGTGGTTAAAGCCTTCATGGAAGGAGTAAAGAGACTTCACCCTCCTATTTCGAACCCACCGCCAGGATGGGACCTCAACGTGGTGCTAGCTAAGCTCATGGGACCCCCATTCGAACCCATGCATAAAAGTAGTCTCAAACACCTGACTTATAAAACGGCCTTCTTAGTAGCCATTACCTCCATAAGAAGGGTCAGTGAAATTCAGGCTCTATCAGTGCAGGATCCTTTCTTTACTATCCACAAGGACAAACTGGTTTTACGCACACACCCTAGGTTCTCACCTAAATTCATATCCAAGTTCCATGTAAACCAGTCCATCGAGCTTCCGGCTTTCTTCCAGAACCCGCAAAGCTCGGCTGAGGTGAAACTACACACCCTAGATGTGCGTAGGGCGGTCCTATACTATGTAAATAAAACCAGACCGCTAAGGAAAACAGATCAACTGTTTGTCTCCGTAGCTACAGGCAGAGAGGGGGATCGCGTCTCTAAGGGCGCTATCTCGAAGTGGATTATCAACTGTATACAGCTGTGTTACTCTCTTTCTGACAAGACTCTGCCTTTTACGCCAAGGGCCCACTCTACTAGAGGCATTGGTGCCACTCTGGCTTTCATTGCAAATGTTCCCCTCGACACCATTTGCAAAGCGGCTACTTGGAGCTCTATTCACACTTTTACTCAGCATTACTGCATTGACACTCATTCCAAGACAGATACACAAGTGGGACAAGCGGTTCTAAGACACCTGTTTGCTCATGACCCTTCTCACATCCCACCTCCTTCTTCTGGTACTGCTCGCTAATCTATGCACAGCATGTGATCTAAGCAGATTCCACAAGCCTCAGAAGGGATACATTACTCACCGTAATCGTATTTCTGATGCTTGTATCTGCTTAGATTCACATGCGACCCACCCTTCCTCCCCTCCGAGAGAAGGCGCATGATTGCTTGTAGTCTTACCTTTTCTGTCTATCTGCTTGGATTATCTGTACTCACGCTACTCCTCATGCTTCCTCATGTCAGAAAAAATACAATCTGAGGATCCTACACGCGTGAGGGATCTTGGGTACAGTGGACGTCACACTAGGGATAGTATTACTGGCACGCCTGTGTCGACGCCCATTTTCGACTTTCGAAAAACAAACTGTAATACTCCGCAGCTTCCACTAGATGTCGGCCTATGCACAGCATGTGAATCTAAGCAGATACAAGCATCAGAAATACGATTACGGTGAGTAATGTATCCCATATATATATATATATAAAAAAAAAAAATTCGACCATTTGGCATTCGACCAAATGGTGTCGACCAAATTGCAGTCGACCAGTTGACTGGACACCTGTTACACCATTGCAGAGATCAGCCAAGGCTGGTGCAACGGAGTCGATATTGTCTTTAATGATTTTGGAGAGGCAGGGGTCCACCCGTTTGGATGACCTCATCATGTGTGATGGGCGAAAAAGAAGAGCGGGTAAGAGGAGTGGCCAATGGAGACTCTGATATTGGTGTATGCTGTGGTGTGGAAGAGAGGGTGGAAATTGTGTCTTGGGTTTTTTAGGTGAAATGTGCAGCCAGGGCAGAGCAAAGGTCCAGGGTGGGTGTGACAGAAGAAGAGGTTGCTGCAGGATTGGCCAGTTCCTTGCAGACTTTGAAAAGTTTGGCCATGTTGTTTGATGCCAAGGAGATGCAAGCTTGAATAAAGACTCTTTTCGTGGTGTGGATGCAGAGCCCATAATGCCTTTGAAGGAGCCAGCAGGCCAGTTTGTCAGATGGTTCTCCCGACGCATTCCATTTCCGCTCAGCTGACCTACACTTGCGTTTAAGGGCAGACAGGTCGGAGTCGTACCAAGAGTTGCACTTTTTGGAAGGCTTCAGTCGGACCCTCATGACAGGGGAAGAATGTCAAGAGTGTTGGAGATGGAGAGATTGAGGTTAGTGAGGGCTGTGTCAGGGTGGGAGTCAGCCAAAGGAGTGGGTGGAGGAGAGTAGGAGGCGGCAAAGGCAGCCACTGTCACTTTTATCATGGGTCTGGTGACTATGAAGCCAAGTACCTGTGCCAGATGTATTACTGCAAGAGGAGAGCTTCAGGTGTGTTGAGAGAAGAGTGGTCAATCCAAGAAAGGGATAGCGAGGGGGTGTCGGTAAAGATGAGAGCATCCAAGGTGTGGCCCGCAGTGTGTGTGGGGCCAGAGGGAAGGATGGAAAGGGCGAAAGTCGCAAAGGTTGCGTAAAGGACCTGAGGAGTCAGGTGGGTCCTGATGAATGTTAAGTTCACCCATCGGAAGGAGTTGAGAGGAGGAGGGGCATAGGAAGGAAGCCAGGTCAGCCCATTCAGAGAGGAAGAGAGTGGACTGGCCTGGTGGCTGATAGAAGATGGCCATAATGAGAGAATATTTAGGGGATAGTGAGAGTCTGCAAACTAGGCATTCGAAGGAGTAGAAGACACCAGTAGGGATGATGGACACAGGTATCCATTCTGGGAAGATAGGCGCCACTCCCCCACCTGGCTTCTTAGGCCTGGGCGCAGAGAGGATTGTGTAGCCTTCATGGAGGAGTGTGTCAAAGTTTGACTGAGCTATTCTTGAACCAGGTCTCTGTGATGGCGAGCACATCAAGATCCATGAGTTCGAGGAGGTTGCAGATGTCAGACGAGTGTTTGACGGCAGAGCAGGTGTTGAGAGTGGCTATGTGGAGCATCTTGCCATCTTTGGGGCTCTTCCTCAGGGAGGCGGGGGCACAGGGGACAGTGGTGCCCCAGAGGGTGGCAAGAGGGCCAGGGGGATAGTGAAGTATGGCATAGGAGCCGAGGCCGACAAGGGAGCCGGGTACAACAGTGAGGAAAGGCAAGGGAGGCTGTGCAATGGAGGAAGGCACAAAAGGCAAGGGAGCCTGGCTGGAGGGAGAGGTTAGAGAGGCGAGGGAGGAGCCTGTCGAAGAGACGAAGGTTGGGTTGAGGACCCTGAACCATGATGGCTCCATGGAGCTAAACATTAATGATGACTCTGGAAATGGCAAAGAGGTCAAGGAGAGTCTCCCATTAGGTGGCACCATTAATGGGAGAAGAGACGATAGTAGAGAGAAAGCCGACCATGTAGTGAGTCCATAGATAAGGTGCATTAACCAAGAAGAGGATGTCGGTGATAGTCTCTCTGGCATAGTGAAACTGCAAATGGCTCATTAAATCTGTTATGGTTCCTTTGGAGACAGAGGGTGCGGGCCAGCTAGTGAAGAACGCAGCAGCCACATGGCAAAACTAAATTGGAATTTCAAGCAGGACAAGTGAAATACATTCAGCAACTGTGAGCTAGACACAAAATCAGCAGGGCAAGGTCAAACAAATTCAGTAAATGGGCACAACTAAAATCGTTTTTCTAGCAGGGCTAGGTGAAACTCATTCAGTCATTTGCCTAGCAGGGCAAGGTGAAATACATGTAGCACTGGGAATCCTTTACCTAGCAGGGCAAGATGAAATGCATGCAGCACTGGGCACAACTAAAATAGTTTTCCTAGAAGGGCAAGGTGAAACGCATTCAGTAACAGGGCACCCCCCCAAACCCTCAATATACAATGAACACAAAAATGTTACAAGGAGCTGGCCAGTGCTGACATTTCAGAATTGGGCAGCTCCATGTAACGTTTGAACGTCAAAAAGAATGCTATCTTTTACATTTAAAACTACATATCCATAGAAACTTGTCCATTCCTATACTCGATGGATATGTACTTTTAATTCAAAAGCTAGCATTTCGATGAATTAGTTTCAATGGATTTCTTATGATGCATTTCAATTTCGATGCATCATTTTTGATGCAAAGACCATAAACCGTAGTTAACAGTGGGTAGTAGTACAGTTCAAGCAGTAATGATGGTAGGACAATGGTTGGGTATATTTGTTGAATAGAATCGTTTTGAGTTTTTTACGGAAGGTCAGATAAGTTGGTTCTTCTTGGATACATGTCGGGAGAGCATTCCAAAGAGTGCAAGCAATAAATGTGAAGCTGGCTCCTCCAGCTCCTTGTCTGGTAAATATGAGAGTCACAGGGGCGTGTAGTCCTCCTGTATGGAATTTCCTGATAACAAGCTAATGTAGCCACTTCAGAATAAGCCTTAGTAAATAGTTTGCAAGTCTGAACCATTGCAAATTTAAATCAAATGTAGGCATGTTAGTTCTACTGTGCTACACATTTTTTTTGTATATAAACAGTTTTGTTAATGCATTTAGTTGGAGGAATACATTTACTTAAAACGTAATCCACAACCAAAGTAGCTGCAGCCTCTATACCAAAACAATTGACCTCTGAAGCCTCATGTCAATGATTTCTATTTTAAAGAGTATATGCAAACCATTAACTGAACAAAATTAGAAAGTACGTTACAATGTCTTTCTCAAGCAGAAGCACATCACAGTACAGCTTGGGTGCTGGCTTTATTTTATACCTGCAAACAGATTTGTTGATTATCTGCTCATATTCATGCACTTATCACGGCTAGTACTGTGAATTTAATTTGCCATTACTATTTGCCATTGTAACACAGTTAGGGTGCAGTCACTTGTATAACAACATATAAAACTGCCAGAGGGAACCCACATTTGTTGTCAGGTCAGTTGCGTTGCCACGTAAAAAAAAAAAATCAAAATAAATAAACTGCTGGATCTAATTTGTTTGTTTATCTTTGTGTGCAGTCTGATACTACTGGAGATTATGAAGCCGCACTGCTGAAGATCTGTGGAGGAGAAGACTAAAAGAGGAAACTAGAAGAGCTGGCAATAGCGCTATGACCTTTCAGCACAGCGTTAATTTGCTTCTAACACAATATGTGTAACACTACAAACCTTTTAAATATCGCTTAAATATGACCTAAATGTAGATTAAAGCACATTTAATTTTGACTGGGATTTGAACTTCTTTGATTGGTGGTCCTCTTTTTTATGACTTGTATAGCCTGTTTTTGTGAAAGTGATGCAGTCAAAGGGTGCTGGGTAATTCATTGAGTTTCGATACGGTGGGGCTAATAACATCTGTGAAATGAAGTTTCTTTTTTGTTTTTTTAATCTCATCACCTCTGAGGTATTTTACCTTCTCTGTAGTGTCTGTGGTTCTGTTTAATTTTATGTGTTTAAAGTGGCAACCTTTGGGTGGCCCTGCAAGACTAAAGCTTTAAGACTCTAGTCAGCCCCTTCTGTTAATGATCACCTTGAGGTTACATAATGTGTTTTATAATGTTAGACATATATTTGACTCGAGGCTGCCTTACTGTGCAGATTTGCAACAGTCTTGCCAAGAAGCCACAATTAACTCTGTTCCTTTTTTTGTGACTGATAATACTGTTGGTAAGAGCATGTAGCAATTTCACTGTGTAGTGGTAAATATACACCTTTACTTATGAGATGGGCATTTAGTATATGGCGGCTACAAGGTCTGCCTTGTAATCATCTGTCTATAGCTTCTATGCAAAAAGTGATAGTATATTTGTGGGTAAAATTATTGTGACCTTGGAATCTGACCATAGCCTGATGATTTGGGCTGGAAGGACTACAAACCTGAGTGATCGGTGTGTAATTGCACCTTACTACAGGGCGAAAGGGAACGTTCAGTTTAAGGGATTGATGCAGACATACGAAACCATTTTTTTAACCATCTCATTCACTTGTAAGTACAAACAACATTACGTAAAAGCATTCAGAACAAGTAGTTGACAACATCTAAATAGGCCATTCACAAATTCGTCCAATTCGTCAAAACAAATATATTTAAATAGCGAAATATTATATATAGATATATAGAGAGAGAAAATATTTTGAAGAAAAGAGGCAGAATTAGTAAATTGTCCCATTGATCTCATTAGCTCCATCTAAAATCGTACAATTTTACAAGTAAGAAACTTCCTTGGTGGGAAGGGGTCTATGCAAGTCTGCTTCATGACTTCTGTACACATTATTTATGAAGCCTGACCTATATATTATAATACGGCTGAACCATATTGTAAATTATAGATTTCTGTTGTGTTCCCCCACAACCTATGCCACCAAATGTTAGGTGCGGGGGAGGGGTCTATAGATTTCCACATTTACTCTATAAAAAATGTAGCACTTATCAGAAATTAGGTGATCGGTCTATTCCTTGATGAGTCAGCACATTGTTGCACATCTCTTAATAGCTCTTAATAGTTGTACCTTTGTACTTGGTTTCTATCTTTGGTTGCAGGATCCTGGATGTACCATGGACTTTCCATCTTCCCCCCCCTTCTCTAGATCCTACCTATTCAGAATATAATAAAGAAATATAAGAAGGATAATTGCAAGCCATGTGTGCTACCATCTAGAATTGTAGCTTAGATTGCTGCATAGCATACCACATGGGAATCCTGCTTCAAAGTCCCCCAATTGGTGAACCATAGAGAGTTTAGATAGTGGATGCCAATGCACAAACACTCACCAAAATAATCATACATTGGAAAACATATCCCTTTTGAATAGTTAAAGAATGTATTTTAATATAATAAAAGAAAAAAAAATGCTTTTCAATTCGAAGGTTAAGCCCATCTATGAGAATGTCTAAGTGCGTTCTTCATTCTTACTTTACACTTATTTAGATGTCCTATGAAAATTAATTGTTGCTCAATTCCAATCAATTATACATTTTTTCGGATACTAATCCATCTAAATTATTTTCATCAGTTGTGACTTTTATCAAATATCCCAAACATAGTTGTAATCCAGTTATTCCTTATTTGTACTCCTCTTTTCCTCTTTCAATTACACTTTCTTATAGAGGAGATTACATTTAAGGTCCATGTGTTTATTTGAATGGGTAGAGTTTACATGGAACAACAAATTTGGAAGCAAAGAGGAGAATTTGAATGAAACTAGCAATATACATACAATTTTAATGGCAAAAATGAAAATTTGAAGAGTAGTGGAGAATTTGAATATATAGCCAATCTAGCTTATAATGGTAAATCTATCTGAATGGAACTAGGTTGTAAAGTTCAGTTCTCACATCTACTTATTCCACTTGTGATGCCAAAAAGTGACTGTTTCACGGAGGGAGCATTATAAATCAACTATAAATAAGAATGAAAACAGGAAGTGAACAGATTGAAATTGTTGAAGTGGTTCCAGTCTATAGTTAGTTCGAGAAAAGGATGTTTTGTAGCAAATAAATATTGGTAGAGATGAAAGGGTAACAATAGCAGACTTATAAAGGATTACTAGAGAAAAAAAGAAGACACGTTTAGAGGTTTAGAGGTTTTATGGGTGAAATATAAGCTCTCTGCTGAAGAGATATCTGTAGTTTAACAAAGTATATTGGTACTTAGCCACCAGATAAATGGCCGTATTCTGCTGCTAGGATAAACATTCCATGGATGGGAAGTTGGCTGAGGGACTGAGTTTATCATAAAGTTTTTATAGGATTTCCCAGCTAGCATATTCATAGAATTATGATGCCCACCAGGTATAATTCTATTCCTCTGCCATCATCGAAGGAGGTCAGGATATTGGTGATCCCCATTCATGGCTACTCCGTTCTTCTGTGGCCTCAATGTGTTTTGGATCAAGTCCCATCAGCCCTGGACAGCATAGTCAGTGGTAAAGGCTCATGGAAGCTATAGTCCAAAATATTTGGAGAACCACATGAGTATCCACACAAGATGGTATGATCCTTTATTCATTCTATGTTTGCTCAATATTGTCATGAAAATACTAACAAAAGTAGTTGTCAATCTATTTGACCAGCTCTTATCCCAAGTAACAACTGGGAGCCAAGTTAGATCAATTTTCTCCTTTAAGGTCTTAAAAACATAATTGGCACTGCATTCTCGACCAGCTGTCCTGCAAAAATACTGTTCTGGAGAAGACCCAGGAGTGTTCTTGAGAGATTTGGAGAGGATTGCAAAAGCAGGAAAATGGGTGAACGAACATTGGGCCAAGTTCATTGTGCTTCTAATTGGAGAACTTCATACTGCCTACCAGGTGTAAAAACATGTGATGAGCTAAAGAAGGGAATCCTAATGACTTGACTATGATCCAGAATATCACAGACCATGTTGCTGGGGTCTCCACCTAGAATCTCCATAGTCACCTTGCAAGTTATTTTATCGGATTGGGCTGGCTGAATAACCTGAGATTAGAGGTTAAACAATCCTTCGCCCGGAAACAATTCTGTAGCTCACTGCATCATCGTCTCCCCTCCAAAGTCCAGCATCTGCGTCCACCTCAATTAGCTCATCGGGCATTGGAAACATAACTGTGAATAAGAAAGAACTGGCTGCAGTCTCCCGTCCCTGTGAAGGTTCCTACAGAGCAACCAGAAAGAGAAGCTACATACAAGTCCTTTGCTGTATTTAGGGTTAACCTCAAGTGGTAGGATTACCCCAGGGGCACAGACAGCCAGTGGTCAAGTGCTATGTCTGTGGTAAGCTTGGCCACATAGACTTGGGATACCAACGGAAAGCACAAGAACTACCAATGGTTATCAGCTATTTCTGCCCAGCTGTGTCCCTGGAAACCCCCAAAAAATTGTGTCTTAAGAAACATGAACCAATGGAGCAAATGTGATAAATATTACCATATTCCCGCAGAAGCTAAAGGGCAATTAGGGTAAACTACTGTTCGCAATTCCTCGCCCAAAAATTAGTAACCATCTCCTGTGTACTCTAAGATCAGAGACCTATCCCAAGTCCCGGTGTAGGTTTAATTAGAAGCAAGCTGCTGCTGTGGTGCTGGGGTTATCTGAGGAAATGATTTTGGTGATCAGCCTTCCCAACTAAACAAAATTGATAGGCTAAGTCTGGACCTGTGGACCAAAAGCACAGTCCAAGATGCACCATCTATGTATAACCTACGAAATATCACAAAGGGAACAACCTGGTTGCCTGAATGAGCACAGTAATGGCTGAGTAAAAGTCAGTCGGGGAACCGGTTCAAGGGGGACAATGAGGCCCTGAGGGCCATAGGAAGATATTTTCTCCCTGAAAGACGCCTGGAGGGTGTTTATAGGGCAGGGGTCTGCAACTTGCGACACCAGTTTTGCAAAACAACTCCCATGAACCCTTACCATTGACTGCTAGCTAGGGTTGATGGGAGTTGAAGTGCAAAACATCTGGAAAGCTAAAGGTTTACAACCCCTGAGATAGTGGATCCCCAGAGCCTTCCCCCACTTCACGTCCAACTTTTTAGGGGACACTTTGTGATTACAGTAGAACTAGATATGGACAAGACCAAAGCAAGCAGTTTAGTAGATCCTGACAGCTGGCATCGGACACAGCAACCCATTTGTGAGCATGTGCTTGACACACTCATTACGGTAGAGTGAGCAGACAGCTTGCAAATCCGCTAGCATTGAACACCCACCATAGATCGTGGGTTGGTGGGGACCTTGAGCTACACCCAAGATGACCTCCAGTTCCCACAAACACAGTAATGGAGCCGGGCGGATACAATCACAGGTATCCCTGAATTCAAGTTTTTAAACACTCAGCATGTGAACCCTACACAATCATGGAACGTAATGAAGATGGAGAGTTAGACCTAGAGGTGGGCACAAGTTGCCTCCAATGAAGTTTCACCAGCTGGGTGGTTTTTTTACCTGCTTTATAATTTTTGTAGGGGATTCTTTTTTTTTTTTTTTAGCTCCTAAAAATGAACTTTCGTTGAAAAAATTGAATTTCAGGCAGGAAACGATCCAGGATGTCATTTTTTGTATGCAATTATTTTTTTAAAGTCGTAAATGTTTCTGCCCATTCCCAAAAGCTAAATGTGTGAACAAAAGGAAATTTCAGGTGGGGAAAAAGCCAAAACCTTAAAGTGAATTTTAGGAATTTCACCCACCCATACAGGAGTTCAATGAGGGAAAGAAAGAGTACACCTGTCAGTGAGGCTACCAATCAAACTGTCCTGAGAGAATAGATAAATAAGCTCACCAGTCCCAGGCTATATTGTGGTGATTGGTGTGAGGGGTCAGTATTGCGAGGTGGACAACTGCTTGTACTTTTCTCAAGATTAGGCATTTTTATTAAATGTGCAAATAGATCACCTTTTGTCCTACTCTATCTGGGAATTTACTACCTAGTCTAAAGGCTAAAGAAATGACTGGTAACACAGCCAAACTGACCCTCAAACTAAACAAAAAAACATTCAAAGGTAATAATAAAATAACATGAGATGATAAACAATAATTGAACAATATCTGGATGACTTCACCTGTCCTGGGTAAATCCCTTCCCTGTGGCTTTCCAAAGTCAACTTCCCAAATGTTCAAAGGAAAAAGAAAAGTATTGAACCCATTCTTATCAGTTCTTCAAAATGTTAAAAAGGAAAGAAAAGCCTTAAACCAGTTCTTGGATATTCCAAGTCAAAACAAAAGTTCATAAAATAAAAAGCCACTGGTAACAATTCTTCAGCTTTCTGTTGAAAAGATCCCCTTCCAATTCCGAACAAGTAAATAGCACTAATGGTAATCCTGCATACCTTCTTTCCAAGATTATTTGCCACAGTTCAAAGAATAGGTGAACAACTTCTTCTCCAACTTTACAATTGATTAGGAGCTCTGCAGTACATTTGGTATAATTGTCAGGATGCTTCTCTTTGGGTTGTTGGTTTCCTCTGGACAACCAGCAGTCTCCGCCAGTCACATTACGAAAAAGGTCCCCCTTCCTCTCAGGGAGACCTACACCACCATCTACCCTGAAAGGAATACTGGGTCTGGAGGCCCACTTAACCCCTCCAAGATGGCCGCCACCATGCCTTTATGCACACCAGGTTCCCAGGCTGTCCTGGGCCTGCAGCACCCTGACTGGCTGAAAACCGAATCCAAAACCTCAAACCCTCTGCGCCAGCAGGCAAAGCCGGCCCACACTGAAGGCCAACACACAAGGCCTTTTGCAGCAGTCTCTGCCAGTCTCATTGCTACACAGGCGACCCTTCCTCATAGGGAGACCCTCACCACCATCTAACCTTGAAGAAGCACTGGGTCTAGAGGCCTACTCAAACCCTCCAAAATGGCTGCCACACCAGGCTCCCAGCCTGCACTGGGCCTACAGCACCCTGACTGGCTGAAAAACGAATTCCAACCGCCTGTGCCGGCAGATGAAGGCCAACACACAAGGCCTCTTCCAGCAGTCTCTGTCGGCCTCATTGCTACACAGGTACCCCTTCCTCACAGGGAGACCTGCACCACCATCTACCCTGGAAGAAGCACTTGGTCTGGAGGCGCACTCAACCCTTCCAAGATGGCCGCCACCATACCTGTATGCACACCAGGCTCCCAGGAGGCCCTGGCCATACAGCACCCTGACTGGCTCGAAAACGAATCCCAAACCTACAACTCCCTGCACAGGCAGGAAAAGCAGGCCCCCACCGAAGGCCAACACACAAGGCCTCTTGCAGCAGTCTCTGCCGGTCTCATTGTGACACAGACCCCCCTTCCTCTCAGGGAGACCTGCACCACCATGTACCCTGGAAGAAGCACTGGGTCTGGAGGCCCACTGAACCCCTCCAAGATGGTCACCATGCCTGTATGCACACCAGGCTCCCAGGAGGCCCTGGCCATACAGCACAATGACTGGCTCGAAAACGAATCCCAAACCTATAACCCCCTGCACAGGCAGGAAAAGCAGGCCTCCACCGAAGGCTAACACACAAGGCCTCTTGCAGCAGTCTCTACCGGTCTCCTTGCAACACAGGTCCCCCTTCCTCACAGGGAGACCTGCACCACCATCTACCCAGGAAGAAGCACTGGGTCTATGAGGACCACTCAACCACTCCAAGATGGCCGCCCCCATGCCTGTACACACACCGGGCTGCCCTAGGCCTGCAGCACCCTGACTGGCTGAAAAACGAATCCCATCCCTCCAACTCCCTGTGCCAGCAGGTGAAGCCGGCCCCCATCGAAGGCCAACACACAAGGCCTCTTGTAACAGTCTCTGCCGGTACCATTGTGACACATGTTCCCCTTCCTCACAGAGAGACCTGCACCACCTACTTCCCCAAAAGAAGCACTGGGTCTGGAGTCTCACTCGACCCCTCCAAGATGGCCACCACCAAGCCTGTATGCGCACCAGGCTCACTGGCATGCCCTGGGCCTGCAGCACCCTGACTGGCTGAAAAATGAATCCCAACCCTCTGCGCCGGCTGGTGAAGCCGGGTGTCACCGAAGGCCAACACTCAAGGCCCCTTGCAGCAGTCTACGCCGGTCTCATTGCTACACAGGCCCCCTTCCTCATAGGGAGACCTGCGCCACCATCTACCCTGGAAGAAGCACTGGGTCTAGAAGCCCACTCAGCCCCCTCCAAGATGGCCACCACCATGCCTGTATGCACGCCAGGTTACCAGACTGCCCGTGGCCTGCAGCACCCTGACTGGCTTAAAAACGAATCCACACCCTCCAACCCCCTGTGCTGGCAAGCGAAGCCAGCCCCCCACCAAAGCCAACACTTAAGGCCCCGTCCAGCCGTCTCTGCCGATATTGCATTGCGACACAGGTCCCCCTTCCTCACAAGATACCTGCACCACCATCTACCCTGGAAGAAGCACTGGGTGTGGAGGCCCACTTAACTTCTCCAACTTGGCTGCCACACCAGACTGCACTGGGCCTACAGCACCCTAACTGGCTGAAAAATGAATCCTAACCCTCTGCGCCGGCAGGCGAAGCCAGACCCCACCTTCGGCCAACACAAAAGGCCTCTTGCAGCAGTCTCCGCCTGTCTCATTGCGACAAAGTTCCCCCCTTCCATACCGAGAGAACTCCACCATCATCTACCCTCAAAAAAGAACTGGGTCTGGAGGCCCACTCGACCCCTCCAAGATGGCCGCCACCATGCCTGTATGATACCAGGCTGCCCTGGCCCAGCAGCACCCTGACTGGCTGACAAATGAATCCCAACCCCCTGTATGGGTCGACAAAGTTGTACATGTGAGAATCCTGAGGGAAAAGAAACTTTGAATGTTTGTTTGTCGCATCAGGCCCTCTGAAGTAAGAGACTTGGAATGGCAGGGAGACTATACCACAGAAGGCCCTGATAATGAGATTTTGAACAGCATCCTCGTGCTAGAAAAGCCAGAGTATGTGCTAAACTGGAGTGTGCCACCTTGTCCCGTGCTGGAAACGTGGGGAAGGGAAGCTAACGGCTTAACCATTGTGACATATCATTTCTTGAACACTTTTCTATTGGATAACATGGTTTCCCACACCATTTGTATTTGGAAGTAAGGATTGGCAATAGGTTTATTAGCATAAGGCTTTTTATTTTGACAGGAAGCAACTAGGACAGCGTTAATATGATGGTCGTAGCTTGCTCCCATCTTTAGACTTCGGATTAAACAGGCGTTTTTCAAACCCAATTGAAGTTCAACAAACACCCTTGAACTGTGGTCACTTGTCTTTCCTACTGTTTGATAAATACCTTCCTTTCACATCTCATCCATTTTATCTATATGCCCATTGATTTTGTCCACTTTTCTTCCAATGTCCACCCTCATTCCCCTAATCTCCTCCAGTAATGAGGCAATGTCCCTCTTTGTGGACACGGGATCATCACCTCCTTCTGACATGCTCAAAATTGGGATAGCGCCCCTCGATTCTGCACTTCATGGATATTCAAATTGTCCCAACTTCGATTTCCAGTTCATGTGAGAGTCTGGGCCTGCCCCAGACGGAGTGCTCTGTCACCAGCCGAGGGCAACCACAGGCCTTTCCTCCACTGGAGATCCCCTCCAATCACCCTGCACTGTCACAACCTTCCTTCCACTGTCACAACCTTCCTTCGGAGGCACTCCCTTCCAGAGGACAGAGGGGATAAGGGCAGTATGTCTCACCTCTCCAATCAGTTCCTCCCGCTTGCCTTTCTGGCTTATGGTTCTGCCCTATCCCGGTCACCTGTCAGACCCTGTTTAGGTCGCTCCCCCCCTCACCAGGCGTCCGCCCCATGGAGGGGTTTGGGTGGCAAAGTGTTCCTTTGTGGGCTTCCCCGCTGGACACTTCCACCACACTTGCACCCCTCCCCCCCCACCGCCACCCCACCACAGTTCACTGCTTTCAGGAGGCAGCTTGCCCCGCTCTTCCTGTGGGGTCCACCTGCCTGCCCGAATAAGGTAGAATGAGGTAGCCCCAGCCTCCGGCACATAAAGCGGGCAAACTCGAGGCTACGGCCTCGGGATCCACACCTCCGCAGGCTAACACAGATCCCTGATGCCGACTCTGCCAGTCTCCCTCAGGAAGGGTGTGCAGCTCCGCTAGTCCACAGTGGCCCCGCTCCTCACTTATGGGAGGCCCACCACTTGCGGGGTCGACCCCCACCACCCCCGACCCCCAACAGGCCACCTACCTCCTGCTTCACACAGTGCCTCTGAGCAGGCCCTGCCTCCACGCTCCAGAGTTCACCGTATGCTGTGCCGTTCTCCGCCCAGGCAGGCCCACTGCCTTTAGTCCCTCTCCGATGGGGGAATGGGACCCCCAGTGAGCGTAAGCCGCCTGCTCCTCTGGACCCGGATCCTCCGCTTCACTGATGCCTGCATGGCTGCCAGCAGCCCGGCCCCTCCTCGCAGGCCCAACGATGCTTCGGAGGCCACATTGCTAAATGGACGTGGAGCTCCACGTCCCAAGAAAACACTTTTGTTGTCCTGCTGCAGCCTTCTTAACTACTTATCTCCAAGTAGAAGCCTTCAATTCAGTCCAAATTTCGGGAGCATACTCCCGGATCGTTGAACTCAGTGGGGAGCAGCCGGTGTCAGTCTTGGGGGTTCCAGGTGGGGGCTCTCGCCACCTTACGGCCCAGTGAAGCGGTAGCAACACGCTCTAGCTGCTGCCATATGCTTGCCCCTGGTGGATTCTCTTGCACCCTCTTAAGCAAAGTGCCAGGGCCACGTTAATCTGCTTATCCTTCCGTGCACCCTTGCATTTTCTTTAATGTGCCCCTGGCACTTTACTGATCTCGTGTTCTTTCTGTGCACACTTGCACCCTCTTTTGTTCCATGCACACTTGCACCTTCCTTTGCGTGCCCCAGCCACTCTTCTTTGTCTTTCTTGTGCCCTTCTCTCACTACAGGCCACTAGCTGCTTCTTTCCCACTTTTTCTCATGTTCCCTGTCAATTAGGTTTTTACTTGCCCTTTGCCCCATCTGCTTTTCTTTTGCTTTGTCTCCTCTCTGCACTTTCCGCCTTCCAACTTTTCTTTCACCTTTAACTTTCACACTTTTCTTTCTTTCCAAGTCTGTGCTGCTTTTCCTGTTCATCCCTTCCTCCCGCTCCATTCTCATTTAAATGCACGCTCCTGAGTTTCTCGTTGCGTAGAGAGGCGGCCCCTTCCGGTAATGCGGGTTTAAGGTCAGGGTCTCACCACCTGCCCCTCATGCATCCTTGGGGTTGGCACTGGCCCCAAGGGAACAAGCACTCTGCTGGTTCTAGCCTGCAGAATGCAGGCAGCGCTTCTCCGGCTCCCTGGAGACACGGCTCCCTCACTACACTGCAGCCCAAACAGAGTGGGCCAGCATCTCCAAGCGCCGCCTCCCTCCTGGCTACAGCTCCTGCTTCTCTCCACTTCTGGGCTTAACTGGACCGGACTGCATCTCCAGCTTGTTCAAGTCTCTGTGTTCATCTGAAAAAGGTGTGGTCAGTCAGAGTCAAGTGGAGTCTGGTCTGAATGGTAAGTTACCCATGCCTGACTCTATTAGTGGGACAGTAGTTTTCTCTAAAGTTGGTTGCCCTTACTTTCCCCATGTTATTCCTATGGGTAATCCTCATTGATCTTAGTGGCCTCCTCCTCGTCTGAGTATTCCTTGGAAGTGGGGAGGGGGAGATGAGGTGAGATTGTAAACACCCCACAAAGGCCGAGAGAGAGGAGGGTAAGGTGTTTTCAGGATTTGGAAAATACCATGTCTTGCCCTCTGGGATCTTCCTCCCAATCCCCTGTGACCCTCCACTCAGGTAATCCTTGCTTGCTTGTCCACCCGCAGGGTCATGATCCAAAAGCGATGGCCCTTCTGGAATCACCCAAAAAGACCACAAAAAAAGTAGGGCATATTTGACCAAATTTTGGCTATACGAAAATCTCGTATAGCATACAAATTCGAACAAATATGCCATACGAAACATTACAGTGAAGAAGCGCAGCAGGGCCTGCGAGGGTGTCCCCCGCAACCTTGACTCAAAGTATAAAAAATTAAAAAATAAAAGCAGACCCTGCAGCGCTGGTGCCCATACAAGCAAGTGAAGGGAACGGCGTCGCAGAGCGATCTTGGAGAGGTTGGCACACAAGGAGGTGCGCCGCCCACAGGTAAGTAGGGGGGTTGGGGCAAAGGCAAAGTCTGAAATGTTCAGGGGAGAGAAGACCGAAAGTTATTTTCAGGAAAAATAACTTTATATTCTCCCTTGAACATTTCAGCTAAGTCCTTCCTCAGCCACCTGAATGGAAGATCCTGAGGGAGTGGGTGGGAGAATACTGTCAGGTTTTTCACATTGGTTAGTGAGGGCACTCCATTGTACCCCCCCCCCCCCCAACTTTGGTCACCATGGTACGCAACCATTCAGGGGAATGGGTGCACCCGGGTCTCCCTCTAAATCAGACTTCTCTCCGTCTCCCTGCCTTTTGTCATGGTACGGTCTAGTCCTCCGTCTCGCCACCTTTGTGTTAATTTCAAGGATGTGGGTGTTGCTCATTCATTTTCAGTCAGTTCTTCTTCAGGAGTTTCCTGAATTTTAGATGGTCCTCCATGTTTCGTATTTCTCTCGGGGCTGGTGGGGGGAGGTTCCAAATGTTTGCAGCTAGGCAGGAGATTGATGATCCACCAAGTTTTTTTTTCCTTGTGTATGGTTTAGGTTCCAGGCGGATGTCGTTGCTGGATCTGAGTGTTTTGGTTGGCTGGTAAATAGTGATTTTCTTTTGCAAGAATTCTGCTATATAGTGAAGATAATAGTTTGTCCACAGAAGTATCATATTATTGTCCCCAGTAGTATCATATCACCCTACCACAGGACTCCCATTCTATGGGAAAACCATGGAGCTGTAAAAAAAGCTGTAAAGCTGTAAAATCCCCGTGTTTGGTGGTAATGGTCTTTGGGGGTAGCAGTAGTGTCGCCCGCTTCCGGAGGTTTGGAGGCAGGGGATGGGAAACAAAAAAGAAAAGCAGACCCTGCGCATTGGATTCGACCCCTGTAGGAGGGACGGATCTGACGGCGCAGGGTCAGAAGATGAGCACACCGCAAAAAGGTAAGTAGAGGATAGGTGGGGGGGAGTGTATTGGGGCAGTGGGCGGTTTAAGTTGGGCCTGATTTGGCCGCTGCAAAATTGTCTTCGCAGCTGGCTTCACCACGGTCAATTCAGCCGTGAACAATTGTGCCACGGCCAAATCGTATGCATCCGATCAGCCTAGGTCTGACAGTATCGGGAAGGCACGGCCAAATCGTATACATACGATCAGCCTATGTCTGACAGCACAGGGAAGGCCAGAAGGCTGGGGCACTTTTGGAGCGGCTCCTGGCAGGGGAATGGAGACCAACCAAAGTGGACTACTTGAAGAATTTCCGGGGGAGTATGTACATCAGACCGCGGATATTGGGGCGTTGTTCCGGTAATATTATAGTGCCCTGTACCAGTCCAAGTGAATGCATTTGGGGGATAGTATCGCGCAGTATCTGGAGGAGGTAGAACTATAATGGTTGTCACCAGAGTAGCGGAAATACCTGGATAAGGAATTAACAATAGGCGAAATCCTGGGAGTGATGAAGGGGCTGGCAGGGGCTACATTTCCAGGTCCAGGCAGCCTCAAATTTTACAAGGCCTACAGTCACTTAGAAGCTCTGTATCTGGTCCAGGTGTACCAGGAGGCGGTGCAGATGTTATATCTGGGGTTCAATCCACTTTGCGCGTTGTTCCCAGCTGAAGGAGCGGCGTCTGGCCAGGGTTTCACCGTTCTGGCCCCATTGGAGGTTGCTAGGGAAACAGAGCCGATCTGCCTCAGGCCACATGACTCGTCAGCTGACCGTAACGCTACTCGTCAACCCAATGTGGAATCACAGGCCACGCCTCCTCTCCAATAAAGGAGCCCAAAGCCCCAGCATTGGCACTTCTGATTAGCGTTATTCCTACCAATACTTGTGACTTTACCTTATTCCCGTGTCTCGACCTCGGAACTCCTTGTGACCATTCTTACGCCTCACCCTTGGATTTGTTACCCGATTATCTGTTGCCGACATGGACCGCTTGAATCTGGACTTGCCACTTCTTGTCCTCATGGCTTTGTTTTCGGAATGTTTGTTCCCATGTATTACGTTACACGCACCTCCCTTGAACCGCTTACTTAACCACCTCCTACCATCTCAACGCAAAGTTAATTCCGGCGGAATTTCTGCATCCCTGCCGTCTGCCAGCTCGACGCAGAAACCTGCAGGTTCCTGGAAACCCAAAGGAACGCCTGCTGCGACACGTTTCTTCAACCGCTTTATACGCCTTGGATTTGACTGCACTGCACTTTGCCAGTAACGCGGTAAGCCTAGGGCATTCAATATCTGCCTCCACATCACTGGGGATTTGTCATCTTGGCATCTACACATTCTACAGCATAGACATACAGCTCTACAACACCTTGAATTTCGGAACCTTCTTGTGCATTACTACGAACTCTTTGGAACCTTTTTGTGCATTACTACGAATGCTCTGCTGCCTGATTGCACCACCCCGGATCTAGTAGCGTCCCTCGTTTCGGGCGGGGAGATACCCCTGACTAACCTTCCTGTTTATTCTTTTTTCCTATCATTGTTTCGCCTACAAGGATTTGTCTAGACATAGAGGGTAAGACTTTGAAACTGGTTATTTGCTATTGCCTACATTATTAGTACAGCAATCCAGTCATTAGTCCCGGCTAATTGCTTCCTATTCCTGTTCCTCCATAGGTTCAGCCATTAGACCATTCACCAAGAACTTGGGTAGTTCTCCCATTAGTAGGTCTGTTTTTGGGGTTACTTGTCAACCGGTGTTAACATATTCTCTTTTCTTTGCAGCCTGGTGTTGGTGTAGCTGTGTGGGTGTTCCCCGCTCTTTTGGGTGATTTACCATTCTGACTGGTTCCTATGCACAGCAGGAAGGTCTATTGCCAAAATGTTTCCTCAGTTAGAAGAGGTCCGGTCTGGGTCATTCCCCAAGGGGCTGACGTTTTGGAATCTTGAGCAGCTGATCCTGAGCAACGCCCCGGCCTGCCTGCAAGGCAGTGAGTAACAGCAGAGGAGCACCCTACCACCTACATTGCGGTAAACCACAATAACAATCCTGCATAAGGAGTGGAAACCAGCAGAGAACTGCTCCTCATACAGGCCTATACCTCTAACTTTGGATAATAAAATACTGGCCAAATTGTTGACGAACAGGCTCCTTCCCCCTCATGCGCAATTTAGTGTTGGTGGGTCAGTCAGGGTTTATTCTGGAGAGAAATAGCACCCATGGGTTGTGAAGATTCTTTGGCCTTCTCGAAGGGATAGACCAGGAGGCACCAGCCATTGTGATCCTCCTGGACGCTCAGAAGGCATTTGATTTGGTTGAGTGGGCATGCATGTTCTGCACACTCTAGTGAATGGGCTTGGGGTGCAGGTTCCTAGAGTATGCTTCAAAGTAGAACACCGAAAATGTAGACTTTTCATCCCGTTTCCCAATAGATGCCGAAGGAACCAGCAGCATTAGAGGAAGGGTATGTGATGAATCAGATGATGTCATCACTCCTTTCCCAGAGGTAGCCTCTCCTCATGTGGCCAGGGGACGGCAGCCGCTGCCTGATCCTGACCCGTGGCTATGTGAGGGAGGACCACATGAGGGGAGGTGACCCTCAGGGGGATGGACATGCATCATCAGGTGAGACATGGTATCCCCTTTTCCTTTTAGAGATACCCCACTCCATTCCCCATGCCTTAATGGCATATTGTGAGAAACCCCTTTAACACACTGTAAAAGCTGCTGATAGAACTTATGAACACTTTACATCTAGAGTAACAACATGTACTGAGACGAGAAAGAGGACTGCCAGGAGAAAGAATGTGAACCATAATCGCAGTCTAGTGTTGTGAAGAATGTGATTGGTCCAGGACACTTTTCAACCTGGAGGCAGGAGTTTAAATTAGTCACCACTGAAAGATGGAGAGACCTTCCTTTCCCAAGCATCGGCTTGGAGACTGACGCGAGACACAAGATGCAGAATAGTCGGTGTCCCAAACTGGGAGCGAACCCCGAAGGTATGCGAGTGGAGGTGGTGGGAGCTGACCCAAGCACTCCTGGTTGGTCGGGCTAACCAGGAAGCAGATCTGATTGCGACGCAACTGGAAGCCAGGACAGGATTTGTTCCAATGGAAGGAGCGACAAAGCTCCTGACTGGGGAAAGCCACTCGAGTCTAGCAGATACTGAGGAGAGTACCCGAATGTGTACGATTGGCGTAAGAGAATGCATATTTTGTTGATGACCCCAGAGGGGAGAAGGGGATGCTGAAACTGAAGCAAAGTGACCCTGAAAGAGTGAATTGTTTGCCAAGAATTAGGAAGAGAGTAATCCTCATCGCAATCAGTGTCATCTTCATACTCGCACTACTTTGCCATACATTAAATTGGGGAGGACCCATCCATCCTTGTACTGAAAGGGAATGAGAGGTTGCAACATAAAGTCCTGGCTGGCAGAAGAGTATACCATGCAGATCTGGGATTCGCGCCCATAAAGAATTGAATAAGAGAAACTGGCAGGAGAGTATACCAGGTGTTTTGCAAGTATGGGACCTGCACCTATGTTGTGCTATCTTGAAAAAAGGAATTCTAAGGAAGACGTAGGATTTGAGTGGTACTGAATGTGAAAAAAGGCCTGGGGAAGGAAGGAATTTACCCTGGAGTGAATTGCAACACAAGAGGAGGGAGCTATCCTCTTGGAACTTGGTTATTCTTTGAACTTTTGTTTTGGTGGGGAGAATCCTGGGGAAAGGAGTCATTCCCTCTGGAACTGTGAACATTATCCTTTTGGAACTTTTGTTGGATTTATACCTTTTGTTGAACTTAAAAATGTGCACACTTTCTAAGCCAAAGACAATACCCTTAACACCATAGGGTTTGTTTTTGAATGCGAGGGCTAGGATAGGATTTTGGACACAGGACATTTTTGCTTTAGACATCTTGACACTTGGCAGACTCTTAGTTTTGGATGAGGTAGGGAAATACCTCCTAGATTAGGGACAGTGAGGCATTTTCCAACCCCTTTATTATTGTCATGCGCCCAGGCTATTCGTGCTTGTGGTACCAGTGGCGCATGCATCGCCATTGATCCCTCATGTTTCGCTTCGCCAGGCAGTAGCGATCTAGTTTCCATCTGTCATGGCCGCCGCTGGGAGGTACTTAATTTAGGTACTCCCAGCGGTCGGCGCATTGCAACCGCTAGGTCTTTCACCTTTCTCGGTTAACACGCTTTGTGTATTTCTGCTTTTCGTTCCACACCAGAATGCCTGCCCTTGCCCTCTTCTCTCCAGCTCTGCCGGACTTTCTGCCTTCTCCGCTGGTTTCGTTTTCCTGCTTTCCTCCCTACGCTCCCCCCTTTTTGGGTCCTTCTTCCTCTCCTCTCCCTTACTTTCTGTCTTTTGGCTCTAACGGCTCCTCTATTTGCCGGGTACTCCTTGTCTCTTCGCCTGTGGCTCCTCTCGGGCAGAGCTCGGCCGCGTCTCCATCCATTCGCTCTGTGTCTGCTTCTTCGGTCACGCCCACTTCTCTGTTGTCGTTTGTCTGTTTTCGTTTGCTCACCCAGGAGCTGACTCGGAGGCATATTCTGCTGGACTACCTGATCTTCCATTGGACCCTCACCTTTGGATCTTGCATATCCTACCTGGATTCTCTTCCTGTAGAAGACTGTTTGTTATTCTGCCATTCTGGAATCTACACTTCAGCTACTCCAACTGGGTTTTTTCTGCCTTTCCGGGTTTTCCCCACCTCAAGCCCGCTCCGGGAAAGGGGCCACAGGGATGCAGCTCACAGTCGGCCACCGTGGCTTCTTCCCGAGGCACGTTTGTTCTGCACAAATAAGAAAATGACTACCTTTCTCGCCGACGCCTGGTCCAGGATAGTTCTGAGTCCAGTAACTCAGGTGAGGAGGAAAAGGACAGCCGTGGGTCGGGGGAGGATAAGCAGGTTCTGGACAGTTATTTAATAAAAGTCTATAACCAATACCATGAGTCCTCTGTGTCTGCGTGCCATTCCTAGTTCCTCACACCTTACATTCTCCTCCTTCATCCCTTGACCTTGCTGGTTTTCTCTGGGTGAGATTTGGCATGGATCCCCTTGCTGTGGTCTGTGAGGTAGAATCTCTCTTGTATATCCCCACGCTAAATTACAGGCAGAATCAGAGGACAGGGAGTCACTCGCTGCATTTTGCAGAGTCCAGGATGTAGGAGAGGGAGGCTTGGAATGGTGAAAGAAAGCCAACAATTGCCCCCCCACCAAACCTTTAGTTGCCTGGCTGCACTTGTCTTTGTCCCAATTTTCAAGCTGTCAGTCTCTGCAATGAGACTGTTTACTAATTCCAAGTCTCCCCTCTCCTTCTCTAGCCACCTCTGGTCAGTATAACCATTCTCACCCTTTATACTCTTTGGCACTTTCTTCACCCCTTCGGCAAGCATCCTTCTCCCATGCAGAACCGTGGCCTTCTCTTTCTCCTTCCCCTCTTTGCAGACTGTATCCTTCCAGCTTCAGTTTTTTCTACCACTGTTTCCTTCATCTTTTTCAGCACTACTATATTCTTAGAGACTGGTCTCCGGTATTAAGCGATTAAGCGTGTTATAAAAAGATTAATTTTAATGCACCCCCTCCTTGGGAGATCTCTCTCTCTCTCTCTCTCTCTCTCTCGCTCTCTCTCTCAATCTCTCTCTCTCTCTCTCTCTATATATATCTATCTCTCTATATCTATCTCTCCCTCTCTCTATATCTATCTCTCCCTCTCTCTCCCTCTTTCTCTTTCTTTCTCTTTCTCTCTTTTTCTCTTTCTCTCTTTCTCTCTCTCTTTCTCTCTCTTTCTCTCTGTCTCTCTCCTTAGTTGGTCCTTCAGTACAATTGTCTCTTCTTACAACTATTTTTCTCCATCATTTCCTTCAGCCACAACTGTCTACACTTGTCAGATCCTACCTTTTTGGGTGCTGTGAGCGGTCAGAACGGAAATCTGGGGATTCCAAGATGGCGGCCGTGCTGTAAAGACGTGCGTTAGCGGAGGTCCGTCTGCCAGCAGAAGGCCGCAATATAAAGCCGACAATAAGGAAGTGCCGTGGCCCCAGGGGAGTGAGGAGCTGGCAGTCAATATTCAGAGAAGAGAAGGCGCAGGGAAAGTGACACCATCCAATCAGCTGTTCCCGCGATCATAGGCGGCAAGAGACGAGACCCCAGGAGCTGTCACGGACCAAGCCGAAGCGGCTGGGAAAGGGTGGCTCCCAACCCTCCGAGTCAAGACCGGAGGAGCGGGACCCCCCACCGCTGAGTCTGTCAGGGCGAGAGCATGCGTTGCAGGAAGGGTAACTCAGTGGAGCGGCCAGAAGCCCCCTGCAGTGAGGGCCAGTGAAGAAACGGAAGCTCCCGGCTGGCAGTTAGTTGGCCTGGGGGAACGCTCGCCAACCTGGGGAGAGGAGACGCCCTCCTGGCCGCACACACAACGCCGTGGCAGAGGGCCCCTGAGGGAGAGTGCGCCCGAACAGCGTCACCGGAGTCGGGGAGAAAGGGGAGCGGGAACGTGGAGGCGGGCCCTCGTCCCCGGCGCCTCGCCATCCCCACCAGCATCCACTGGGGAAGCCAGCAGTAGGAGGCAAAAGGAAGACAGGGAGGCCCAGCAGACCCGGTCCTGGAGGAGGCGCCCGGAGAGAGGGGCTGCCCCGCGCCCTGCACAAGCCCTCGAAAGACCACAGTGGAAGCATAGATCAGGTGAGGAGAAGGCGAGGGGGGGAACCCCAACCAAGTGGTGCCAACTCCCCAGGGGCAGGCATGGAGGTCCGGGGAAGAGGATTCACCCCTCCCCCATATACAACATAACATTGCCCTCGACTCCAGAGAAAAGGACTAGAGGGGCAAACGAGAAAGCCCCCGGGGTGAAAAACCACCATCGCCAAATCTTCCTAACAGCCCCAGTGAGCGGCCTGGGGGGGGGGGGCAAAGCTCACCTCCCTCCAATTTCAACAAGGTCACGAGCGGGGTGCCGGAAGAACTCTCCCTGACCATTTAAACCCACAACACAGCCCATACAGCAACGGGCACAACTCCTCGTACCCCGCGGGAAAAGCCACCCCCCCAATACTACACACCTAAGGAGAAGTTGAGGATTCAAGGCAAGCCTCCATAAATAGCCCCTGGAGGGGGACAGACTCCCCCCGCCAACCACTAATAAGCCAAATACGGGGAAAAGAAGAGGGGCCAAAAGCCAGAGACCATATCCTCCCAAAACCCACCAATCCAGAGGCGGCAACCCCCTGCAGTACAATCTCCACAGGAAGGGCGTAACAAACTACATAGGAAGGGAACACAGGAGACTGGGAGTAAAATTCACCACAGTAAAGCAGCAAGTGGCCGTAGCAGCGCTCCAAGGAACTTCCAAGCATACAACACAAAGCTACGTGGGAGAAGCACACATGTCCAAATCCAGGGGCAGGCAAACACAAGCCACAGCTAACAAGTCGAAACCTGATCAGAACTTGGACCGTTTTTGGGGCGCAAACACGCCTACGAGCCAGAAAATAACTGGGCAAAACGAGAAAGGGGGAAGAGGCAGTGGTGAGGAAGACCACACAGACATGACCACCAAAGAAGATATGAAGGAATGGTTCAAAGAATTCCAAGAACAATTCATGTCCTTTATGCACACCCAATTCGAGACCATGAAGGGAGAAATGAAACAGGCGATCCAGGAGCTGAAAGCAGACATAGGGAACCTTGAAGAACGAACCGACATATTAGAAAAGACGGTACAGAACCTAGATGAAGAATCACAACAAATTGCGGAAGCACAGGAAAGATTGGCGAGACTCTCCCAAGATTTAGAAGCCCAATGCGAAGACTTAGAAAATCGATCACGCAGATCCAATATTCGGATCAAAAACATGGCAGAGACCGTGGAAGACCAGGACCTCAAACAGGCCAACAGGTGTTCCTAGACATCCTTGAAGAGGAAGAAGAAACAGTGATCCAGATCGATAGGATTCACAGAGTTGGCCCGCGCCGCAGTGGAGAACCAGGAGCCCGCCCAGAGATGTTCTGATGGCAATAGCATCATACCCTCAAAAGGAGCTGATCCTTCGGAAAGCCCAGACGATGGATCACATCAGAATGAATGGGTCAGAAATACAACTATATCAAGGCTTGGCACAGTCCACCCTGCAAAAACACAGGGAGATGTCACAAATTATAAAGGAATTGACAGCAAAACAAGTATGTTATAAATGGATGTTCCCCTTCGGTCTGTTATTCACGTAGGAAGGGAAGCAGCATAAGATCACCACGAGTGAGAAGGAGATCGGGTCCTGAACATACAGGAGAAGGAGGGGTTGCAGAACACTGGTAGGGAACCACAGCAAGGGAAAAGGACCCCAGGAGGGTGGTCTACAGCGAAGGCAAAATCTAGACGTGCCACTGAAGCTACAAGGCATAAATAATGGCCATAACCGCCGGATAGACACAGAACAATGACTGCCAGACCTCCATCAAAAATTCAGCAATACAAAGGCGACCACTGGCGACAATCAGCTGCGGCAAGCTGGCATCGAAAGGGAATCCAAAGAGATGTTTAGTGAGGTTTAGGACTCCTCACGCCTAGTTACCCCTGAGATTGAGAGGGCATGGCGTGAAGGGCAACACGCCCAGGGCCCTCCTCAGGGAAATTACAAGGGAGGGGGGGGGGAGTTGGGGACCACGATGGGGGGGGGAAGGGACTGTTAATGGGTAAAGTCTAGATGCACACACACCAGGAGGAAGGGAAACCCACCGGCACACAGAGAGGCTTCCACGGCAATCCAACATTAAGAAGTCAACAAAGCTCTGAAGAACATACAACAGGATGGGGCTGAAAATCCTAACACAAAACATCTGAGGATTAAATTCCCCAGTCAAAAGGAAAAAAGTCGGTCACCAACTACGGCAGGAGAAATAGGATATAGTAGTGCTGCAAGAGACACACATACAGAAAAAAGATGAGGGGAAAATCCGACTGAAAGGATTTAATAGGATAATACATGCAAACAATGTGGAAAAGAAAAAAAAGCGGGTACTAATAGCCTTTGCCGACTCGCTCAACGTCCAAATTCGTGAAACCCTGGAAGACAAGCAAGGGAGATTCTTAGCAGCAAAAACACAAATTGAGAACCGCCCCTTGACTCTTGCAACGGTCTATGCCCCCAATGCGGCCCAGGACGGATTCTTAAGACACTCTGCACAAATTGGAAAACTTCTCACAAGAAGCGATGATTTTAGCGGGGGACCTCAACATGGCCTGCAACCCAAGGGAAGACAGATCGAACCCCAACCTTTCACCACAGGGATCCCCGACACAATCATTTAAGGAAAACCATGCACAAACTAGCTCTTGTAGACGTTTGGCGGAAACTTAGAGGCCCATCACCGGGATTCACATACCACTCCATGTGCACGGTACAAGCTCCAGAATCGACTATATCTGGGTGTCGGTGAGTCTTCTGGGAGAGATTCAGGAGGTAGAGGCAGGCCCATCTTGATCTCCGATCATGCCCCAATTCGGATCTCGCTACTGGCCATCCACAAACGATCTGACCTCTGGCGATGGACCCTGCCCAGAGATGTCTTGCAGGACCCAGAGATGAAGGAATCAATCAGAGACTACATAAAAGAGTACTTCGACCACAATAAATACCCCAGAAGTGACCAAGGCCACAATATGGGAATCCTGCAAGGCGGTCATGCAGGGACACCTGATCGCTCTAAAAGTACAGAAAGATGGGCAATCCCGAAAATGGGAAGAGGAGCTCGAAATCAACCTAGGGAAGATTGGAGATGAAATGGCATTAAAACATACCCAGAAACTGAAGAGCATATAAACATATAAGGGGCAGCTGGAGGCAACCCGAACCAAGAGAGCAGAGACCCAACTTCTCCACTTGAAACATTGGTATGCCATGAAAGCCAACAAAGCAGACAAACTACTGGCGAGGCAGCTGAAAGGCAAACAGCAAAGGCAAACAATAGTGGCTCTGAGAGACTCCAATGACCAGGTGAGAACCCAATCAAAGGACATCAAAGAAATATTCAGAGATTTCTACCAAGAGCTATATACATCGGACAAACCGGTAGAGACCAAATAAACTATCTAAAAGACATGAAACTCCCAACCATCACACCAGAGGAGAAAACGGCACTCAATGCGCAGATAAAGGTCGAGGAAGTTGTAAAGGCGATAAGAGATCTGCCAGACAACAAAGCTCCAGGCCCCGATGGCTACACTACCTCCTTTTATAAAACCTACGAGGGAACTCTAAGCCCAGTCCTCACAGAAATCTTTAACTCCTTTAAAGACTCCGCAAACATCGCGAAGTCAATGAACGAGGCAAAAATATTGGTCTTTCATAAGAAAGGGAGGAACCCAGAGTCGCCATGTGCATACGACCCATAGCACTAATAAACCTTGATGCCAAACTATACACCAAAATCCTGGCCAATAGACTTACACCCCCTACTCTCTAAATTAATACACCAGGACCAATCGGGATTCATTCATAACAGAATAACCCACGACAACATTAGATGAATTACCTACCTAATCGAGAAAACAGGGATCACAAACCCCCAACTGCCCTACTGGCAATAGATGCGGAAAAAGCATTTGACCGTGTGAAGTGGTCCATGCTCTTCCGGACTCTAGAGAAATTTGACCTGGGCGAAACCTACATCAACATAAGGGCCAACTATAACACACCGTCAGCCAGAATCGCAGTGAATGGGGAGCTCTCAGACACAATAAAAATTGAAAGAGGCACCGAACGGGGTGCCCCCTCTCCCCACTCCTATACACCATATTGCTGGAGCTGCTGCTGATGAAAATAAGAAACAAACCCGACATTAAAGGCATCACAATGGAAGGCATATCCCATAAAACAGCAGCCTATGCGGACGACATGCTGATGGTCGTAGCGGAACCGGTAGTCGCATTGCCCCCACTAATACAAACAATAGAGGAGCTTGGCCGGGTATCGGGCTTGAAGATAAACAGACAAAAGTCAGAGCTAATGGTACTGGCCGGAGACCAACAGGAAATACAGAAAGGCGCAGGAGAGCTAAAACTCGGAGCGGTGGAAGAAGGAATCAAATACCTGGGGGTCACCCTCACTAACACAATTAAAAGTCTATACGCTGGGAACTACCCGCACATGTTAGCTAAAGTGAGAAGGAATTTAGACAAGTGGACCCCTCTCTAGACATCCTGGTGGGGCAGAATAACAGTGATAAAAATGACGGTTTTACCCAAACTCTTATCCCTTTCAGGCACTACCAACAAGTATCCCACCCACGTTCTTCAAAGCACTAGTCAAAATGGTTAACAAATACATCTGGCAGAACAAAACAGACTCTTCACCATAGCGCTAACAGCCCCGAAGTCGGGAGGAGGCATGGCACTACCTCACTTCCAGAAATACTATGAGTCGTCCCAATTGTGGGTCTTAAAAGAATGGATCCCCACACATCACAGAAGATTTGGGCGGTACAAGACAGGGCAGTGGCAAGGAAAAACCTCCAACAACTAATGTGGACCAGCCGCGAACACTGGCACCCAAACCTCAGGATCAGCGAGATCATGAGCGCCGCCCTCGACATCTGGAAAAGAGCAGTAAAAAAAGAAACACTATCTATCAATCCGGCACCCTTTATGCCGCCGTTTGATAACCCAGAATTCAAGCCCAGCACAGAAAAAGAAAAGTTTAAAAAATGGGTCGATTCGGAATGCACTAAAGTGGGGGACATGTACGAAGACCAACAGATAAGAACATTCATGGAATGGCGCTCAATCCTCGGCCTCATGGAAAAAGATAGATTCCAATATGATCAACTCCATCACTGGCTCTCCACACCAAGAATAAGGCAGGCGGCAACGAGAGTTCTAACCCCATTTGAAACATACATTATTTCACACCCAGGAGACAAAAAATGTGTGTCAACTCTATACAAATACTTAAATGTCCCAGCAGAAGACACAAATTGGCAATATATGAGAAGATGGGGGGAAAAACGCTGGGGAGAGAGATCACGATAAACCAATGGGAATATACATGGCAAATCATCCCCAAATGGACACAGGCGATCCAGCAAAGAGAAACTTGGGCAAAAATAATGATCCAATGGCACTACACCCCAGAAAGACTACACCAAATGTACAACACGCAACGAAACAAACGTATGCTGGCGAGGCTGCAACGAGGAGGGCACCTGGAGACATGTATGGTGGGGCTGCCCGAAACTGCAAGACTTCTGGTCGGAGATAAAGACCCAAACGCAAGGGATGTTTAAAGGGGCATAATTAATAAAAGAAGAGATATGGTTGGGCGGCTTTTGGGACCCCCGAGACAGAACGATGACGAAGACCCAGAAGAGGAATTTTATGGGCCTCCTGATAGCAGCCTGGCTAACAATAGCCCAAAGATGGAAACAGAAATCACAGCAAGATACGATAGAATGGCTACAGCGAGTCTGGCAATTCTTAGCATTGGATCATATAACTTATAACTTACAAGGGGCCCGACAAAACTTCCAAACAGACTGGGGGCTGGTGCTAGAATATCTGCAAAGTGACTATATGCTGCAATGGTGCCCACATACAATCGGAATCCTGGACATGTTCACATGAGGAGCAAGTACAATGGTCACTAAGAACTATATAAGCCTCTCCAGTGACGGCTGGTGGAGGGTGGAGGGGAGTATGGGGGGGATGGTTGCAGGGGAATGGGACAATGTTCAAGTCCCACAGCTTACTATAATGTGTTATGTCTGAAAACGCAATAAAAACAAGTTTTAAAAAAAGAAAGGAAAGCTGGACACAAAGTTGTCATGTTTTTGGTTAGAGACTTTATTCAACTGAAAAAGGGTTGGGAGAATGCCTCTCTGACCCTGCACTAGAGGAGTTTCTCTACAAATAACTCGCAACTAAGGAACAGTCTGTGTCCGGATGTCGGAAAACAAAAGCTGTCCTTGTGTCCAAACATTCTATCCTGACTATCACGCTACAAACAAAATAACAAGGTGAAAAGGGAAATCTCTTTAACCTGGTATCTGAAAAAAGTGTTCATGCATAAAATAGAATAGCTCCAATGTAAATGTTCTCCAAAAATGAAAAGACTGGTTCCAGAGGGATCTTCCCTTACCCTGGATTCTCCAATGATATAACAAAGTCTCTTGATTTAACAGTACTTTGTGTCTTTCTTGGCCCACAACAATCCAGTTTAGTGTATAGCAGTTCAGCTTTATAAGTTCTTCTTTAAGAAAATGTCCTTCTTTGTTTAACAAACACTGGCCCTCATTACAAGTTTTCCAGGTCTGGAAACAACAGTGCCGGTAAGCTTACCGGCACCATCGTTTCCAACCGCAAACTACGAGTCTGCGGGCGGGTGCCGTACCGCCCGGCAGGGTCAGACCTGGCAGACGGAACAGCACCTGCTGCAGACTTTCACAGAAGCACCGGCACCGTTATTAACGGTGCCGGTGCTTCTGCGATATCCATTTCCCGACTCAAATGGGAATGGGGATTAACATGTACCGCCGCCTGACTTCCCGGAACGCCAGGGTTGTAATCCCCGGTGATTCCGGCAAGTCAGGCGGCGGTAAATCATTACGGGTCCGGTGGCTACCTGCCAGTTTTACTGGAACAGTTTCCGCCGGACCCGTAATGAGGGCCACTTTCTTAACTTGCAGTTAGCAAAAACTGTGTGCTGCAAACTCTCATCTCAGAACAGGTTATCATGCTATGTTCTTTCTGGAGAGGAGCGCCTGCTACCTTTTTTTGAAATATTTGCAAGGAACTTGGGGTTGGTCACCCTAAGGTACCTGGGGGCAACAACCAGATGTGGACTCCCTGCTCACTGTGCTCAGAGAGGCACAGCTTCACCTCACTGATGAGGCCCAACAAGGCTGAAACACGTATATGGGGTTGCTGTTGGTACTCTTGTTCAGAGAGGAATTGCCATAGCATTTCGGTGCTGGACTGCCCATGTGGGTGGGACAAAGACTGAAATGCAAATGGGAATTTCCCATCTGTGAAAGGTACAAGTGAGCAAAAAGTGTGTGCTGCAACCTCTCATCTCAGAACAGGTTATCATGCTATGTTCTTTCTGGAGAGGAGCGCCTGTTACCTTTTTTTGAAACACTTTCTTAACTTGACATTCTTTATAGGGTTGCATTATGCCTGGTAAACTCACATACCAGGACTTTTCATACACTTGCCATTTCCTGGTATACTCTCCTGCCAGGATTCCTCTTGCAGTTTACTTGCCTGATATACTTTTATCCAGACTTCTTGATTTCTATGTTTCTTCTTTGTACTCAAAATTGCACTCTTGCACCTCACTTGCCTGAAGCACCCGTGTCAGAACTTCTCTTGCTTTCTATTTACATTCAAAATAGCATATACCATTGACTTGCTATATCTCTCTGCTTCAATGTTCGCTTTAAACTTTGCCCACATTTGCATTCATATGTTTTTGGGATTCGTCTTTGCTCTCTGCTCATTTTTAGCTTCAAGAAATCTTCTCTTTATTTCTGTGTCTCCAACTTTACAATATTCAATCGGTGTTCAGCGCGGTTGCCGAAATTCCCCAGGGGGGCCCTCCTTGCTTACGCTGACTTATCGGTGCTGCTCCAATGTCTTTCCTGCTTTCCACGCAGCTCCACTCTTGCACTTCTGTTTCTCTCAGGCTCTGGTAAGGGCAACTCAGCTTATCTAAGCGGCCGAGCACCCATGGGACCCTATCACGGTTCCTGATATCTCCACGGTATGTCTTGCTCTCACTGCGATCCTTCCCTTATCTTCTGGCAGGCCCTTCTGCTCCGCCAGAATGGTCCTTGCTTCCAGCTCCCACACGCTGCTGGAGATGCAACGTTCTTTCTCAAGCAGCTCGACTATCTAGTCACTCTGGACTCTCTATCTTTAAATGTTCCATGCAACGGGGCTTGTGGAAAACAACTAGCATGCTCCTCTGCATCATCTTCCTCATCCCAGTACTTCGGTGGTTGTGGGAATTGGAGTCCATTGATGTTTCTTGATGTACACTATTTAGGAGCTCTTTCTCAACAGTTCCATATGGCAAAGTGGTTTTATATGAAGGGGAATTGTGCTTTTCAGACCAGGAATGTAAGGTGGATCTGAACAATGTGAGGGAAAAGGTTTCTCTACCTTCTCTAAAGGAGGGGGACAGACGCATGGAAATATGCCATTAGGGTATTAGGTATCGGGGGTCTTCCTCATGGGAGAATGGCCACATGAGAGGAGATTACCACCGGGGAATCCGTGATGACTCCATAGGATTCATCAAAGCACACCTTTCCCCCACTCTCCCGCCCTCTCCAACTATTACCTTCTTCACCTCTTATAGCAGGCTCCCCCTCCTGCAACTTTCTATCCCGTTGGGCACACCTTTCTCCACTCTACAAATCGCTTCCAGTATAACCTGCTTTACCTCTCCTAGCAGGCCTGTCACCTCTTTAACATTTTCTAATCCTCTTGTTGTCTTCACACCTTTGGGCACAACTTTTCAGGTATTTCCAATTTCACTTATTTCACCAATATGGGCACATCATTCCTTGCTCTCCACGTTTGTTCCATTATCACCTGTTACACCCCTTTGGGCACCTCCAGCTCCCTGGATACCTTTATTTTTTTTGCCACCATATCCTCCCTCCTAACCAGCAGTTCGTTATGTTGATTCTCCATTCTGTACTTCTCGGTCTCTCCTCCAGCTCCAGTATTGCCCAGCCCTCTCAGCCTCTCATCAAGCCTGCTGGGCTCCGGTCCCTCTCCAGCCTTCTCCTGCTCTCTAATAAAAGCCTTCTCTAAAGCAGCTCCTGTCTTCTTACGCTGGTCTCCAGCTCATTCTCCCACTGGTCTCCAGCTCCATCTCCCACCGCTACAGACTTTCGGACTGAGCCCTTGGCTTTTTAATAGGCTGGGAGGAGGTCTAAAGCCTATCTCTGCTGATAGTGTATTAAGGTGTATGAGCTGGGGTGGGGATTGGCTGCTGCAATCTGTTCCCTGGACTGGTCTATAGCCTTGCTGTGGGACTAAGAATTAGCCTGGGGCAGTCCTCCCTCTGTCTGCTAAACCATGGCCCTGCCTTTCAGAGATCCCTTGGTATAGGGGATAAGGGCGTGTCTCTTCAGGCAGCTGGTGTAGTGATGGACTAATGGGCCCGACCTCTGAGGATGGCTCACAATTCTTGAATAATAATGTTGTTAGTGTCAAAATGTCTTAAATGATACAAATCTATTTCTGGTGCACCAGTATAGGACCCCCTGCCTCGAGTCCAAACAAACTAATCTCCCAAACCCATTGTTGCCAACAGATAGTCCCTGTGCACTCTGTGTGGGGAGCTCCCCTAAGAACATTTGTATATCACTTCTACTTTATTAAACCAAAATACAGTAGTCTGTATTTGCATAATTAATGTTTGTTTTCACATTTTTGTCGATTAACTCATTAATAATTTTGATACAGTAATTGCACAGGTTTACGCTTTGTCAACACCCACATCAGTGATATTTTACATCAAAAACAAAAACCATATTTTCATTTTGAAATGCTCTTGCTGACGCGTTTCCGATCAATATTGATCCTTCTTCCTGGGCTAATCTGAAGCGGTTTCTCAATTTCTATCCCTAATGCCTTGAGTTCTATGGAAATAAACAATGGGCCTCATTACATGTTTGGAGGTCCGAAAACAAGGGTACAGGTAAACTCACCGGCACCCTTGTTTCCTGACTGGCAAACTACAAGTCTGCCTGCCGTAGCCGCTGTGCCCGACAGGTCTGACCCAGACGGGCGCAGCAGACACAGTAGGCAGACTTGTCATGGGAGCAACGGTGCTGGTGCTCCCGTGTCCTGACTCGCATTTGGGAATGGGGATCAACAAATGTACCAGCGCCTGACTTCCCGGCCGCCGGACTTGTAATAGCCCGGTGGCACCGGGAAGTCAGGCGTCAGTAAATTATTACGGGTCCGACGTCAACCCGCCGGTAGCAACTTCAGGGTTACTGCCGGACCCGTAATGAGGCCCAATATGTCTCAAAGTATATCCTTAATTCTTATTCACTCAAAACATCAGCTCATTTGTATTTATGTATCTCGCCCACCTCCAACTCTCCACATTCAGTGTTCTTAAATGAAGAGTAAAAACCCATTTTAGTTACAGAATTAGACTCTCAATCCATAGAGATAAACATTTAAACTTATAAATTACACTTTTAAAGGTTTACAAAAGTGTGCTAGCGCCCCAATTTACCCGACTTCTGGTCGGTTTACACTTGCACTATAATGGCAGTTCCGCAGCGTGTCTGTTTATTTCACTGACAGCGCATCTAAGGGAACACATTTGCCCGTTAGTGTACCATAACACCTTGTTGATTGTACTATCCTGACTAAACAGTTCACATGTACATTATTTGCTGTGTACTTACTTATTGTGCTCCCTGTGAAGATTTTTCATGCGGAACACGAGGCATCCAATCGGCAAACCGGTTGGTGCCCCGCGTCCGCCTATATGTTTACACTGTTGCCAATGTGACGGTCGCAATGAAACCAAGGCTGTAAACCTCCCAACACAGTGGCCATCTAAGCCTGATAGTGCTTAGCATTATTTCTAATGCCAAAGCTCCATTGTTATATTCCAACCTCCTCCCTTTCGAGAAATTATACCTTGGTGTGGTATCTGTTCACTTGAACTTTCATGGACTTAGGCGCCCATCATTTTTCACGGGGGTTCTTCTAGAAGTTCTGTTTTTGTTGCAATGTTCCGTTTAGCAGCCGACGCCCGAGCCCCTTGTCCAGAAGGTGAGCGCTGCCCATTTAGTGCTTCCCTCTCCATCATTATAAACTTTTTAATCATCTTTCGGATTGAAGTAGTCACGTACACAATTCATCAGAACATCAACAACAGTTAGTGACATATAAAAGGATAAGCAGATTCTTCAAAGCAACGTTAAATAAATTAATATAATGAAGATTCCCCCTGCTAATGGCGCAGGGAGCTCTTGATTCTATTAAAGACAAGGAGGCGAGCATTAAGCTTTCTCTTCTTTATTTTTCTCTCTCCAGCAGTTTCAACAAATAACATAATTTTGTAAACTTTCTTTTTCTAAAATAATTTTTTTTATTTATTTTTTTAAAACTTCAAGTCCCATCATGTCTGTAGTTCTCTAGTTCCTGGTCACGTGACCTAGTCCTTCCTTTTACTCTATCCTTCCTCTTCTTTGACTGCTTCTAACTGCAATCGTCTCTGAACTGTAATCAACTGGGTCAACCTGTGCCCTGAACTTCTTTCTTCATGCTGAGCTGGTCTCCTGCATTTTAACTTGCAGATTCGCTCAGAGGAATTTGCTTCTCGAGTAATCAGCTATTCTTTTGCTCATCTCCTATTATCAAAAGAAACAATCATACATGTTAGGGTGGGAATACACACCCTATTCTGAAAGGAAAGTTCATGTCGGTTAGTGCAGTACATCATTACATCCTGACTCATGATTGTGTTTTCGGGCTGGGAATTTAATGCTCGCCTCCTTGTCTTTAATAGAATCAAGAGCTCCCTGCGCTATTAGCAGGGGTAATCTTCATTCTATGTCAAGACGGAGGCGACCATTAAGCTTGTTCAAAGCTTCTTGCTACTACTCCTGCCATTGCATTGATCGGTCGATAGTAAAACGTTCTGAACGTAGTATCGCTAGCCCAATCCGCGGCTTTCATAATGTCCTGTAGCACTGCGCCTTGCCTTAACGCTTTCAAGGCCATAGCTCCTCTAACCGAATGTGCTCCGAATCTTGTCATGTCTATGCCCGCTAGACTCATGATGTTTCTGACCCATCGCGCTATGGTGGCTGTTGCCACTCCTTTGTGCGGTTTCCTGCATGCAATTAGTAATTGGGTTGTCCCTGCTGGTCTTATCTCGTCTGTTTTGTTTTCGTATTCATTTATACATGCTGCTACACACCATTTCGGGTGCTCTTGCATGTACGGGTACGTGATCGTGGTAGAATCTGTTTTAGTCCTTCTCGCTAGGTTAAACGTTACGCCTTCCGGTCCATACGTTTTCCTATTTACTTCTAACGCTCTCACGTCTGCCACTCTCCTGCATGACACCATGCATAATAACATGGCTAGTTTCTCTGACAACTGTCCTAATGACAAATATTTGTTGTCAGGCCATTCCTCTAGCAGTTTCAATACCACTGATACGTCCCATAGAGACTCGTATCTCGGCTGAGGTGGCTTCCTGAATCTTATTCCTTTTAGAAGCCTAATTACTGCTACATTTTCTCCTTGTGGTGCTCCTTCCACTGGCAGGTGACCTGCTGAAATCGCAGATCTGTATACTCCTATTGTTCTGTATGCTTTGCCGTCTTGGAGGAGTTCCGCTAAGAAGTTCAGAACCTCGACTAGAGGGGCAGAAATGGGATGAATATTTCTCCTTCTGCACCATGTCGACCACTTGTTCCAAGCTGTATCGTAGCTCCTTCGAGTTGATGGCGCCCATGACTCGGCGATGAGGCTTGCAGTCTGAGCTGAAATGCCCGGGAGGTTCCAGCATCTCCTGCTATCTTGCACGCCATCAATGGCAGCGTCCCCTTCACTCTCAGAGGGTGAAATGACCCAAATGGGTCCGTGAGGAGGCTCTCTCCTTGGGGCAGAACTCTCGGGTAATCTGCTATTAGTTCCATGAGTGCTGGGAACCATACTTGTGACTTCCAGATCGGAGCCACTACTATCAGTTTCGCTGCCTCTCTGCATACTTTTGCTAGTACTCGGCTTATCATTACAAATGGGGGAAAAGCGTAAAGTGTCTGCTCTCTCCAGTCTTGCAGGAATGCATCCACTCCGGCCGCAGCCGGAACTAATCTCCAACTGAAGAACCTTGTTTTCTGGACGTTCAGCCTGGATGCAAACAGGTCTGTGTGTATCGGGCCCCAAAGCTTTTCCAGTTTCTGAAATATCACTCGGTCCAGCATCCAGTCGCTGGAATCTGAGAGATGTCTGGAGTTCCAGTCCGCCACTACATTCAACGAACCTGGTAAGTTTTCGGCTACTACTGAGATCCCTGATTCTAGGCAGGAATGCCAGAAATCCTTGGCTATTTCCGGTAGTAATTTGTATCTCGTTCCTCCTAAATGGTTGATGTACTTGACTGCTGAAATGTTGTCCATTTTCAGCAGAATGCAGGAATTCACTTTCCCTTTCTTAAATGCCTTGATCGCAAAGGATCCGGCTAGTAACTCTAGACAGTTTGTGTAATTGGAGTTCCGTTGTGCTCCATCTCCCTCCTGTCTGGAGATCTCTGCAACGGGCTCCCCAGCCTGCTCTGCTGGCGTCTGATTCTATTATCAAGTCTGGGCGGTCGCCGAAAATGGCTCTCCCGTTCCAGGCTTCCATGTTCGCCAACCACCATTCCATCTCTGTCCTGGACTCTTGGTCTAAGAGTACTAGCTGGTGGTAGTGTAAGCCTTGTTGAAGATGTTGTATCTTCAGCCTCTGCAGGGCTCGGTAGTGTAATGGCCCTGGGAATATTGCTTGTATCAATGCTGCTAGTAAGCCTACCACTCTCGCTATGGTGCGGAGTGAAATACTTGTCTTGCTGAGGCAATTTTGTATCCCTCTTTTTATGTCTTTGATCTTCCTGTTTGGGAGTTCCAATGTTGTTGCGTTGGTGTTTATGATAAAACCCAGGAATTCTATCCTCTTCGCCAGTGTCATCTCTGACTTCTCTCGGTTCACTAGGAAACCGAGCGAGGTCAAGAGTTCCACCACCCAGTCGGTCTGATAGGTCCGGGTCTCTCTGCTGTCGGCCATTAGTAGGATGTCGTCTAGATGTATAATCATCCGAATCCCCTTCTGTCTGATCGCCGCAGCTACTGGTTTCATGATCTTCGTGAATGCCCATGGTGCTGAGGAGAGCCCGAATGGCATCGTTGCGAACTGCCATAATTGCCCGTCCCAGTCGAACGCTAGGAACGGACGAAAATCCCTCTGTATGGGATTCGTTAGGTAAGCATCTTTTAAGTCTATCCTGACCAGCCAGTCGCTCTGCCTGAGCGCGTCTCTGAGCTTGTGGATTCCTTCCATTTTGAAGTGGTTGTAGACCACCCAGCTGTTCATGTGTTTTAGGTTTATCACTGGCCTCACTTTGTCTTTCCATTGAACCAGAAACCTTTTGCTCATGAATTTTGGTGGAGTTATGCATGGTTCGGTCGCCCGTTTCTCTGCCAGGCTTTTCAGTTCTACGTCTAGCAGCTCCTTCTTGGTCTGTGTCGCTGCCAACGGGCGCGGAGCTTGGGCTTGGACGGGGATCCCTATGAATTCTATGCGCATTCCCATCGCTGTTTGCAGGACCCAGGCGTCGCTGGAAAGCGAGTGCCAATTTTCCCAGAATATAGCTGTCCTCCCCCTACTGGTGGGGATGTAAAATTTCTCACCTGCGGGGAAGTTTTGTCCTCTTCCCTGTCCTCTGCCTCGCCTTCCTCTAGGGAAGCGGCCTCTTGTGGGGGAAAGAAGGTATCTGGTTGTCTGGACTCCCAGTATTGGTTTCTGTTGTTTTGAGGCCACCTAAATGCTTGGTACCGACCGGCCGAGCGGCCTCTGTGGCGACCGGTCCTGCCAAAAACTCTCCCTGGAAAGATTTTTTTCATTGACGCCTGTGCTTTCTCTAGGGAGGTGTAGGTCCCTACGAACCTCCCCATTTCTTTGCCAAATGTTTCTCCGAACAAAAGGCCCTGGGCCACCTCGCTGGCCTCGTATGAGGATTGATCTCCCAATTTACAGTCAATTTTTGGAAGGAGGCCTCTCCTGCGCTCAGATGAAATAGCGCAATTTGCGTTTCCTAACATGCATACGGCCCGCTGGGCCCAGTTCGCCAAGACTCCAGGGCCTACCTCTTCACCTGTATCCTTGGCTCGCTCAGCCAGGTCCATTATTTTGGCAAGAGGACCAGCTAGGTCGAGGAGTTTTTCTTGACAATTTCTCCACGAGCGCTCAATGCCGTTTCTCGGATCTCTATTAGATTTGGAGACAAATGACAACCTTTTAGGGTCCAATTCCGGGGCTTCTGCTACCTTCCCTGGCAAGTCCGGTCTTGGACATTCGGCTCTCATTCTTTGTCTAACCTCTTTTTCAAGAGCTTTCCGCAATCTTTGTGTCATATACTTCACGACTCTCGGCGAAGGTACCCACCCCGAGGATCTCGGATTCCTGATTTGTTCCGGTTGAAACATATCTAATGTTTCATCCTCTTCTATGCGATGGAGTTTTTGCTGCCTTTTCTTAGGCAGAGGCTGGCTCCCCTCGTCCCCTTCATTATCTGCATCCTCTTGAGTGGATGTCGGGGATATCGGCGGCTCCTCTTCTGAGAAGCCTTCTGGGGATTCCTCCTCTGGGTAACCCATATTGTCTTCCCCTGGGTAGGGGGTCTGGAGGCTCGGCACCTGAGAATCTTTCATGAAAGCTTCTTTTAGTCTGAAGAATGCGTCTGTAGCCTCTGGGGCACTTGTACCCGCCCCCTTCAGTTGGCCCAGGGGGAGTCAGAAGAGTCTTTGCTCTTCCGGGTCTTATTACACCCCTTAGGGTCTTTCAAAGTTGCCCTTGTGGACATGCTTTCTTCCTGCTTGGTACGTTCTTCCTTCTGGCTCAGAAATAGTTCTATGGTTTTTAGCCTTTCCTGTAAAGGTCTGACACCTTGAGCCACTGCCTCTGTCAGTTATTCTCCCAGCACTTCTTTGAAGCTATAGGCTAGGTCTTCCTGATAGAGTGCCTCTTGCTCCTCGTCGCTCCATTCGAAGTTTGACATTTTCTTTGTGTGCTGACAGGTGCCTTAAACAATACCTTACTAAGTGTAGTGGCACGTCCACGAATTCACTTTGCTTTGAGGCTGCACCTCCACAGCTCAGTATGCTGTATGTTTGCAGGATGTATCTCGCCAGATATCCCTCTCAATATTGGGAAGAATACTCCTGTTTCTGGCTGGTAAATACTCTCGTGTATTTGTGTGATTCTGCTCCGTAACGTACAGATAAGGGAATTAATCTCCCTCAGAGCGTTTTTGTATTGTGTCCCGCCCCCGCGAGGGTGGGGGCCGTTGCTCGGAGCACAGTGCCTTTCTATTGGCTTGCTGCGTGCCCGGGGCCTGCTCTCGCGAGGGTGGGGGCTGCTTTTCATTAAATCTCTGCTCGCGTCGCAAGCTACGCGGTCTGAGCGCTCCGCCCCTATGCTGGTGGGGGCTGCCTTCAGCTCTGCGCGAGGGGTAAACTCCCGCTCGCGTTCGGCTCCGCCTTTCTAAAGGTGGGGGGGCTGAGTGCTCACGGCTTGCCTGGAATGGGAATTCGGCAGGCCCCTGATGTGTCGTATAGTGCGACACAGGGCCTCCGACTCCTTTCCTTAAACTGTGTGTGCAATCACTAACGAAGCTGCTTCGCGCGCACGATTCGATACGTTACTATCTTCTATATCACTGTGGATAAATTTCGTTAGATTTACTATATAATAATACGTTCTTTTCGCAAACTCTACGCAGCTAAGATCTTATGGTACTTATCTTGTGGAGAGCAGGAAAAGAAGAGGAAGGACAGAGGAAAAGGAAGGACTGGGTCACGTGACCAGGAACTAGAGGACTAAAGAAATGATGGGACTTGAAGTTTAAACAAAAAAAAATGATTTTAGAAAAAGAAAGTTTACTAAATTATGTTATTTGTTGAAACTGCTGGAGAGAGAAAAATAAAGAAGAGAAAGCTTAATGCTCGCCTTCGTCTTAACATAGAATCATAAAATAGATACTACATTAGGCAAGCATTCAAACTTCATTCCTCAGACGAGTAATAAACTTTGCTATTTTCCTCTAAGCTTGGTAAAGAAAATTCCTTATACACTGAGTGGCTAATTCACATTCCCCCATCAAACATCGATAAAGGGCCTTGTTCAACCTTCTTACATGGAAATACTTGAACAAAGGAATCAAATATTTCTATCCGATGTAGCAGTATACAGGCCATAAATAAATAAAGTGGGTAGTGCTTTTGACATGATTCAGACAGAAAGGGCATGCAGCTGATTTGTGCATATTCCATTTATGTGGCAAGCGAGCAAGTTGCAGAATGAGCCCGACTTTAATGATACTCCTTGACACGATGCTTCGCATTGGCATTTTATCTATATAACATTCAAAACCTGATTTTATCTTCCATAGCATATAAGAAGCTAAACTGGCAGAGTTTACAATTTTTGTACAAGTTTCAATCCCCCAGTTTCTCTGGAGGATTTTTTTAATCTGTAATTTAGCTTTAATAGGAATTAACTCAGGCTGGGACCAGTAATTTCCCAACCCTAAAGCAAAAAAGCTCCTTCTTTATGGCTAAGAACCAAGGTAGTTTTGCGCTTCCTGCCTGAGATGAAACATCCTTTATAACGCTTCTATACTTATCCAAATTACAGTTTGTCCATAAACAAATCCATAGGAACACAGGCCGCATCTTGGAAATAAAACCGATACTCTGCAAATCCATTTCTGTATAGATCATTGTATTTGGTGCACTCACAGGCAAACTTTCATCATGGCTGGACCACCGTTTGTGCTCGAGCCCTGCATGCTTGCAGCCTGCTTCAAACCTCTCCCTGCAACCCTTCATTGCGCTCTTACTGGAATTGCCTTCCTGACTTGACTAATTAACTAACGAATGCCTAACCAGTCACTACGCCTTTGAGTCTCCACACTAAGCCAGTCCACTTGTGTACTGAGTCCTTCTTACTCCAATTGTGCACTTGCCTACTGATGCCTTAATGTAACTTGTCTAGCACAGCAACTCTACATTGGACAGTCAGCCTGGCCTGCTCTGATCTCCGCTTGCCTACCCCAAATATTGGCATTTGAGGTCTTTTTCACCTTTCTTGAATGCCACCTCAAGGTGTCCTGCCAGTTCTGAATGTGAAGATGCTGTTATGAAACTGGTGACTATAGTTTAAAATGCTGCATTTTGTCTATTTTTTCCTGAATTTCGTTCTGGATATGTTACACTAAATCTGCATTTTTGCCTACATGCTTGAAATTCGATTCTGGCTGTTATGATCTTTGGCCTGTATGTTTAAAAAATTGAATCGGGCTGTTGTAGAATCGGCAGCCTTTACCCTAAATTACTTGCTGACAGTATATCAAAGGTTGATGTGGGATTTTCTTTTCAAGATAGTTTCTTGTACATCTGACTCCTACTTTCCTGTCTTTCTGCTAGGCCTTCTGCTGAGTTTCATCGGGCATTGTGCAGCCACCCCTTTTTTCAGCCATGGATCCATCTCCCCTTTCCTCTCAGAATGGGCTGACCTCTCCTCTTCTCTTGTGTGTACCTCCTCCAAGCTTCTTTGCCTCAGAGGTTTCAACATTCATCTTTACTGCCCTGATGCAGCCACTGTACTCTTCCGTGACATCTGTGACTCTATTTCCCTCACATTTCTTCCCTCCGGTCCGACAAGCTCAGCCGAACACACTTTGATGCACTCATTTCCACAGGCATCCCTATCTCTAACCCTCTCACTACACCTCTTTCCTGGTCCGATTATGCTCTCCTCTCCTCCCATCTGGAGCTCTCGGCCTCCCCAGCCCCGGCTTTGCCTCTGCCCCCACTGCCAGTCTCCTTCTCCGTCCTTTGACCAATGAAGCAAGTGTCTCTCACTCCCTTTGCTGCCACCTTCATTCTGTCTCTCACCCCTGCTATTGACTTTCATACCGAGTCAGCTCTTGCTAACCTTAATCTCTCCATCTCCACACCCTGGACATCCTTGCCCCTCTCATGAGGATTCGCATGAAGCTTGCCTCCAAGTGCAATTCCTGGTATGACTCCGACCTGGCCGTTCTGAAATGCAAGTGCAGAGTTGCTGAGCGGAAATTTCAGGCCTCGTGCACATCCTCTGACAAACTGCTAAAGAAATGGGTGGTGTTAGTTACCAAGTGTCACTGTGCCAATCTATTTTTTCATGTTAGTAATACTTTTCTTCCAAAAACTAGGCACTGTCAGCACCAGGTGGGGGGAAGGCCGTAACACCTTCCGGTCTGAAAATGTGTACAAGAAATGAAAGGGTGACCCCTCAAACGTGTGCGCTCAGAGTCTGTGATCAGTCATTCAAAACATGATTCTGTTCCTTGTTAGTTTTACTACACTCAATCTTATCCCACATGGGGTACAAGTGGCACTGCACTTAGCTGTAGAACTGGAACATATTGACAGGATGAAACATTCAATCTAAGTTAAACCCTGTTGTGCAACCACATCAACACCTTAGCTACTAATCAGTCACCTGAACCACCTAACACAGCAACTACCACAATCGCAATTGCTCAATCCACGACCTCCCACACCTCCACCTCCCTCAGGCACTCTGTGTCAAACATTACTTAATCCACACCATCCACCTGCACACTTGCAATGGCGGCCCTCAATACTGTAGAGACACAAACCTGTAACAGAGACAACTTTCCCCTCTTCACTATCTATGGGGTGTAACCACGCATGTGAAGCACAACAGCCCGTCACACTGTGAAATAACTTTTACTATTAAGCATAGTGTACAAGGAAGTTAATCACCCGACAATTGTGCACTCATGTTCCCGTTATGTTTCAGTAAATTACTGCATCATATCCCAAGGAAGCAGATATTCCACTGTGTGACCTCTGTGGCATAACACTTACATGCATTTGCTGTGTGTAGCCAACAATCGCCTTTGGCACACGTGGATTAATGTTTCACCAATGAATTGGCTTTGTCAAGGCTAAAACTACAAGTTAATAATCTTTACAACAATGTCTAATTTTACAACGTTGCTGTCTTTGACCCAGTTTGTCTGCTATTTTCTGTTTGCACCCAATCTAGGTAAGTAAAACATGTGCACACTATTTATTTTACACATTCATAGTGAGTCAGAAATAGTAACATTCATGGTCATTCCATCTGGTTCTTGTCGATTAAGAGCTTGGCTAGCTATTGGTGGGGCAAGTTGGTAGATTACTGCTCACCTTCCACAATTGAATGGGTTGGTAGGATTGTGTTCTTATTGGAATGTGTTACTTCCTTGTTTATTGGAGATGAGCCTCTGGTGACTGCTTATATTTATTGATCTCCAGTGTGGCAATGCCCTTTTGGGGTTCCTGTGGGCGCTGCAGTGGGTCCTAATGCTGCCTGGAAACGGAAAGCATAGTGGTGTGCAATATGAATGACTTAATACTAACCACACCCTCAAATGAAACCCTTTTCCTTCCCTCTGTCATCTTGCAGACTAAAAACTCACTGATGGTTCTATAATCTAAATTTCTAATCATTGAATGTAAAAAAAAATGTTTTGCTGTATGTTTTATTGAAACTGTAAGCAAACAAGATACCACAACTGAATGTCAAGAAGTAACCTGGCTACAGCCAGCTATTGTGTAACTAGCCTAGAGGAAGCCATTGTTTGGCGAAACAAGAGGCACACGCAGAAAGAGGTTATTGCTGGCTGTTTCTTACTGCATTGTATGCAATGGCTTGTTATGATTGCACAAGTACACATATGAAAATTATGATGTAACCTTCTCATAGAAAGTTACTTGATTAAATAAGCACTTATAGTAGAACTAACAAGGAACAGAGTCATTTTTTGAATGATTGGTCACAGGCATTGAGCGCACAAGTGTGAGGGGTCACCCTTTCATTTCTCTGACAAACTGACCTGTTGCCTGCTTCAAAGGCAATACCGACTATCCATTCCTCTAAGAGGGCCCATGTCCAAGTACGCTTCTTTGGGGCCACCAATAACGCAGCAGAACTTTTAAAAATCTGCAAGCAACTTGCTAATCCTACTGCAGTTTCCACCTCTCTTCCTTCCTCCCAGGCCCTCTGCACCGCACTGGCCTCCCACTTCACCACCAAAACCCAGGACATCCTGTCCTCACTCTCCTCTTCTCCCCTCCCCACACCCACCTTCCCTCATGCTACTCTTGGCCCCCCTCTCCTTCACCCATACTCTCCTCTTTCTCTCCCATTGCACTGAATGAGGTCTCAAAAGTAGTCGGCTCTAAGAAAGTCTCCTCCAAAGAAGTGCTCCCTTGCTCTTCCAGAACCATCAAGGACATCTCCTCCCCCTTCGCCCCTGCCTTGGCTGACTTCTGTAATCACTTGTTTGCCATAGGCTCCTTTCCAGTACCCCTCAAGCACTCACTTGTGCACTCTCTCCTAAAAAAGATGCCTTCTGACCCTTCATGCCTGGCAAACTCTCTCTCCATCTCCATCACCCCTTTCCTGGGGAAACTCCTGGAGAAGTTGGTCATCCCCCAACTGAATCTGTTGGCTGTTTCCACGACCACCAGTCTGGCTTCAGAGCATCCAGAGGCAGGGAAACTGCTCTCCCGAACACCCATTAAGACCTGCTCTCAAATATTGATTCCAACACCCCCTCCGTTCTCATCCTCCTCGGTCTTGCCTCTGCCTTTGATACGTTCAATCATGCCACCCTCATTAATCGTCTCCGTGATACACTCAGCATCACGGAGCGGCACTGGATTGGCTGACCTCCTTCCTATCAAACCAACCTTCCCAGGAGCAACTGGGCCTTTTCCTTTCCTCCACCTCTCAATCTACCTGCGGCGTCCCTCAGGGCTCTATGCTATTGCCGTTGTTTTTCAACATCTACCTTGCCCCTTTGGCCCACTTGATCTCCACTTTCTCTCCACACTTCCAGTGTTATGCAGGTGACACACAGCTCTCCTTCAAGCTTTCCTCTACTGCCGCCTCATCCCTGACTGTCTGATTGCTATTCAGTCATGGTGTGCTGCCAATCTCTGCCTTGATGTCCGAAAAACTGAGATCCTTCTCATCGGGATCCCAGCTCCCACCTTCCCTCCCACCCTCTGGCCGTCCTCTATGGGTCCTCTCTCCTCACCCTCTTGTGAGACTAAAAACCTTGGTGTCATCTTTGCCTCTTCTCTCTCCTTCTCCCCTCACATCACGGCCCTTGCCAAGAAGGCCAACTTTCAGCTCCACCTCCTCCACATCTATCTTGTCCCTTTGGCCCACTTTATTGCCGCCTTCTGATACGCAGCTCTCCTTACAAGCTTACGTCTACTGCTTCCTACGCCCTCATCCCTGACTGTCTGATTGCTATTCAGTCATGGTGTGCTGCCATGATCTCTGCCTTAATGCCAGTAAGACTGAAAGCCTTCTCATCGGGACCCCAACTCCCACCTTCCCTCCCACCATCTGGTGTTCCTCTATGGGTCCTCTCCCCTCAACCTCTTGTGAGGTTAAAAACCTTGGTGTCATCCTTGATTCCACTCTCTCCTTCTTTTCTCACATTTCGGACCTTGTCAAGGAGGCCAACTATCAACTGCACCTCCTCAGAGGCATTCTTCCTTTTCTCACCTTCTCCCAGAAACTGACTGTTGCCAGAGCTCTGTTCCTCTCTAGCATTGACTACTGCAACAGTCTCTTCCTCAAATATCCTTTATCCTCCCTTCAACTAATCCAGAATAGGACTGCAAGACTTATCATTGGCCTCAAGCCAGGGACTACATCTGTCCAGCCCTAATATCTCTCCACTGGCTCCCGGTGGCTGCAAGGATCAAATTCAAGACCCTCTGCATCACTCACAAGGCTTTCTGATGCCTGGGACCCCGCTACATCCAACTCTCTCTCCATAAATACCCCCTGGCTAGAGCACTTTGGTCCGCTAGCTACAACTCTCTGCAGATCAGCCGTTTCTCCAAGCAGAGAGTGGGGAGGTAAATCTCTATCTTCGGCAGGAGCCTCCCTCGGGAATGGCATCACTGCCTCTCTGACTTGATCCGGATCGCCTTAAGTTCCAGAGGCAGCTTAAGTCCCTGCTCTTCTCTTCTTACCTCCCTCTTGCCCTCCTGTGCTAATCCCCTGTCTGTCTGCTGTGACTGGCGGCATGGTCCTTTGAGTATTACAGGGCATCAGGCCCCCCCTTGTCCAGTCTTCCTCAGCATCCACCGAACTTAGCACTGCCCTTCCCAGGCCCCCTCCCTGACCACCCTAAAGGGTTGGCACCCTCCTGTGATTCCGGTCCACCCCCCTTCCCTGCTTAGTCAGTGATCCCTGTCATCCCCTGGCACTTGCCCTCCTGTGCTCCTCATTGCCCTTGCCCCCCTGGGCTCCTCATAGTACTTGCCTAACCCTGAGCCCTTCTGGCCCCAGTTCCCCTGCACTTGCACAATCCGAATGTCACAAGTCCTAGTAGAACCGTTATTGTTTTTATTCCCCTTGCTCCCCCCACCCCCACCTCCCTTTTGTCTTAAGGGGCCTGGAAACTCAGTGTATAGGCACCATATCAATATGCAATAAATAAAATAATTACTGTTTCAAAATTATGAATGACTTGAAATGAAATAGAATTCCAATCACATTTTCCATTTTATTTTTTAAAATCGGAATAGTGCGTTAATCGAAACTCATGTGAAAACATTAAACATGAATTATGCAAAAAGAGACTACTTTTTTCGGTTTAATATAGTAGAAGTGACATACGAATGTGCTTTGGGGAGTTCCCCACAGAGAGTGCACTTGGACTATCTGCTGGCAACAACAGGTTTGGGAGATTCGTTGACCGAGTTTCCCTTCCTAATTGAGGACCCTGCTTTCTCTTGGTATATGATATTCTTGCGACTGGGTGAAAGAAGCGGAGCATGCTAGCACCACCAGAAAAGGCCTGTAGCTGCACTATTGCCAGCTTCAGGAAAAGCACAGCCCTGTGCTTTGGGATTGGGGAGAGCCTAATTTCCTGGGTTCCACATTCTTTGCTTCCCAGGTGTAGGGTCTGAGTCCTAGTTGGTGCCATGTGGTTGGCTCCTGCATTAAGATGGGGGGACATAGTGAGTGTGATGGGGACCCTCCCTATACCTCCTTTAGGCCAATCACCCACTAGTTTAGGTAGACCTTTTGTCCCCTTGGTTACCTCAATGCAGGTGCCTAGAATGAGGCTGGGCACTTTGTCACATAAACCAAAAATGCACACAAATAATAAAAACACAACCACCCCACCCCTGGTCGTGAGAATATAGTGAATGCAGACTTTTGTAGTGAAGGGGCATGCTGGGGAAGACGGGTGGACAGACACTATCTTATCTGATCTGATGCTAAACGAATTATGTCTTTGGAAAAATGCACAGAATGAGGTCTTACAAATCACCAAGCCCTCAAAGGCGGGCCAGGGGCACAGGGCCACTGCAAGTACATTTTTAGTCTTGTCCTTGTGGCTCAGCAGCATCAAGCCACGCTTCGAGGCACTTTCTGAAGTTGTGATTCGGCATCGTGTTGGTGAACTGGCAGGTGATGTCAGGGTAGGTGTAGCTCCCAAGTTGTTTGATACTGAAATCAGGGCCAAGTACTGATGCTTGACATTTGGGTTTCGAGGATGCCCTGGCCAGGATCTCTAGGTGCAACAGTGGACCTTGTTCTAAAGAGCACCCCTAGGAACAGCTACTTTGAGTGAGAAGGATCCTGGTTCCAGAGTTCAAGCAGCAGGTAAGCCTTGGTCCACACAGCAGTTTCACCCCAAATGCAGGGTTCAAAATTGGTATTCGATGAGCAGGAACTAAAACCAGCTCCTGGGTGTCGGGCATCACCCAGTAGGTAGGAGCTTCCGCTGGGGAACCATGGGTGAGTGCACAGCGTACTGGAAATCTAATCTCCAAATGAGATGCACACTTTAAATGTAATGCATTATAAGGGGAAAAATGTTAAATATGCCCGAGATGTGCCAGAATTCTTCTTTATTTACATTCTCAAACACTCAAGTTAATGTCACATATGCATGTTTGTAAGGCATCAGTTGGCCTGGGGAGCCAAAGGTAGCTCCTGGTAACTGTTGATTTTAAGCTAAGTAGGCATTCCTAGGGTAGAAACAGGAGCTAAATAGCTCCCAACAATTTTGAACCATGCAAATATGCCCCTCGGATGGTTGGAGCCAACAGCTTGCCCCTTGCTTGGAAGTCTCTGGTCTTCACCTCTCTATGAGAGGACTTTGGAGCACACTGTACTCCCAACTAGGTTCTAGGCAAATCTCTCTTCAGTAGTCCAAAGATGAACCAACCAAGGAGGGCCCAAACCCTTTATATACCTAAATGCCATGGCTGGTTGGTCGATGGTTCCATTCTAAAAGCACAAAAACTCGACCAACAGGACTCAGAGACTATGTTAAAAACAGTTTGTGGGAGATGAGCGAGAGCCTTTTCGTCCCTTATAAACTTTTGTTCAGGGAATGTAAGGTTATCTCAAACCAACAACGTCCCTGAAGAAGTCTGGATCTCTCACTTTAGTAAACTATATGAAGAGAAGAGGAATCCAACTACCATCGAGACTTACGAGAAAGCATCTTATTGGGATGTCCAGCATTACCTGGACCACATAATGACGAAGCTGCAGAAACTGTCAGGTTCCCGTGCTCCTGGCCGGATGGCCTCACCAACGCAATGTTAAAAGAACATCCAGAAGAATGGGCCAGGTTTGTCAAACTTCTCTTTGAACGAATAACCAACATCCATACCATCCCAGACTCCTGGAAGTGAGCAATAGTGGTTCAGATCTTCAAGAGGGGCGACAGGGAAGACCCTAAGAACTTTCGCCCAATCGCCCTTCTTAATGTAATCAGTAAGATCTTCGGCTCCTCTTGACCCAACTAACCGAATGGTTGGAGACAACAGGTTGTACCAACCCCTTTCAAACGGGCTTCAGGGGATTGGAACTGGAGCCAACATCTTGATTCTAAGTATCATATAGGGAAGGGCATGGGAAAGCAAGACAAGGATCTGCTTGGCTTTCATCGATCTAGTCCAGGCGTTTGATCAGGCAGACTGGAAACGCCTGGGGGAAAACTGTGAAGACTGAACTGCCCATCGCCCCATCTTGTACCCCCTGATGACTCTTCATTAAAATACCACAATGATAATAAGATTAAATCAATCTGGTCTACTATCGGCAGAAATTGAAACATCTAGAGGGCTAAAGCAGGGTTGCCCGCTGGCATCAGAACTTCTTAATTTTACTTTGGCAGGCACTGGTTTATCACTCGACATGGTGAGAAGTTTTCCTCCTCGCTTTGGTGGGATTCACCTTAGTAGGCTCCTCTACGCGGACAACCTAGTCTTAATAAATCAAACGCTGGTGGGTCATCAGCGGCAGCTAGATCAACAAAGGAAATACGTAGAGCAAAATGATCTCTGGATTAACACTGAGAAAACAAAGCTCTTGGTGTTAGAAAGAGCTAGAAAAAGAAACTCCAAACACAACTCTGAATGGCACCTCGACCAAACAAAGATTGAACAGGTGTCGGCATTTAAATATCTGGGAACCATGATCAATAACAGCAATGTCAAAACCCTGATGGTGGATTTCCTTCGTCGTAAGACTAAAGGTCTGGCGAGCCAAGCGACCAGAGTAAAACCGGCACCAGTGTGAAGTGTCCATATTTCATATTTAGACTTCTTTTAAAATGAAAGTTGTTCTAACCCTATTTATGGTGCAGAGGCTATTTTGAAAGTCCCGGATGACCTATGGCTCAAGCTTGAAGGCGCATTTTGGAGGAACGTTTTGGGACTCACAAATTCACTTCCTATGTACATTCTGCGAAGAGAACTAGGTACCCTCTCTCTAATGGTAATAGTGGAAAGGAAGAGACTGACATTATATGTCAAATGTCTCGGGGTCTTGAGGTTGGTACTCTTTTCACTTATATAAAACAAAATGGGCAAATGCACCAACGGGCCATTGAAGGACTGGGTGGATGCTAACAATCTCAAGTTGAAGCATATCGTCTGTGCTACAGAGAACCTATTAACTAACCTGTGCAGAGTAAAAACAAAACAGTAAGAGTTTGATTGGATCATAACCCTGGAAAAAGCTTTATCCTACAAAATCATACAAATTGTATCGGCAGCCGGATCATGAAGAAAGGTGGGTACTTTCCTGAAATATCTTGGGAAATTCCTGAATAAACAACTTAGAAACCAATTCCTATGGATTAGGCTAAACTTGCTTTCAACTAACAAAATAATTGCCTCAAGGTCTCCATTACAAGACAAAAACAAGTCAGTGTCGATTTTGCTCTGAGGTTGGTCAAGCAGAGACCTTGAAGCATTTGATGGTGTTTTGGCCAGGGCTGACTGAGGTTAGAACTCTATATTTTGGTTAATTAATCTGGGCCTTCCCATCATTGTGTCCAGAGGAATGGTGGGGCGCCTTGACAAACGGCGATATGGTCTCTCGAGTCTGGTAAGTTGTCCACTTTCTGAACAAGGTCATTGTAACAGACAACCCGCAATGAAATCCTTCAAACTGATGATCCTTGGCCTTTCTGTGACTTGGTGTATGCCATTGAGACTATATAATGTGAACCATGTGGGGTGGAAGAGATGAAATGTAATTAGTAAATGTTTTTTGTTTGTTTAATAAACTGATGCAAAATAGTTCAGCATCACACGAAACAGAGCACACTAGGGACACCTGTTTCCTCGTGCGCCCGTGAACTTTGGTGGATCCTGGGCTTCAGCGGATGCTCTCTTCCATTGCATAGGTTTCTCCGCATCTTTTTGGTGGGGCGTTGGCCTGGTTGCCTGCAACTGTGAGTGGGATGGCCCGCAGTGATTCCACCACTCGTGGGATCGTTGGCAGCTCATAGTTGCCAGTGCCGAATATTGAAGGTGAGTTGGATCTAGCGACCTGCAACATGCACAGTCACCAGCCACAGAGGCTGTGATGCAAGCCAGTGATCTAAGGTATGTGGCAGTTTCTGCAACTCTGTTGGGCACAGACAGGCTCCGTGGGCTTCACCGAGCTCCCCAGCACCCCCAGATTGGAGCTGACCGCTGGAAGGCGAGTGAGGTCGCAATGAAGTAATGTGGGACAGCGACATGAGAGGAGATCTCTAGCCCGGGTAGCGGAATAAGGTGGGGGGTCACTCATGACCCTAGTATGCACCTTCAATCAAGAAATTAACCCTCTTTTTAAAGCAGTCAATACAGGCAATCCCTGATGGGCCGATGCATGCTATGCTGAGAGGTGCGGTCTGATGTTGGGTCTCAATTTTCATATTTTGTATGATCCAACGCCTCTGACAAGCGATCCTAGGGCCCACTCCAAGGCCTCTCTCCTGTCTGGCCTGGAGAGGATTTTGGGAGGCTGCAGGCTGTAGGCTCCTTGGGCAACCCACCACCATCACCATGCATTTTCTAATTGGCTTGCTGCTCTGTATCATCATCGGGTTGTCCAGCTCCACCAAATATGGCTCCCAATTCCCTCCTGGAGGAGGTTCGACCAACTCTCATTGCAGCTCGGAATCATGCAGGGTTTTTACAGTGAAAAAGACACATCACCTGCTTTGTTTGAACACAAGGTTTTGCCTGCACAGTGTATTATGCTGACTTACAAACATTTGCCTTGAGCTGGCTAGACCTACACTAAAGCTTATCGCCCACTTAATCTGTGCTCCTGACCCTTGGAGGGGTTCTACTAGCCATTGGTGGTCTTGAAGAGAACACGATTTGCACCTGACTTGTCTGCATCTGTCTGCTGCTAGGCCACTTGTGCAGTTCTCCATCTCTCTCTCCCCCTACCCACACCCATTTTTTCTCTCCTCTCTCTGCTCTCTCCCCTCCATGGTGCTCTCCATCTCTCCTATCTACTCCACCTGCCAATCTCTCTCAAGGCCCAGAAGGAAAAAGTTCAAAAAAGATCTCCTGGTCTCTAATCCAGGCCTGCCCATTGGCAACACCTACACAATGCTTCTGCCAGGCAGACTTTGTCGCTCCCTCCCCTGACCTATCGACTACCCATATGGTCTATGTCCTCTCTCCTCTCCCTTCGTCGCCCATTAATGGTGGCACCAGATGGGAGGTTCTCTTGGCAGGCTTCTCATCTTCTAGATGCATCATTAATGTCTATCAGAATGGCACTGTCATGGCACAGGGCTCTCGGCTCAACCTGGTCCTTCTTGATGAGCGTCTTCTGTCTTTCATCAACTTCCTCCCTTCTCCCTCCACTCCTCCTTCTGCCTCCCCTCTTGTCCCTTCTCCACCACCAGGGCGTACCACTTCCCTGTACCCCTCCACGGAAGAGCTTTAAAGGTAGCAACCAGCTTCACCTAGCTACCCTTAACTCTCGAACTGCTGTTATACACTCCTCTAATATCTGTCTCCTTCTTAAAGACTTTGACCTTGATGTTCTCGCTCTCACTGAGATGTTGTTCACTGCCAGCTCTGTCACTGCTTTTGACACTCTCCTCCCTGATGGCTACAAGATCCTCTCTAAGGCCAGGCCTAACTGGTCTGGAGGCGGCATTCCATTTGGATCCCTGCTACTATCATTCCCACTCTGGCCTACTCTTCCTTCGAATGCTTTGTCACCAGGCTTGGTGACTCTCCAACCCTCTTGTTGACTCTTGACACCATATACAGGACCCCTGGTCCAGTCTCCCTCTTCCTCTTGTAGTGGTCTGACCTCACCTCTTCTTTCTTGCCTCCACCTCTAAGCTTCTCTTCCTCTGTGACTTCAATATCCACCTTGACTCACCCGGTCGGCCACTGGATTCTTCCACAGTCTCTGTGAAATAATTTCCCTCACCATTCACCCTTCCGGTCCGACGCACTCTGCTGGATGCTCTCATCTCTTCAGACATTCCCATGTCCAACCCCCTCACTACACCTCTCTCCTGGTTTGACTGTGCTCTCCTGTCTTCTCATCTGGATACCTTAGGCAGTACAGGTAGAGGCTTAGCCGGGGACCTGTCTCCTTCTCCGTCATTCGACCAATGAAGTGAGTGTCAGTTGCAGCCTTTGCAGCCACTTTCATTCCCCTGCCCATTCCTTCCACTGACTCTCACACTGACTTTACCCTTGCTAATCTTCACCTCACTGTCACCAACACCCTAGACATCCTTGTGCTTGGATGTAGGCTCCATTTGAATCCTCGTGACAGGGGCAACGCCTGGTATGACTCTGAACTAGCCTCTCTGAAACGCAAGTGCAGACTGGCTGAACGAAATTGGCGGGCATCAGGCACAACCTCTGACAGGCTGGCCTGCCGCCTACTCCAAAGGCAATACAGAATCACCATCCACTCGTAGAAGAGGGTCTGTATCCAAGCCTGCATCTCTCGGGCCACTAAGAACACTGGCAAACTGTTTAATATCTGCAAGGAACTCGCCAATCATACTGCAGTCTCCACTTCTCCCCTGCCATCCCTGTCCCTCTGTACTTCACTGGCCTCACACATTTTAACCAAAACACAGGACATTATGTCCTCACTCTCCTCTACTCCCCTTACTCCCCTCCCCAGCTCTCAGGCCTCCCTTTGCTCCCCTCTTCACCTCCCTTCTACTCTCCCCTTTCTTGCGTATAGCACCGAATGAGGTCTCTAGACAAGTCCTCTCTATGAAATTCTCCTCCAAACAGGTGCTTCCCTGCTCCTCCAGAACTATCAAGGACAACATTACCTCCCTTGCACCATCCTTGGCTGATTTCTCGAATCACTCCTTTGCTACCGGCTCCTTCCCGCTACCCCTCAAGCACTCCCTTGTGCATCCTCTCCTCAAAAAGCCTTCTGCTGACCTCTTGCCTGGCCAACTACCACCCTGTCTCTATTAGCTCCTTCCTGGTCAAACTCCTGGAGAAGCTGGCTATCTCCCAAATGATCCAAAACACTGAATCTGTTGGTTGTCTCCACGACCACTAGTCTGGCTTTAGAGCTGGCAGAGGCACGGAAACAGCTCTACTGAACACCCATGATGACCTGCTCTCAAATCTTGATTCCAACGCTCCTTCCATTCTTATCCTTCAGGACCTTCCCACTCCCTTTGACACTGTCAATCATGCCATCCTTATAAATCGGCTCCATGACACCCTTGGCATCACGGACCTAGCACTGGATTGGTTGACCTCCTTCCTCTCCTACCGTCCCTCCCAGGTTTATTTGGGCCCTTTTCTCTCTCCGATCTGTCCCTCCTCCTGCAGTGTCCGTCAAAGCTCTATCCTTTCACCCTGACTTTTCAACATTTACATTGTCCCTTTGGCCCACTTGATTGTCTCCTTCTGACTTGCAGCTCCCCTTACAAGCTTCCCTCTACTGCCTCCTCCTCCCTCATCCCCGTTTGATTGCTATTCAGTCGTGGTGTGCTGCCAATGATCTCTGCCTTAATGCCAGTAAGACTGAGATCCTTCTCATCAGGACCCCAATTCCCATCTTGCCTCCAACCCTCTGGTGGTCCTCTCCCCTCAACCTCTTGTGAGGTTAAAAACCTTGGTGTCATCCTTCATTCCACTCTCCTTCTCTCCTCACATTTCGGACCTTGTCAACAAGGCCAACTATCAACTGTACCTCCTCAGAGGCATTCTCCCTTTCCTCACATTCCCCCAAAAACTCAATGTCTCCAGAGATTTGGTCATATCTAGGATTGACTACTGCAACAGGCTCTTCCTCAATCTTCCTTTATCCTCCCTTCACCCCTTCAACTAATCCAGAAAAGGACTGCAGGAAGTATCCTTGGCCTCAAACCCAGGGACTGCATCTCTCCAGCCCTGATGTCCGGCCACTGGCTCCTGGTTGCTGCTAGGATCAAATTCAAGACCCTCTGCATCATCCACAAGGTTGTCTGGGGCCAGGGACCCTGCTACATCCAACTCCCTCTCCCCAAATACCTCCCTGCTTGATCCCTTCGGTCTGCTAGCTCAAACTCTCTGCAGACGAGATGCTTTTCTAAGCAGAGAGTGGGGGTAGATCTCTCTCGACTGCAGGAGCCTCCCTCTGGAATGGTCTCCCTGTCCCTCTCAGAATTGAGTAAGATCTCCTTAAGTTATGGAGGCTCCTTAAGACCTTCCTCTTCTCCTCTTTCTTCCCTGTCCCCCTCCCCTGCTAACTCCTCCCTTTGCTGCAGTGACTGGCTGTCTGGTTCCCTAGGAGTTTTACTGGGCTCCAGCACCCCCGCACAGTCCAGACTTAGCATGTGGACCTGCACCACTGCATTCCCTGGCACTTGCCTTCCTGGCCTTCCCTAGCACTTACACCTGCTCCTCTTTACCATGTTTTTCCCTGCCCATCCTAGCACTTGGCTTTTTTGCGCAGACCTGCATTCCCCTTACTCCCCTCGCCCCCCTCTCCCTCACACTTCTTGCTCTTCACTTGCACAATCCGAATGTCAGAAAGCCTAGCAGGACCGTTATTGTATCTTTCTCCCTTGTTCCCCCTCCCTATTTTGTCTTGTGGCACCTTGAAACACCTTTTGTTTTATAGGCACTGTGACATTGTTGGCCTCGGCCGAGTCATGTGTTTTAGGTAGCGATGACAAGGAAGGATGGGAGGCGGAAGGGGTGGGGGATTGAGGGGATGTTCAGTTTAGGAGTAACTGTCTGTGAATAAAGAAGTTGGATTGCATACTTCCTGTCTCTGCTCCTCTTTTGATCGTGATGCCGGATCTGGCGGGTAGGCGCACACATCGCTGCGTCACTGCCCAGAAAGCAGAGCGGGACATTTATTTTGTAATACCAGCGTCAGCTGGGATGATACAGTGCATGACTCGGAGTACGGTCTGCTCTGCGAGATAAGAGGGCAAGTGCACTGCCCATGACTCCCCGCCCATTCCCTCTACAACAACGCTCGCAGCTCCACCGTGTGTAGGACAAAGTCAAAGAAAATCAAACACACTTCCTTACAAGACTACGCTGCACCCAGGCCGGCCAGAACCTTCTGGTGACCATTCCCAGGCAGCACGTGCCACACTTGAAGTGAGCAACGCATAAACCCAACATGTTAGAGGATGAGGGAAACCTCACCGTGCCCATCACACAACCTGCAGGTCTACCGTCTAGGTTACACTACGGCCTGGTAACCAAACTGCCCACCCACTTTGATATTTCTGAAACCAGCATCCTGGGCCTGAGGTGAAAAAGATGGGTGAGGGATTTTGAACTCTACATAAGAGCCATAGGACCCCTGGGGAGGAGAAAAAGCACAGCCTGCTCACCCTCTCCATTGGCCCCAATGTGAGAGACATTGTGGATGAACTGCCCAGCGGGTCCACTGACACCTACACCGATCTAAAGACAGTACTCACTGATTACTTCACGCCACACACCAGTGGGATTACAAACGCCATTTGCTCCACACGACAAAGCAGATCAAGGTCAAATTCATGGACATATACGAGATGCGCTTGCACAAATCGGTTAAAACACTGCAACTTCAAGAATTATTCTAACGATGAAGGCTTGCGGTCTCAAATCATCTCAGGATGTGAGTGTGCAGACTTCAGGAAACGGCTCCTCCTGAAACTGCAATCACTGGAACACATCCATCCTTCACCTGGCAAGATCAGATGCGGCTTTAGCACTCCAGGTGGATGGCCTAAATGACATCAAAATCACTCAAGGTAAATCAGAGCCTGTCCTCAAAATGGACACGATGCCAACATGAAAAGGCAATGGAGAGCCATTCTTCTACCGCTATGGCTACGAATTTCCCCACAAAGGCATGTGCCCTGCCATTGGCCAGCAATGCTCAGCCTGCGGAGGGGACAACCATTTCAAGGCTGTATGCTGCATGTACTGCAGTCAAGCACGCGGCAAAGTGGGGAGTGGCAAACTGACGCCAAGCAGAGAGAGACTGCTGCAAAGTCCTCCGAGGGTCACCAGCCAATACTATGAGCCACCTCATCGGAGACACAGAGATAGGGGGGAAGGAGGACAAGCACCAGAAAGAATGCCGGCAGGATGGCGCTCAAGCAAGAAAAGAAGCTCCAGGTCCAAAGGGCGACCCAGACTGTACGTCTGGTATTTGGTAGAACAATCACATGCAGACAGACGGTCCAGTGCATCATCGGAAGACGACTCGAGTAGGAGGGAGCCCTGTTGGGAGGAATCCAAATGTAAGAGATACCTGTATGCACTGGGAAACCCCACCGCAACTGAACAAAGTCCAATCCTACTTCTCCACTGGATTCCTAGTTGACACGAGAGCCACGGTAAACGTCATCAGTGAGGAAGTATACAACAGCCTCCCACAGACCCCAAGGCTCTGATCCGTGGAATTGTACATTTACCCATATGGGTCAAAAACTCTGTTGCCGTGTAAAGGATACTTAATGACGCTGTGTAAATACAAAACTCAAGAAAAAAGAATACCCATAAATGTGCTGGAAGCCACAACAGACAGTGGATGTATGCTGAGTTTCAAGGCAGCAATAGACATGGGTCTAATACTCATACTTTACCGGCTCATGGCTCACAAATACATAGACCCATTGGCCAAAATTGACCAACTCTTCCCCACCCTATTCAAAGGACTGGGCAAACTCAAAAATCGGCAAATCAAACTACACATAGACCTACAGATATCTCCAATAGCCCATTACTACCGGGGCATCCCGGTGAACATACAGAGGCAAGTGGAGGAAGAACTACACAAATTGTTGGCCGCAGACATCATTGAACCAGCAAAGGGGCCACTCCATGGGTCTCCCCCATCGTCCTGTCCCCAAAAGAGACTCACATGACATCAGGCTGTGTGTGGACATGCGGCGATCAAACAAAGCCATTCTGAGAGAACGTCACCAGGCGTCGCAAATAACTGACATGGTCCATCTAGTAAATCACGCCACAGTATTTTCAAAACTCGACTTGAATAAAGGCTACCACCAGCTGGAACTGAGTGAGGAGTCCAGGTACATAACAACATTCATTAATCTAGGGCTGTACCGTTAAAAGCGACTGAGCTTCGGAGGTTCCTCAGCCACTGAAATCTTCCAAGCTGAAATACACATCATCATAAAACATCCCCAACTGCCTAAATGATAGCGACGACATTCTGGTGTTCGGGAAAGCTCAGGTAACACCATAATAATACCTTGACAAGAGTGAGTATGCATGGCACTGAAAGAAGCACACCTCATTCTTAACAAGGGCAAATACGAGTTCAGGAAACACACACTGCGATTCTTTGGCCACATATTCTCGGCTCAAGGCATGACACCAGACCCTGAGAAGGTAGCTGCTCTCACAAAGGCAGATCCACCCACAAATGTGTCGGACCTACAGTCATTCATAGGACTCGCCAGCTATTGCACCCGATATATACAAGACTTTGTAATAGTGAGCAAGCCATTGAGAGCCCTTACGAAGGAACATGCGACATTCGAGTGGACTGACGCGTGTCAACAGGCATTCAAGATCATTCGGCAAAGGATAGCTGACACCGAAAACATGGCCTACTTCAACACGGCGAGAAAAACTGAGTTGGTAGTGGATGCCAGCGTGTAGGTTTGGGTGTGATACTCGCACAGATTGACCCAAGTGATGGTGGGAAGCGTCACGTCATCTCATATGCCAGTAGGAGCCTCTCGAAGACAGAACAAGCCTACTCGCAAGCGGAAAAAGCAGGCCTTGCAGTGGTATGGGCGTGCAAACACTTCCACTTATTTCTCTACGGGAACCCATTCACAGTAGTCACGCACCATCAGGACCTACTGTTCCTATATGGTAACCCTCAGGTTAAATTGCCACCCAGAATCGTGAGGTGGGGTCTAAGACTCCAAGACTGCTGCTTCAATATCATTTTGCTGCCCAGGAAAGGAGGATCATCCTGCAGATTTTTTATCTCGGCACCCACGCAAGAACTTCACCACACCACCCACGATAGCGGACCTATACATACATTATGTCATACAAGCCGCAGCACCAACAGGAATAGACCTGACCCGCATTGCACAAGAGAATGAAAATGATCAGGCCATATAGACCATCTTTAGATGCAATGAATCAGGCTGATGGAAGCAGGCCAGACAGATGGGGAGGGCATGAGTACGGATGCACAACAGGACCATGGGAGCCTGGTGGCAGTAAGGGAGGAACTGGCCAGATCAGAAGACTTGCTTCTGCTCAAAGGCACCAAGCTCGCCATCCACAGGGCAGTGCAGAGGAAGGTTCTCGAACTAGAACACAAGGGACATTGGGGAATCGTGTCCACAAAGAGGATGCTACGGCAGAAGGTCTGGTTCCCACAGCTGGACACACAAGTGGAAATGCTTCGTAAACAATGTGCCACACGCACAGTCATTGGGCCCAGGGCACGACCAGAACCGTTGCATATGGCGGATTTACCTGAAAAAGCGTGGGCGGCGATAGCAATTGATTTCTTTGGACTCATTGAACGTGGGGAATACATCCTGGTGGCAATAGATGAGTACTCTAGATTCCCATATGTGCAGCTAGTACTGTCCACAGCTGCATACCACACCATACCGGCGCTCAGCCGAATGTTCGCTGGTTACGGGTTACCCCGAGTAGTCAAGTCAGACAATGGGTCCCCGTTCACTGGGCAAGATTTTAAAGCCTTTGCAGAATACATGGGATTCACACACCGACGGATCACCCCACTGTGGCCTTACCTCAATGGGATTGCACGCCTGATGAAAGAACCGGTGGAAAAGATACTATATCAACTCTTACGAGATTACAGAACAGTGCCCCACAGCATCACTGGAAAGGCACTGTCAGAGATGATGTTTGGGAGGAGCATTTGCACATGAATACCTCATGCGGCGCGCCCAGAAGAAGAATACGAAAAGGACTCTAGGATGCAGAGACATGATGAGGAGGCCAAGGAAAACATGAAGGAACGAGCTGACAGGGCTAGGAAGGCCTGGGGAAACGACCTAGAAGTAGGGGATGTGGTAACAGCGTGCCAACCCCAGACACACAAACACACAGCTGCTTTTGACGGTGAGCCGTTGACTGTTGAAGGGATCTCTCATCACAGCGGAAGGTGAACGGAGAAAAATAGCCCACAACTCATACTTCAAGAGGATGCCAGGAGTTATTGTGACACAAGCACAAGAGGAGTACTCTGGTCCCAGGGAGTGGGATGCTCCCTACGAAGGAGATGGAGAGGATTCCAGCGGAGAACAAGAGATGGTGCCTTCACCAAGAAGTCCAAGGCATTCTTAGGTGAGTTAGACCAGAAGACCTCAAAGGGCATGAATGCGAACACAGAAACTCATAGAGGAGATGGACTAGAATAACGTTTTGTTATAAAAGGGGGGGTTGTGACGTTGTTGGCCTCGGCCAACTCACGTGTTTAAGGAAGTGCGGACAAGGAAGGGTGGGGCGGAAGGAGTGGGGGATTGAGGGTATGTTCCGTTTAGGTGTAACGGTTTGTGAATAAAGACGTTGTATTGCATACTCCTTGTCTCCGCTCCTCTTTGGGCCCATGCTGGGCTGTGGGAGCCGTGTGGATGAAATGTGCGCATACCGCACAGGCTGCCGTCCCTGGCGGGAAACCAAAGGTGCCTTACAAACATCCCTTAAAGCTCCATGCCAGTAAAGACATTTTATTTATTTATTGGATGAGGCATGCAGGCCTCGCCTATAGAAACAGAACTACCCTCATCATTGTATGTGTATAAAAATAAACAAAAAACGCAGGCTTTCCTGCCCTCACAGATGGCATTCCTGCAGTCACATTATGCCCAAGCATCTGCTGGGATAGGAGTGTTTCAGAAAAAGCTTGCATCTGTCCCAGCAGCTGCTGGTCATGTATTGTGCAAGACTCTTGGCACTAAGCACCTGATGGGACAGAAGATTATTTTTCCACATTTACTCTCAGCATCTGATGGTAGAGGAGTGCTTCCAGTTGGAGACCTATCCCAAAAGATGTTGCCATTTATTGTGTCTGACACTTGCCATCGGCTGGGACAGTGCTTTCAGTGCAACCTCTGGAGTCAGCCTAAAACACTATAATCATTCCAAAGGATTGACATTCAGTAAAACCATTAATGTAAACGTTTACAACTGGCTTGCTAACTGAAACACGCACCTACTTCCTGCAGCAATCGTTTTTCCGCGCTTGCATGTGAAAGTGACAAGTGGAGGGGCCAAAGGGCTTCAGTACCATTTAAAGCAAAGTCAGCTCTCTAGTTCTTTATTACAACTCTGTGGCGGCCGATCCTCTGAACCAATGGGAAGGCAAGAGCAGCCGACTCCGCGGTGCAGGCGTTGGGAGGTAGGCATGCGCGGTTGCCGACTGTCACATGACGCGCCTTCGTCGCTAGGAAGGCGTCCTGTGATGGGCAACAGGGACTGAGCGAGTCTCTTTCTGCCCGAGCTACTTGGGCTATTGGCAGTGCCAAGACGGGGAGGGCAGGAAGAGATCCTGCTCAGTAGCACAGCCATGAAGAAGTTCTCCAGGATGCCCAAAAGCGATGCTGGCGGGACTGCTCCTCCGGGGGGCAGCGCAGTGTGCGCGGGAAGAACCTTTACCCTCGAGAGGCACCAGGTGACAGTGGAGGAACTGCTGGCCGAGGGTGAGCGATCTTTGGGTGGCTAAGGAGATAGCGGTATGAGTCTTAGAGTTGGGGTTTGTGCTTGCTGAGCCACTCCGAGGGACTATGGCTGTAATGTAAGTGTCTAAGGGATGGTGTGAAAGGGACAGAAATGTTTGAGAGAAGGCGTGGGGTTTGGCATAGGTGCCCAGGAGGTGCTTATGTGTATGCCCGTTCATCATTCATGAGTGACAGTCCCTAAGGCTCTATGAGAGTTCTCTAAAGAATGTATGGGGGCGGGGGGGTTGTTTTAGTACCCACGTTGAGGAGGTTTAGTTGCCCTTTACACTTGGAGTCAGTGGTCTTTGTAACTTTTGGATCCCCAACAGTTTCTAATAGTAGCTGTTTTTTGTTTTTCTTGTTTGACTCTGTTCTTCTTGCGCCCGGCTACATCTGTTTTGGATAAAGTTAGTTTGGGGTTTGCAGAAACTGGGGAGGATGGAACTGTCTCTTGTCTGGAAGCAGCTGCTCTGACATCGTTTCCTGTTGTTGGCGAAGTTTCCTTTGCACCCTTTATTGCTTAAATGTTTTTTGGAGTTTGAACTCCCTTCCCTTTTCAGCGCCGCTCTTTGGTTGGCTCCGTCTAAAAAATACCGCAACTAGACGTATATTTTTCTGACATGTCTTTCAAAGGCCACTAAAACTGTGAACTTTAAAGAGAAAAGCCCTTTTCAATGTCTTAAAGCAGAGATGTTCAACTAACTAGCTTATGTACCTGTTGCACAGTTGGGTTATTTGACGTTTGGTTTCAGGTTGTTTTTAATTCGCGTTCTTCCGGAACTGTTCTGTCCCGGTGCACTTACTGATTTAGATTAAATAATGATTTGATGTGAATATGCCTATTTCCGAGACGTGTTAAGTTATCGAAACCCCGACTGCATTACTTTTTCTATGGCATATGTAATAGAAATGTACTATGCAGTGGCGTCTCTGCTCAACGAGTTTACATCCAGGGGACAGTTTAGAGAGAGGAGGGAAAAAGCAATCTAAAGTGTTAACCTATCAGTCGTGGTTCAAAGTAGTTGGTCACGGTCTGTGCGGAGAAAAACAATTGTGAATACTACAAAATGGTAAATAGTCACCGGATTCGATGAATTATTGTAGCAGGCTCTAAACGTACCCTTCTCTCAAATTGGGCTATTTATAACAACGCTCCTCTTCAAAAAAATAACGGGCAGTGACCGCATGCAACTACTGTGTAAATTGGATAGTTGATCGAATTTTCCCACAAGTGCCAATCTCTGGCTGGCACACGGGGAGGTGTGGTCGACCGCGTCTACCATGTCATGCTCTTGTGAATCATGCATTAGGTTTTAAACATGAACTGTGAAGCGAAGATGTGAGATAGAATTGCATTTCACTCGAAAATTAAACATCTGCTCAATCTTTAAATTTCACTTTTTTGGTTTGTCTGATGTACTACACTGTTTTACAGGGCTGTCACAGGGTTTGCCCCTCCCCCCGCCCTTACTAATTTTTTGCATTGCTCCCCCAGTGACAAGTGACACCAACACTCCCTTTTGAGTTTGTGTGTGTAGGGCATAGATATTATCCTGATGTCCCCTGGGTGCAGCTGGGCTAAGCTAAAATATTGCTGTTGGTTCACTGCACTTATCAAAAAGATTTGTAGGGTAACGCTGGAGACTGAACACACTCGAAATCTTGCAAAAGATCATGTCATGGTTGCCCAATTCCATAAAAATAGGTGTTACTACAAAATGTAAAGTACTTTATCAATCACAAGATGATGGTGGGCTACTTCAGCCCTGCTGAAATATTAACTTGGAAGTGCATGCTGGCATGTCAGAGTTGAACTTTTAACTTGATTAATTCTCCAGTGTAGGGTCGGGCCCCTCAATCACCTTAACCCAAGCAGGCCCATCACCTGAGAAACAAGTGCACTTTCTTTTATGTAAAGCAAGTTTATTGTACAATCGTCCGCGGGGCAGTTAGATGAAGCCATAGAGTCAAACTAATCCAAGTCTCACTGAACCACTAAATTGCCACATAATATAGAATTTTGCAACAGTTAAAACACTCCCATGTATTTTATTACAATCAACCCCTCACATGTGATTGGACAAAACCTCTTCAAAGACATCTCATCTTTCTCCAATTCCTACATTCTCATTGGTAGCCATTATCTTAACTACCAACTTGAGCTCATGTGTAAAACACACCTCCTTTTAGGATTTCTTTGGTAGGTCATGACATCATCAACCAGTTAAAAGTGTGTGCAAACATTCATTACTAATAACTAGCATGAGCCCTTTTAATCTGAATCCTTAGTCGCACATGGTTCGCATTAATACTTCAAGCGATACGAAGTAGGCTGAGTAAAACAGGTTCTCTTTGAACTAGCGCTAACTGATGATGAACATAGTTTTAGTCTGCATTTTTACCATTAACATGAATATAACATTCAGATCATTTGTGTTCTTGCACAGGTTCAGGGTAGAGTTAATGGACCTAACACCTTTTATTATTAAATATAGGCAATAGATAACAAGATCTCAGATCTTTATAACTCTTGCAGAGGAGTACAAAATGACCCACTATCTCCTCTGCCATACCACAAACTGGGCAACTCGGCACGTTAGTTATCTTCCACTTTGCCGTAAAAGTTGCGAATTTTAATATAAAGTGCTTGTGCATATCCAAGGGTTATTACATCAAGGTAATTTTCAAAACCGTCAGTTTGTTTAAATGGGATTTACAGGCATCCAGTACTCGGAATTATATATTCCTGGTAAATTTGATACTGGGATAATGCTCGACATGCCTCCTTTACCTGTTGTCTATGATTAGAGCTCATATTTCCTGGGTTGTCCCACAGTGGGGCCAATTTCAACCTCTGCAGTTCTTTGTGAACAAACTTGAACCATGGAAGTGATCTTGATCCATTCAAACAAAGAAAACTGCTGAGAGCTGCCCATTTTAATCCTGGTTACACTCCAAATGGAGACTAGCCATCGGTGCTCCTTGAGGTTCTCAGATACACTCCAGGCAGGTGCCTTAGTATGACACCACAATTCCAGCCCATAAAGGGAAGGGCTGCTGGCAAAGTTTGTGACCTATACAAATGTAATGCCGGTGAGATTGCTCCTCCGCCATGAGTATTCCCGCCACAATATTTACCAATTGTGGCTGTTGCTTTAATCTGCTGACTAGACCATGAGAGATTATCTAATCCCAAAGTAATCCTACATTTTCACCTGTTCCAAAATATTACCTTCTAACTTGATTTTTAGGGTGTCTTCTGGATAGGCATTGCCTAAATATCATCAACTCAGTTTTCTTTGTTTATTACCAGGTGTAAAATTGTACATCTCCTATGTCTCGGGCCAATAGGGGATGTAGCCAGGATCATGGCATCATCCGTGAGGAATAATGCAGGGAACCTATTTGTACCCAGTTTTGGGGGCTCCAAACTATTTTCTACAAGTTCCTCTATTAAGTCATCAATATATAGACCGAAAAGAAGGGGGGCCAACACACAACCCTGCCTTACCCCCTCTCAACAGCCAGGGGTGTGATTGGCTCCCCTCCCAGACCCCACCTAACTGTTGCTTATTTTCTGTAGATAGGGATCGTATACACCGTAGTAGGTCCCAAGGATCACCCTTCCTCTGCAAGGTCTCCCACAGAAGTCTGTGTGGGACACTATCAAAAGCCGTGAGTAGGTCAACAAAAAGTGCATAGACCTGAACATGGCTGAGCATGTTTGGCCAAAATCAATTCCAACCGAAAACCCCAGTCTACAGTACCAACACTCTTGCCTAAACCCAGCTTGTAGATGATTAATAGGTTCAATCTCATCTAACCAAGTCTGTAGACGGTTAAGCAGCACTTTGGCATAAATCTTCCCAGCGCCATCCAACATGGGATATATGGGCTTGTAATTCCCTGCACTGTTCCTATCGCCTTTTTTTAAAGATGGATATTATTTCTGCATTACGCCAGGAAGTTGGTACCTTGTTGTTTGACACAGCTGCATTAGAGCGACAACTTAATACTGGTGCCCAGAAATGTATGTAATCTTTAAAAATATCTATTGGTTTCTTATCAGGCCCAGGTGCCCTCTCTGCACCTAGCGACTCAATTGTCTCCTGCACCTCTTTGATTGTAATGATTATTTTATTAGTTCACTCCGCCAGCAACTGGTTCTTTTGCGGCCAAAGCTATCCTTCATCATATGTTTTACTCTTCACCAGTCAGCCGGGGAGATCTGGCATTTGATAGTTTCGGGGGCATTAAATTCCCTCCCTGTTATCAATTTTCAGAATCTAATGCAATCTCCTGAGCTTGAAGCAAGCTGCAAACCCTCCCACTGGTCTTTAGCAAAAAAAGTTTTCTTTGTCTGGGCAATGGATTTGTAGGTTGCCCTAAGTTGCCTTAGATGTTGTTGATCTATTACAGGGCCTCTACTAGCAGGTATCATTCATGAGCTGAAATCTTGTAGGTCCACCATCTCCGTAACCCATGTTTCCTGTAAACATACCAAGTCAAAGTCATGAATGAACTTTAGCCAATCTTGGTCTAGCCTATGCCTCTGTAGACCTGCAACATTTGATGATAACCTACAGCCCAGGCCAGTCACATTAGTTGCCATTACAGATGGAACAATAGGTGGAGGGGTTTTATCATTCAAACAGATCAATAGTGGTCAGTCCACATCATCAAGGCTCTCGTTCCACACTTTGCCCCCTTCTATTTGGGTAGATGTTATCCTACCCACTTCAATTTTGCCCACCTGATCATGGGTGGCAGTTTGTTACTCACATGCCAAAATTTGGAGGTGCAGGGAAATTCTAGAGCCTGTTGTGGTGAAGCTACGCCCCTAAACTCTCATGCCAGAGAAAATACAACCCGCTAGGGAAAACGGCCCAAGAAACTCTTGCAAGAATAACAAGTGTTCATTTCTACAAAAATAGGTGCATCAGCAAAGAACTCTGCTGCCACAGAACGTGCTGCCAAAAAATGTACAAGCAGAATCCTATAAGGAGATACAGCGTCCGAGGTGACATCATCACATACAGTGGAAACCTAAGAGGCTGGTTGTGCGACCCCCTTACATGGTCACCCTGCTCCAAAGGGGATGCCAGGTCATTGGTTGCAGCCCAGTCTGTCTGTCTTCCATCACATGGGTTCTGCTGGGCTCATCGTCTCCAGGGAAAGGCCGAAGAAACAATTAATTACATTTGTGAACAATGCTGCTCTTATCGTTATACAGTGCACCCAGCAGGCTCAGGGACTGGCACAGGGGGAGTCTCAAGTTCAAACCGACCCACACATCCTTCACTCACTCCCAATCGCTTCATCCTCATCCAAGGCTTCCACCCTCGCTTTTGAACTGTAATTCATCCCTCGCTGTACCTCGCACTACAAACTGTCCTTTTATAAAATAACGGTTGGGCGACCATACTCTCAGATCTTTTATGGTTGATTGGTTTATGGTCGGTGGTCTGGGGTCAACTGGTATCTTGACATCCAGGGGTCTTGGGACTAGGGCAGTTGTAGGGGCTGTAACTCGTAGTTGGCTGGGTGGGCGTCGGAGGCCTGCTTTGGCTTGTTTGTGGTAACACGTGCACCAAGGTGCCCAGCTTTGTCTCGTGGCCTTGCAGGGCACATTCCTTTTAGAACAAAGATATTGGCAACAATCCTAAAACAAAGAAGGGTTTCTGTGGAAGTTGGTGGCGTGGGGCTCTCATCAGCGCTTGGTGGGCCTATCCAGATTTCCCCTTCAAGTTTGCGGCCTGTGTCAAACACACTGAATACTCCTTGGCCGTGCAGGCCCTGTGCTTTGATTATGGCTGCTAATATCTACAAATATGGTGTCAGCTTAAGTATGCACACTGTCTAAATTGCATCCAATATTATGGTTGTGTGGGGACTTTTTTCGGACACCCCCAAACCCTCTGGTCTATTATAGTGAATTTGAAGAACCCCCCCCCGCCCCAACCCCCTTTTGCCTGGACTACCCCAGGTGTGCCACAATGTATAACCTTCGGCATTAGCAAGATAGATTTGGGGAAACCTTTACAATCCATGTCACCGAAAAGCTCTCGATTTTCCGAAATTAATGTTTTCACTTCTGTAATAGGCTTTAACATTCTAAAAATGTTCTTTTGTTTTGCTTCTGGGGGAGATATAAGTAGTTGCTTTTCTTTTCAACATTGTAATTATGAATATTTAAAAAGGGTAAACAGCACTTCATATGGTCTGCATAATTGCATTATTAGTACTAACAGTGCATACAGTGCAAAACTGGAGAAGTTGCAAGATGTGCCACCTAACCAAGGTGCAATAGTGGGAACAAAACACAGAATAAAAGTGCAAATGGTGCAATTAATATTGTATAACAATATTACACAAAACCCTGCCTTAAGGCAATTAAAACAATTCTAGCAAACAATACCGTCTTTAGGGCATGTAGAATAGATATCAACAATGAGGAATGCCAGATTTGTTTAAAGGTCTAATAAACCCAGTAAGAATTATTTCAATGAAAAAGATAGAAAGAAAATATGTATAAACTAAATTGCTCAATAAAGCTAACCAAACCTGCCTGGAGAGCAGGGAACACTTGACTGTTCAAGGGGCATCCTTAGTCGGTTTCCCCCACTCCGCTCCTTATAGCACAAGTTAAGTAGGTACTAATCAAGAGTAGAATTGTCCTGAGCGGTCGTCCTTTCCATTCCCTGTACGCTCCATTAACTGGTAATTCACAACCCTCTGCTACATGCCTTCAACAGTTTTCAGAAGTTCATGTAACGGGTAGCATGTAATAGATGGCTTCAAAGTCCAAAATCCAGTTTCCAAATTCCTGGTAACACCCGACACCAAAAATCCAGCAATCCCATACAATGGGAACCAGGGACGAATAGCGTACTGTAATGAATTCATGGTGGCAACAGTAAAGACGGACATAAGTGATCACAGTTCAAGGGTGTTTATTAAACTGTATGCAGGTTGGAAAAACGCCTAAAAGTAACCTAAATCTCGGGTGGGAGCAAGCGTCGACCATCAAATGAAAATAAGGCAGTCCTAGTGTGTTGCGTCAAATAAAAAAAAAAGGCCTATACTAAGAAACCTATTGCCAAACCTTACAAGGAACACAAAAAGGGTGTGGGATTGTTCTCAAGAAAAGAAAGAAGTGTTCACAAATAATAAGTCAGGATGTGGTAGTTTGGTTTTCTCTCCCCACACTGGGATCTTGGAACACAGCACACACTAGAGCTTCTCCAGCACGAGTCGACATTTCTGTTACAGTTTACCAGGAGCCTCGATGGCCAAGTCTTGTTTTTCTCCTGAATTTCTCTTGCCTTCGAGAGCCTGACGTATTCAAACAACAAAAACAAAAGTTTCTTCAACAAATGAACTTTTTTTTTTCTTCTGCTTTCACTTAGGGTGAGTACTCTTCACCCCTGGGTCACCGTCTTCCGGGCGCTGACCCCTCTTTACTCTCAGCCTCCCTCCACTGGGTTTACTATGGCTTAATTTCTTTTAAAACTGTTCCAGTGGACATCCCTCGACTGGGTGACTTTAGACTTGCCCCCTTCACGTCAGCATCCCTCTTCCGGGTTCTCATGCCAACTTCACAAAGGATTCACTTCCCTTGCTTTCTCACAGTTCTTAGGTCAAAGGCTTTCAACTTTACAGGGATTTTGCTTGACCTCCTGTATGACCCCTTTGACCCATATTTACGGCCTTCTGGTATTTTTAGTTTCACTCCGACGGGGATCGGCCAGAGTCTCTCGAGTTATCACCCATGTGGTGCTGGTTCCCTCTACAGCTAGTCTCCCCTCAACACTTGTACAGTTCTTTTGAACTTGGTCCAACTTGCCACTTTGCATCTTTCATTCACCACAGCCCTGCTCTTATCGGCTCTCCCCTCGACTTACCAGCTGTGATGAACCGCTTGGCTTTCCCCATAGCTGGAGTCAAGGCCGATACCATGGTAGCAGGAGTTTCCCTTGCTCCTTCTTATCAGCGTCGATGCGCTCCGTGTACCGTTATCGGCTGCAGCACACTTGGGCTATTGTCTTCGGCCTTACAATTCTTTCAGCGGAGGGTTCGTAGGATTTTGTGGAAGAGGCCAAGGTTGTGTCTCTCCTCGTCAGCATCTCGATGTTTGCTGCCTTTCTCCTCCTTGAACTGCCGGGTCTTGATAGCTGTCTCGTCGTGCAGTCTGCCTTGCTTGTACTGTGCTCTCTTGATCCACCTTTTATCCCTGTGGGGAAGGGAAAGGGCTGTCCGGTGTCTGATTAATTGTCAGGCAATTAATCCGGTGTCTGATTAATTGTCAGGCAATTAATCCGGTGTCTGATTAATTGCCTGACTTTGCCTGACACTTGTATTGAGACATGTCAGGTAAACGGCTCTGGTGTTAGTCTGTTCTCTGGTGTGTCGTGTGAAAGTGTTCATGTCGGAAGGGCGGAGGCAGTGGTGTTGAATGTTCTAACTGGTAGGATGGGAAAAGGTGTTAAAAAGAAGGGGAATCCCTGAGGCCCCCCCCCCATCCAGGTGATCCTCGCTCACTGGTCCACCCCAGGAACTGGATCCAATAGCGATGGCCGTGTCCTGGCCACTGATGACAGCTCCCCGGGGACTTGCCAGGGAGACACTTTCAGGTTTCTCACTGTACACCAGTATAATTGAAGAGGTAATAGTGCAAGGGTATACAAACAAAGTAAACGAGTGCATAAAGGATTAAACATGTTCATGAAGTCTGCCCATATTATAGTAGGCAAATAAATATGGAGCTGTGATGGAACTGTGGCACAATCTGGGCAGAAACATGTGGCAATAACTTGATACGTGCAGTAAGCAATGAGTAAAGAATACACCACTCGTTTCTCTGCACTTCAAAGGTGTGGAGTTTTGATGAGTTAATTACTTAGACAAAAGCTGCAATCAGGCCATTAAATAGGCGCAATAAAGCAAAGTAGTAATGAACGACTGACAAATGACCCTCCCTCGCCCGCCAATGCTTACTGTTTGCTTCTATTTTCTTTTTTGCCATATGGCTTAAGCTTAAGCCTTGTGCCAATGCGCCCTGTGCTATCTCGTTATTGGAGAGCAAAGTCTACTGGTTCATTGCACTTCCACTGTAAGAGTGAATACAGGAACAAGCATCCACAAACGTAACGTAAAGAAACCTGCCCACACCGCCAAACAGCCCCAAACAGCAGGCTTGCAAGCCGAGCTTATGATACTTTTCCTTTCCCTCGGCTAATTATCTCATCCCCCGTCTCCAAAGGAACATTCTAATCTAAATAACTGCCATTCATCGCACATGGCACATCTTGAGATTGCAATTCAAACTCCTGGGTTTCAATGGCTTTAGCCACAAGCATTGCTTCACCCCACGTTTTACTGCTGGTCAAAAACAAATGGCGAAAACCCTCTGTCGAGCACTCATGCATTCAAGAGATTACATTTGCTTTCTGTGATACTTACCAGACCATTAAAAACTATGGCTGGCTCCTTCAGCTGAGTTGACCATCGCTAAGGTCGTAGTTGCTTATTCACTCATCCCATAGCCTCTGAAACTGCACAGAACCAGTTTCTCAAAGTCAATCCCTTGATGCTGTGTTTTAATCTGTTTATAAAAAGCCCACTCACTACATGTAGGTTCATAAATCCCCTTTATATATTTTGTCAGTATTTATTAAACATGCATGCCACACACACTTTCCTGCACAGTGGATTCTTTAGGACATGCCCCATTTTCCCGCATGTGCATTTAAAAAAAACTCCTTGTGCATGCTTCTGGGCACTCCATAGCACATTATGCCTGAAACACGTTTATATTTTATTTGGCGGTTTGAGCATTTGTCTTTCTACGCGCTTGCAAATGTATCAATTTAACCAAACCGTAACACTAATTAACATCCCCCATGCACATTTAACTAAATTGGATACATATTAAATTGCAACATTGCACCCCATTCACCACATGTCAGTCACAAATATGGCACATATATTGCACGCAAACATAAATCCCTCTTGATCGTGGTGACTTTTCCTGACGGCGCAGACATTGCCCACTTTAGATAATAATTAACACATCATATTTCTTTTCTTTAAAATCATCTTCTTCGGGACGAACCTTACAATCCTTTCTCACCTCTGTCCCAAAATGGGCATTGCTGTCAGGGGCTCAAGGATATAACAGTGTTGCAAAGTCATGAGCCGCGGGGCCCATAGCTCTTCCTTAATGGCACTAAATGCTAACTCAGACATGTTGACAAACAGTAGAAGTTCACATCTGGTCACCTGGTGCCACTTGTCATTTGCAGTGGTTTGGACGCCAGCTGCAAGAAGAGAAGCAAAAAAAGGTAATTGGTCCGCTTGGTTCGTTGCAATAGTTCCTGGTTCCCTTCGCCGAACAAAGTCATTGTTTTTCCATATATATTGATGAAGGGGAAGCAAGGAGCACGGCACAGGGGACGAAGGGGGCACAGATGTATCTTTGGGCTGCACATACCTCACCAGGCTGGAGGCAGCTGCCTAAAAGCGTATGAGCCACAAGTCCATAAATTGTCCAAAAGTGCAGCAGTACGTCCAGCCAGATCTGCAACGCGAATCATGCCGCTGCAGTTCCCATTTGTGCCCATGGGAACTGTCATCACCCTTACAATACAGAGAAAAATGGCTAAGTGTCTGTATCTTAACATGTTTTTCTGTCTCTTTGAGCCACGTCAGATGCTGTAAATAGCTTTTCCACACACTCCCACATTCTTGGTTTCTTCGTGCCACCCCTACTTCTGAGAATCCTTTCATTACTCCAGCTCTGCAACTGTTCACCCCTTGCTCCAAGCGGTTTTTAGAAAAAATAGCTCCTTCTATACTCTTTACGATCTGCAGCTGAACATTCTTCATCGATTGGCAAAACAGATGCTGTAACTCATTGCCCTTTAAACTGCCGTCAAACCTTGCACACTGCTAGGTGCACTAGACATAGTGTGTCTGCTATGTTCATAATACCCATTTTCCCAAAAATCAATATTAACTTTTTTTCTCTTGACAATACATACTCCTATAAACCTAGATACATTTACACTTGTTATCTTCAGACAAGATGACCAGTGAACTACAAAAAACATATAAACTCATTTCAAAAAACATTATACATTCGAATATTTCTTCTTTTTCTAAACGGAGAAATTCAAGTCCCAGATTTTTGTTCGCACCCCCATTTTCCACTGGCATTAACAGCGGATCCTTGGGGCATACTTACCTTTGAGCCTGCTCCTGTGCCGGTGGTGGGGTGCCGGTATTCCTTTTGGGTATCCCTCCACCGCAGTCAGAGTTGCGTAAATGACACAGTGCGGCTCATGGAAACGCTGGGCGTTCCAGGGGTGTGCAACGTTCCGGATGAAAATCCAGTCTCCCCGGAGTTGCTGTGGCTTGCATTGATAGTAGATTTCCTTGCCGTTTTCTCCTGTAGTCTGTTGGTGTGAAGACACAACCTGTGAAGATATAGTTTTGATATTTTTGATTAAAGCCCTAAGGTACTCTCTAAACTCCTCTCCTAGAACGTCTGCGGTCTTGTGTGCGTGTCATGCAATGTGTGCAGGTGAGAGACGTGTGTGTATCCTACGACCTGTCACAATCGTGTGGGGGCGCAAGTGGTGGGCTTTTCCTGGCTGATTTCTCAAATAAAACCGTGCTAAGGGAAGACAGTGGTACCCCAACTTTTTCTAATCACTGCACACCTTTGCTAGCCAGGCCCTAAGAACCCAATTTAGTCAACGATCCCATTGGCCTGCGGGTGGTATACTGAGCACAACTGGTGCTTGATTCTTAAAAGTAATTTCTACAAACAAGGCATTTAAAAAAGTGGGTTCAATTGTCTGATTTTAAGACCTCACAAATTCCCCATTGTGGAAATACCTCCCTCACCAGAAACTTTGCTGCAGACTTAGAATCAGGATGTACGCAGGGACCAACTTCAAGCCACCCAGAGAATGGACAAACGACAACCATGAGGTATCGATAATTGTTGCACCGTACGGTCATATCCACAAAGTATATATGGAGCTCCCTGGATGACCCAGAGGGCCTAGGCAAGGCTCCCCCCTAATGACCTCATGGTGTCGGGGAGAATCTTGATTTCTGTGCCAATTCCTTTTAATCTTAGGGATCCCCAGCACGTTTGCTGGACTCGGGACGGTTTCATTTTTGCTTCTGATTGAGTGGATCCTCTTCCTGGAGTCTGGTAGTTTAAGTCGGAAGGCCACTGGGTTAATGATTTCCTTTATGGAAAAGGGGCCATAGTACCGAGGAGCCAATTTATTATGTTGTAAGTGTCGAGGCAGTAGTTTCAAGGATAGCCAGACCTTATCACCCACTGCATAGGGAGGTCCTGGTCTTCTTTTGGAGTCCGCATAGTGCTTGATGTTAGTTCGGGCCCTTTCAAGGTGTTCTTTGGCTGCCTTGTGTACGTTGATGAGGATTTCAATCCAGGAGTCGACTGTAGGAACTGGTGTAGGATGTGGGAGAAGGGATGGTAGAACCGAAGGGTGGAATCCCTGGCTGCAGAAGAAGGGGCTGTTCTTGACAGCCGAGTGATCCGAATTGTTGTAGACGAATTCAGCCAGAGGTATTAAGAGAGACCAATCGTCCCGGACCTTGGTGGTGAAACAACAAAGATACTGCTCCAGGGTTTGGTTCACACGTTCTGTAGCTCCGTTGGTCTGTGGATGATAACCTTAGAAGAGGGCACGTTGGATTCCTAGTATACGGCATAAGTGTTTCCAGAATTGAGATATGTATTGAGGACCTCTATCTGATATGATCTTGGAAGGGAGTCCATGAAGTCAGAATATGTGTTCCAAGAAGATTCCAGCGAGTTCTGAGGAAGATGGTAGTTTATACAAGGGTGTAAAATGAGCCATGTGAGTGAATAAATCAATGGTAACCATGATAGTTGTGTATCCCCTGGAAGGTGGTAGTTCCACAATAAAATCTGTAGCAATAAATTCCCAGGGTCTTGTTGGTAGCGTTGGTTGGAGTAGGAGACCCGCCAGCCTCTTGTTATCATGATTGTTTTGATTGCAGACTGCACAGGCTTGGATGTACTGCTGGACGTCAACTTTCATTTTTGGCCACCAAAACTGACTTTGTATTAAACAGAGAGTGTTGGTAATGCCACAATGTCCTGAATGAAGGGTATCATGACAGAGGCTTGTAATCCTTTGTCGCAGTCTCTGTGTGGGAATGACCAGGCCATTGTCTTTGAACAAATACCCGTCCTTGGTTTTAAGATTCCATCGATTCTTCCCAGTAAATTCCTTCGAGATCTCAGAGGATTGGGTTTGAATCCGAATGTCTTCCAGGAGAGTGATTGCTTGGGCTATGAAAATTGTATGGGGAAACATCTTTGGGAAGGATCAATCTTCAAGAGTTTCGTAGTCGGGACGTCAGGATAAGGCATCAGCAATTATGTTGTGTGTTCCAGGAACATGATGGATTTGGAACTGGTACTGGGCAAAGAAAAAGGCCCAACAGGCTTGGCGACTATTCCTACATTCCAGGGATTGTAGAACTTTGAGATTCCGATGATCCGTACGGACCTGAACAGGATGTTTAGCTCCCAGGAGTAGATGACGCCACTCTGTGAAGGCTTGACGGATGGCCAACAATTCCTTTTCCAGAACAGAATAATGGGTCTCGCTAGGAGTTAGGGTTCGCGAGAGATAAGCGATGGGGTGTTCTAACTTGTCCTCGTATTCCTGCTTTAAGACTGCTCCGATGGCGTAGTTGGAGGCATCAGTCTCCACTAGGAAAGGTCGATCAATGTCAAGTTGAGCCAAGATGGGGCTTGTGTAAATTCTGACTTCACACGTTGGAACGCCTCGTCTTGGGCTGCGTTCCAGAGGAAGGGAGTATCCTGCTTCAACAATGTAATGATCGGTTGAACTATCTCCGAAAAGGAAGGTATGAATTTCTGGTAGAAGTTGGCAAGCCCCAGGAAGGATTAAATCTGTTTCACAGTAGTTGGAACAGGCCAGGATAGTATGGAATTTACCTTTGAGTGGTCCATTCCAATTCCTTCTGGACTAAGGACAAATCCGAGATAGTGAACAGTAGAGACATGAAAAAGGCATTTCTCGGGTTTAGCCAGGAGTTTATGTTCACATAGCCGTTGTAAGACTGCCTTGACATGCTCTTCACGCTTAAAATGGTCCTTGGAGTATATCAGTATGTCGTCCAGGTAAACTATGACGAAGAGGAACAGCATAACGGAGAACACCCGGTCCATAAAACGTTGGAAGACCGCTGGGGCATTGGCGAGTCCGAAGGGCATCACCAAGTATTCAAAGTGACCAAAGGGTGTTCTAAAGGCTGTTTTCCATTCGTCACCTTCCTTTATACGGATCAGATGGTAGGCACCTCTGAGATCTAATTTCGTGAAGATTACAGCTCCTCTCACCGCTTCCAGGATATCCGAGATTAAGGGCAATGGATAGCGGTCCTTGAGGGTGCATTGATTAAGACCACAATAATCAAGACGAGGCCTAAGCTCCTTAGTATCTTTCTTTGGAATGAAAAACAACGATGCCCCCGCCAGGGATTTGGATGGTCGTATGGTGCCATTCTCTAGGTTAGTATCCAAGTATTCTCGGAGGGCCCTTTTCTCTGGTTCTGATAGGATGAACATCTTTCCAAAGGGAATCACTGCTGAGGGTTCAGTATCAATAGCGCAGTCTTCAGGTCTGTGAGGGGGTAGGGCTTGAACTATGGCAGTTGAAAACACATCAGTGTAATCCTGATACGCCCTGGGGACCTGGATAATATTTGAGACCGTGAGTGGGCCTTGCTGGTCTGTCAGCGTACCTTCAGAGGATCTTGACGAGGAATCCAGGGATAGGCAGTGAGACATGCAATGTTCGGAGCCAAGAAACAAGGATCCTGCTCCCCAGTTGATGTATGGGTTGTGCTTCTGTAACCAGGGGATACCGAGTACCATTGGATAATGGGCAGACTTTATGATGTCAAACTTGATCATCTCTTGATGATGGTTTATCGAGAGCTGGATCTCTTTGGTTTGCAGGGTTATTGGTCCTGAAGAGAGAGGTTGTCCATCGATGGCCTCTAAAGGTTGCATGATGTCCCGAGTTTCATTTGGAATGTGGTGGGTAGTCACCCAATCCTGATCTATAAAAATCCCCATGGCTCCACAATCCACTAATGCCAGAATGGGGCAAGTTTCTTTCTTGGATGGCGATAGAAAGGCCTGCAAGATCACAAGGTTGTTTTGTCCAGGAGAGTTCAAGGATGGAATAGATGTGGAGCAAACATCTCTCTCCCGAAGCTGTGCTCCATCTAGGATCGGGAGCTGGCTTTTCTCGAACGTCGTGGAGGGGCCAAAGGGCGTTCTCTCACAAGATGTTTATCTGAGAAACAGTACATGCACAGCACGGTCTGAATCCGTCGCAATCTTTCTTGCGGCGATATGGGTCAGCGGAAGGCCCAGAGTTGCTTGGGTTCTGGGTCTGTGGTCGGGGCAGGAGTGGGCTCGGGTTTAGAGGGAGATTTTATAGAGGTCTTTTGGTAAGGCATCTTTGTTTTCTTCTTTTCCGCCTTCCTTTCCAGGATCCGAAAGTCTATTTGTAAAGTGAGGTCCATAAGGGCCTGGAAGGAACCTGGGCGAGCTACCCTGACTAGCTCGTCGTTTATCTCTGTTTAGTCCTCTCCGGAATAGGGTAAAGCAGGCCTCTGAGGACCAATCTGCTTCCTTGGCCAGTTGCTTAAAGCGTATTACATAGGTAAGCATATCCTGTTCCCTTGTTGGAAATCCAATAGACGTTCTTGGGCACTGTAACCCTGCTCTGGACGGTCAAAAATGGTCTTTAGAGCCCGCACAAACCCATCATAATCATCCAAGAGGGCATCTCCAGAATTAACTAAGGGCGTAGCCTAGGTTAATGCATTCCCGGAGAGGTGCGAAATCATAAAGCCCACCTTTGCCCTGGGGGCACTAAACACGAATCAAGGAAGCCACGAAGATTCTTTGAGGAGCCATCATATTTATCCACTACTTCGCCCAGCAATACACTTTACTTGGTCGCGGAATCACGTGACAGGACTAGTTGTTTTAATGCGGCATTCTCGGCTTTGAGATTCTGATCTTCTGTGGTTAACTCTTGCATGCCGCGCATGAGGTCTTGAACTGCAGCCTCCGTATCTGTATCAGTTTGTTGGCGTCTCAATCTGTCACAGGTTTCCTCCCTTCTCACCTGTCTGTTGTTTGTTGGAGTTCTTCGATGGAGTCTTCTTTCGCACAGTTCGGGTCTTGTATAACCCTCTGTGTAGGTCCTCGGGTTCCAGCGTGCGTTCAGCGTTCCGACTCCCTGGAACGTTCAGATCTCCGGGGAAGTCCGAGGAAATCCAGGAAAACAGCGAAGAGTGCACACGGAAGACGAGTGCACGGAGATCCGGGATGCAATAGAGGAAAAAAAGAGGGGGAATGAAGGAGGAGGAATTAGGGGAACCGGGAACCAGGATTCAAAGGATAAGCAAAAGTGAACTACAGCAGCACACGTCTAGCCACTGGAAGCGGTAGCGTTGAGACACGCAGGGCCGCGGGGGCATGTCCGCTTTATAGAACGTAATGCGTATGGCGCGGAAACTGGTAAACAGTGTTCCGCGTTCGGCGGCCATGTTGGGAGTACTGCTGAGTGCAAGCCTCTATAGGTCAGGGACCAGGAAATCCAGAAAGGACACATCCGATGGTTCATGACAGTGCTGCACACAAGGGATACCATTTTCTCAAAATGGCCCCTGTCTTCTTTTGCCGCCATTTCTTGTTAGTTTCTTCTAGGCTTTTACTCTGTTTGCATCAGGTTTGAACCCTGTGTGTAGTTTACCTTTGGCAGGCTTCAGCCCTGAAGCCCACCCAGTCTCCTGTGTGTCTGGAAAGGCAGGGAGTGAGGGAGGGTCCCGAAATGTCCCTGTCCTTTGTCTCTAGGTGTGCCTGAGTGAAACAAGTTCCTATTGGCCGGTGACAGCCACCCTGCTGTGTGATTGACAGCCTAGGGCTATGAATAAATGGGAACGTGCATAAAAAGCTAGGTTTTTGGGACAAAGAGCAGAGTTTACCACTGGATGGCAGAATCAGAAGCAGAGGACGAGAGAAGACGCCAGCAGCACCCACCTGGATCCCAAAGTGCCCGATGAAGACCTGCAGCTGTGCTGACTCAGTTTTCGAATAGTCAGGAAAGACCCACAAAGGACAACTTCCTCCCTTAGGCTGGTGGAACCAACTAGCCTCGAGACACACTATTTTGGTGCCACCCCTGACTTGCTGTGACTTTCCAAGGCTGCAGAAGCCAAATACCTAGGGTACCTCGACCACTTGTGAGTGCATTGTCTTCCGAAGTCCGAAACTAGCCAGATCTTTGTAGGCATTGCGAGGACCCTACAAAAGCAAGAAATCCGTGCCCAGAGTCCCCCACCAGAGTCAAGGACCGATGGATTAAGGAAATCTTTACCAGAGCTTTTTGTTCTTAATTGGGGCTGAGAAAAAGGTGCCAAAACCAGAAAGAGGTGATGAATCGACAGAAATCCATTGCTGCCGAGTCCCTCTCTCTCTCTCGAGTGCTGCCGCAGGAGCCCGCCAGACATCCTCCCTTTGGTCACCACGACCAGGGACCAGGAACAAGGGTCTACTGCATTGCATTGTGAAGGCAACCAGCTGGAACACCTTTTCAAGGTACTGTGGGGCTTGGGGTATTTTATCCTTTTGCCATTTGGGGTGCTTCCTACCTTTTTGGGAGTACGTTTTAAACCAACACCAAGTTGACCTCAACTTACCTGCGTTGGCCTTACAGCTTGTGCTCTCTAAAGGTGAGTCCTCTTGAGTAGCTGTGATTTCTCTTTTGAACACTGACCATTTAGGAACATCTTTCTAAGAACAAGAGCATCAGAACTTTGGCTTTGTCCATTGACTTTGGCTGTCATGGCTCCCTAAATGCCTCCTTCTGAACCTATTGGCTTTGGCAGTGCTTGTTCCCTTACAGGTCTTAAATGTTGAACACTTTAATGCTGGGATAGTTGACTGCCTGCATCCCTTTGGGATAATCTAACTGTTCTTATAACCTATCAGCCTGTTCTAATCTAACCCTAACCTTTCCTTCCTGAGAAACTCAATATTTCAAAGGTGATACTATATAAATGTTATGCTGACCTCAAATGACGTCGCCTCCGGGTGCTGGAACTTGTGTTTCATATGAATGAATTACTCAACTGCTTTATTGTTCACTTTTTGAATTAAATCCTACCTTGGGAAAGATTGCTTTAGATATCACGGTGTATAGTTAATTTATTATAACTAAGTGTTTAATTGGATACCTGTATTTACTAGTTTCATTGCACAGCTCTACAGCTCACATTACCCCTCTTAAGATAAGTCTGGCTGATCAATCACACTACCAACGTGTGTAGTACAGAGCTATATTAAAAGGTGGGTCTAACACCAAGGAGAATAAGTCTTGTATGACATGATATTTTATTTGTATTGTGCTCATAAACAAGTGTTTCAAAGCACAACAAGGCAAGGGAAGGGGAAAACGGGAGGACAAATACAACAATCTTACTAGGCCTAGTGACATTGAGAATGCGAAGTGCAGGGGAGAGGGAAGGGGGAAAGTGCAAGGGAGAGGGGAGAAATGGGAAGTGCTGAACAAGGGATAATAACAAAGGGTAGTACAGCCAGCAAGGTGGCAAGTGCAGGATGAAAGCGCAGACAAGGCGTGTCTGATAAGTGCCGGTAAGGGGACTGTAAGGTTACCGATGCAGACCCAAGTGCAAGGGATGCCGGGAGGCAGTGCGGGTGTGAGGTTGGGTGGGCATGGACCTGGGCCTGAAATCTGAGAGTAATCCAGATGCGCGGTGCCAAAGCAGATAGATCAGCAGGTGAGAGGAAGAGAGAAGGCTAAAGCGAAGAGGAAGGCCTTGAGGTGCTTCCGGAACCAGAGATGGTTCTCCACAAGTTTCAGAGTGGCAGTGAGGCTGCTCCAGAGGAAGGCCCCAGCCGAGGAAAGGGATCTACCACCAACTTGTTGCTTGGAGAAGCGACTAACCCTGAGGCAGTGGAGTTGGAGGTGGAGGAGCGAAGAGCTTGAGTGGGAAGGTGTTTACGGAGGGAGAGTTGAAGGTATTTTGGACCCAGGCCCCAGAAAGCCTTGTGGACAATGCCAAGGATCTTGAATTGAATCCTTGCAGCCACTGGGAGCGAATGGAGAGATTTCAGGATGGAGAGATACAATCCCAGGGCTTGAGGCCAAGGACAAGTCTTGCAGTCCTGTTCTGGATGAGTTCCAGAGGGCGGAGAGTAGAATCAGGCAGATTTAGAAAGGGGCTGTTGCAGTAGTCCAGCCTGGAAAGAACCAGAGCTCTAGAGACAGTAAGCTTCCAAGGCAGGCCAACCAGAGAGTGACTGGAAAGGAGGGTGCAGGTTTGCCGATGAGGTGAATCTCCGTCTTATAACAAGTCCCACACCAGTTGGACTGCACTTATTCTTACCTAACACTGGTGGTAGGCATAGGGATTGGTGTGGAGTGGTTGCAATGACTACTGGTTATACTTGTGCCCACATAAACCATCCACAAGGCTAGCTCCACCAAAAAGAAAAGTAATCTTGTTACTGAAAATAATGCCAGGAACGGAGAGGTTTAATGAACAGTCCCTTACTGCACTTGCAATGAAACAATTGAAAGAATTCTGTAGGACACGGCACTGAGTTTAAAGGGTAGAAAAAATGAGTTGATTGAAAAGTTGTTAAATCGCCAAAACTCTGGGAGTAGGCCCATAACCCCTACTCCCAACCTTGATATGGCAATTGATGAAACTGGAACTAAGCTAACGATCAATCTGCCAAGTGGGCCAGAAGGTGAGGAGGATCCTCAAGGAGTCAGCAACTCCCCTCTTAAGCCTGTCCCTGTACTTCAACAAGCTCCTATCATGACCCCTGTTGGCCACATCCTAAGCCTAGAATATCTATATCTTGAAAGAATGAGACTGGAACTAGAATTCAAGAAACTTGCAGTACAATCTGAAGAAAAAGACAGAGAGAAGGCTCAGAGAGGGAAATGCAACATTAGTATGATATGAAAAAGATGTCCATTAATTCCGTTTCCTTCATAGGGTCATCTCGGTCTACTAGTCCCAAGGGACCTTTGTTAGGCAGAATCCTTTGCAGTTCCCTTAGGGAGCACTACAGAAGATTAAGACTACAGGTGAGAGCAATAAATCCCCTTTGGTATCAGTCTGTACCACAAAGATTTAGTTGGTAGCTGTGGCTGAGCAGTCAGCCTTATCTCAAGAGGGAGATGAGCAGTATTCAGAGTTTACACAATAGGCCTACAGTACTATGGCACAAGGAAACACTGACCAGAGCTTTGTAGTAAAAAGTAGTTATATATTTATTCTGTACACTTCTAGTAAAACACATGTATCACAGTCATCAAGCAAGTTAAATTAAGTCAAAGGAAAAATATACACACTCCCAAGTTAAATTGTAGACCAAGTGAACCAGAGTGAAAACTGACCAAAACGGCTCAGTGAAAACCACACACAAGGGATCCTCTATCAATTTCTCACAAGGGAGGGAAAGCACAAGCTATATAGAAATAGTTTCTTACACACCCTAGCAACACTTCGCATAAGTTTGTGAACCAGTTTAAGCAAGACAGTGCATCAGTATAGGCAATACTTCAATGAAAACTGAGCAAAATGACATTTCACAAGGTTTAGAAAGGGGAAGGAAACGGTAGTTATAAGAAGTAGGTGCACCAACACAGTTGTAGTTGAGAATCAATCTAAAGAAGGCAGATCTAACAAATGTAGCCAGAGTCACTAGGCCTGTGCCAGAGTCAGTGGAACAGGGCAAGGGCCCAGGAGCACAATGTTCTTGTAGCTGCAGTCAAGTCTTTGGTTAACGATTTTGAAAAGGTGGATGCAGAAGTTGAAAAGACAATGTTGAGAGAGGGGCTGCCAACCCAACAGGTAGGTAAAGGATTTAAAACGCCTTTAGGGCTACCGCGAAGAAAGGGCGGCCTGGCGGAACAATGTACCTTTAAATGAAGAAGTGGCTCCTGCGGTGGTGGTTGTTCCTGGTAGTTCCTGCAGTTCGGGTGATCCAGCAGAGGAAGAGAGGCTCTCGTCGTGGAGGAAGATTCGAGTTACTGCACTACCCAGGGATGAAACCAGCCACGGTGCTGCCCGACGAATAAAAGGTACGCTCCTTTAAATTGCGGTTTGGGTGGACTGGTGCCTGGCTATCTGTCCTCCGACTACAGGGTACAGGAGATTCGACCAAGGCAGGTCCGGCAAGACGATTGGCAAGCTGGTTGGTCCCACCAGCCCAAGGGAAGAAGGCTCTTGCAGATGAAGATCTTCTCTCGTCGTGTGGAGAAAAGTGGTGAGACATTGCAGCAGGGCTTCACCGGTGGTTCAGTTGTTGCAGATGTCTTTGGCTTCTCTTCTCTTCGGCTTCTTAGTTCCAGTGGCGACGTCTTGCTCTTCCAGTCCTCAGGACCCTGCTTTTATGCAAAAAGACCCCCATTCATCCAGCCTAGCTGTCACTCACAGTGGAGTGGTCATCTTGGCGGGAGACCCTTTAGCCTATTAGGATAGAGTGCGACATGGGTTGCTGAGGCAACCCTGTCCAGGGGTCCTACTCCCACTCCCACACAATGGACCCACCCCAGACTCAGTGGCACCGAAAGGAGGGCTTCTTGGCAGAAGCCCGCCAAAAGGACGAACAAAGGATCCCCGACCTGGGTTAGGAGTTTAGAGAAGGACACGAGAAAGAAGTTCTATTAAAGTTCTGGCAAATAAAACCTACCGGAGTAAAGTTAACATTAAAATGCACCGGCGGTATATTAGAGGCTGTCAGAAAAAGTGGTAGCCTCAAACAATGGGAAAATCCCATCGGGAAATATTTGCGGTAGAATATTTATGGTAGTAACCACTGCCACCAGCCAGAAACTTTTGAGAGAGGGACTGTACGGTACCCTCTCGGAAATGAACATAAGGGAAAAACTATTAACCCTTTCCAGTACCTTCATAGTAAGATGGGTTGTACTGGTTTAGTTCATAGAATTTGACTAGTAAAGTCAATGGTGACTTTACATGCCCTGGGAGACAGTAGTCAGTCCCAGGGTATGGAGTCTGTTTGGGGGTTGCTACGACACCCCTGTGTCACTGCACTGAGGGTGCTGTGTAACACATGTGAATAAAGATGTTTCCTATGGGGTTGAGAAACTCCCATAAACATTAAACACAACAAATAGCCTAGAACACACATAGCAAAAAGGCCTAAGAGTGGGGAAAAAGAGTCTCACTCTTAGCAGGAGAAAGAAACAAACCCTTCAAATCCAGCAAAGCTGCTGGGGGACTCTACAGGTAAGGGAAATTAGCCATAGAATGAAAATTCTCCCTAACAACCTTGCTTACCAAAAGAGGCTGTAATATGTATGATCCTAAACTTGATGTGTTGCATTAGTTGAGTACATTTGAATTCACTTTTGGTTTGCAGAATATGTGGCAATGATTTAGTTGCATGGATCGTGTCTAGGCTCCCCCAGAATGGTTGTGATGTGATTATGGAACTGAGTGCTATAGACAGAAAAGATTATGAACTAGTCAAACGGGCACTTGTTGCCAGATTTGGGAAGACTCCTTCTCAATACCTTTTAATATGTTTAGAAACCATAAAAAGAAAGATGGTGACCCTTGGGCTACATGGGTTTGTGAATGCCTGAAAAACGTAGATGGTTGATAAAGGATACAAAGTAAACTCCTTTGAAGGCATGAGGAATTCTGTCTCCTGAGCTGAGACAGCACCTGATTGAGACTAAGGAACTTGATCCCAAGGGACTAGCTTAAGCTGCTGACTTATGGGTAGCCAACAGGGCCACTGTTAAGGATTCTGTGGCAACTCAGAAAAAGTATGAGGGGGGAAAAAGCACAAGAAAGATAGTAAAGACAATTCTAATACTCCTCCACCTAAAGAGGGACACAAACACCACAAGGGTACATTTCATGGGGAACCTTATAGGGCTAGTGAAACCTCGAGGGCCAAACTAGAGGGAGGTTACCAGAAACCCCCATTCCAGAAAAGAAAGCTTTGGTAAATGTGTAGTTTGTGGGTCTGGTGACCATTTGAAAGGGGATCCCAGATGTAAAGGTAAACCTTCAGGGGTCCGCACTGTCTACCTAGCCTTCACTCCAGAGGAGGAAGCTCCAATGACAGGTGCTCACTTTCATCTACTAGCCGATGACCCCATTGTTCCAGATAGTGTTTCTTTAGTGTCCTTGGGTCTTTGGAAACAACAAAATATAGATGTGTATAACACAATACTCAACAACACAAAAGAATATTATAAGGACAGTGTACTTGTAAATGGCCAAGAGACTCCAGCCGTCAGAGACACTGGGGCCAGCATTACAGTGGTTGATTTAAAGTTTCTTCAAACCTGAGGATGTAGCTAAGGCACCCAAAGCTCCCACTAAACTTGCTGAAGGCCCTATCCAAATGGTTCCTATTCTGCCAGCCCTCATCCAGTGCAATAACATGACTAAGAATTCCTGTTCGTGGGCATTCTGAAGTACCTGGGAAAGATCTGTTGGGTAATGACTTGAAAACTCTTGGAGTATTCCCCAGGCCTCCCAGCAAAAAGTGATAGGAACTTACAAGATTGGCCAGAGAGGCAACCTTAAGAGACTCTGTTTGAGGCCAGGGAGTAATCCAGTACCTCAAACCAGCAGGTGGACCAACCATCCACTTCTAGAAAGGGACCAAGGAGAAATCCAGAGTCTCTGGAAAGAAAAAGGGTCTCGAACCCAAACCTGCTTTGAAAACAAGGACATCCCCAATAGGACAGTCCCAGGTCACTCCAGTGATCCTCCGCTCAGGCTGAGTGGGTGGACAAACCAACTACTAGTAAAACCGAACTGGAGGAGATTCTTCCCTGCTTGGAAGATCTGGATCCTATAGGCCATCCCTAGCGGCAGACTTTGCTTACAGAAGGTGGACCCTCTAGGGCAGATTTCAGCAGAGGACAGAGAGCGTGTTCCTCTCTGAGACAACAGTTTACCAGCTGGAAGGGAAGGGCAAGGCCCAGGGAAACATAGACTCTACTGGGAGGAAGGCCTACAGAATCTATCCCAGGGGACTTCAGGCAATTGGTAGTACCCCAGGAGATGAGATCTAAGCTACTACAAATAGCGCACAAGATACCTGAGATCTAAGCTACTACAACTAGCACATGAGATACCTCTGGCTGGTCACTTGAGTTCCAAAGAGAGGCTTTCTCTGTACTTTTACTGGCGCAAGATGCGTACAGATGTTGACAAACATTGTAGAAGCTGCCACACATGCCAGACCTCTGGCAAAAGTGGATCCCAGAATTTGGCATCTTCTAGTGCCCCTCCTAGTGGTGGGAGTTCGTTTTGAAAGGGTGGGGATTGACATTGTTGGTCACCTACACCCCCCCTTACTTCCTCAGGTAATCAATTTTATATTGCTTGTGGTAGAACATGCTGTTAGGGAAGATTTCCATTTATGGGTATTTTCCCACCAGTTGTGTACCCCCCAACATTTTGCTGTTGTCTGACCTTCCTAGCCTGACTTTTGCTAGTGTAGCCCAGCCTTCTGCTGTACTCCGCTGGGCATTTGCTCATTTTGTTATGGATAAACTGACATGCCCTTAAGTCAGTCAGTTCTGGGAGACTTTGTTTCCCTTAGTCTTTCACTTTGTTACTAAAGAATAGCAACATTTTATTTGTGCAGTGCGCTGGGGTCCCTTTTTCTTTTTTAAGACCCTAGACGCCCTCAAAGGATTTTTGGTGAATGTACAAGTTTGCCCTGGACAGAGCTAGTGGCAGCTGTTACTTTTTATGCATTTTCAACTCTTCTCAATGGTCCAAACCGTGTTTGGCCTAGGACAGTGGCCAGTCCCTAAAATGGCCATTCCACGAGGTCCTTTGTTCTGTCCTTTGGCCATCTTGTCCCTTTGCCTTTCCCATGTCGAGCAGACCCGAGAAATTCCTTATTTGGTCATGCAGACTGAAGCTTTCTCGTGTGTGTGTGTGTGTGTTTGTGTGTGTGTGTGTGTGCCCGCCCGCCCAGGATGTAGGCTGGAGCTGTCTATTTCCAATACACATCCTGGGTGCCATGATGGCTGGTGTGCTGGGATGACTGGGACCACCGTGGTCTGTGATTGGTCCACGTCTGGAATGGCTGTATGTGATCAGATCTCCTATTGGTTTATCTTCCTTTTGGCGTGAAGGAGATTTTGAATAAGAGAAGGCATCTTACACCCATTCCAGGTCGATCTTTTGAGTTCACACCAACCTTACTAAAGTATCCTGAATCAACAAAGCAGATCTGTGGAACTGCTGGTGACCCGCTGGAAAGTTTGGCCCCCCTGAGCCGGCTGTTGTCCCCTCAGACCCTCTGTTTCTGATCGAACCTAGAAGGCCTACAAGGGCGCTTCAACCCATTGGAATAATGGGACCAACTATTCTCGGCACCTCCAACTTAAGCTGTAAGCAAGCTTTTTCGGAATTGTTTGTGGACCGCCCAGTGAACTGAGCCACTCGTACAGGATCTTTGCCCTAGAATTGCTGCTGTTTCGACTTGAGCCTTTGGAGACTGTACGCTCTGGGTTAATAGCGCTCTCCCCTTGAGTTTCATACACCTAGCATTCCTAGGTCGGGAATTGAGAGTACGCCTGAACCCAGGCATACACAGTCACTGTGTCGCCCAGCTGTGGTGACTAACTTTGTGGGTGCCTTGCTCCTGTGGTCTTAGACTCGCTGCAGCAGAAATGGCCTGATCCCTTCACCAGAAGTGGAGAAATCGACACTGTCCCGCCACAGAATCATTCCTGGAACACAGCCCCTGAAAGCCACAGAGCCGTGCAAGTGCAGGATTTGAACCTGCGACCGAAGTTTGGTCCGGAGTGCGCCGAAGGTCGGTGAGTATTTGCAAATCTTACCGTTGACCCCTGGCGCATCCATCCATTTATACGCACAAGTGTCCCCTGAGGCCACTTTTCTTTATCGAGGTAGCCTCTTCCAATGAGCTATTCCCAACTCTTGGATCTTGTTCTGGCCTCTTGGGGAGACCCTCCTCGAATAGTGGGAACTTATTCTTCACTGCCACACCAACCTTCCTACAGCCCCTTGAAGAGACCCCGTTTTGACTTATCGCGTGCGCAAGCACCGAGAGTACTTTTTGAGCTCAAGGCTCCACTCATCATAGGGACTGGACTGCCTCTTAGCTAGGTTGTGAATTGTGAAGTACTGCCACAGGGATATTCACACTGTATAACCTCTTTCCTTGCAGGTTGTGGAACTGTACTGAGTAATATTCCTGTTGGCCATTAGTTACTGTATATATGTTTGCTAGATTAGTGTTGTGTTGGTTTTGTTATTACTGCTGAATATTTACTTTGTGTTTGACTTAAAAGGCCTTTAATAAATGTGTATATATACTTTTGATATACACCTTACTGAGTAATATTTGGTTTTGTTTACTGTGTGTTCTCATTGTAGGCTTTCGATCACCCTCACCCCTCCTGAGACCTAGTCTTGACTGCTGCCAATGCTACAGTGATTGGTGTGGCTTGTCCAGAAGAAACTAGGCTGGCCTTCTGAACCTCTGCCCACCAGGTCAGAGTTAAGAAATCCATCTTAACACGTGCTACAGAGGTACCCTGAGGCTATACCTATGATTACTGTTACTGCCCAATTAGTGGCTAAGGCTCTCCTTGGTATTTTATTACCACGGGTGGGTTTCCTAAGGAAGTTATCTCTCACTGGGGATCTAATTTTATGTCCCACTACATGCAGACCATGTGGAAGAACTGTGCAGTAACTTACAAGTTCTCAACTGCCTACCAAACTGAAACAAATGGTTTGGTAGAGCGGTTTAACAGAATAATGAAGAGCATGATAGGTGCCTTAGAAGAACCCCTGAGAAGAAAGTTGGACCTTCTACTGCCATGCCTTCTATTTGCTTACAGAGAGATGCCTCAAGCTGGAGTGGGTTTCAGCCCCTTTGAGCACTTCTGTGGTCATCCAGTCAGAGGCCCCTTGTGTCTGATTAAAGAGAGTTTGGAGAGCCCTACATCCCTGAAGCCAGTCTGTGCCACTGACTATGTGCTAGGCCTCAGGAGAAGGATGCTACCTTTTGATGACAGAAGTGACAGAAAACCTGAAAGCTGATCAGGCTCTGGTCAAACATTGGCATGACCAGAAGGTCAACATGGTGGTATTTACTACAGACCAGTTAGTAATGGTTATGATTCCTACAAGGCAGAGGACCTTACAGGATAAATGGATAGGACCCGTCAAGGTTGTAGGCAAACTTGGAGAGGTGGACTTGGGCAACCCCAAGGAGGCCCCCCCAGGGTCTTTTACACTAACCGTCTGAAAGTCTGTAGACCAGAACTGGGAGAGTTGCTTCTAGCCTTGAGCCTCTCCCTGATCTCATCGGGGGACACTCTTCAGATGAGACAATTGAAGGAGTCAAACTCTCTTCAGATCTGACTCTTCAGCAACAGGAGGGTTGCAAAGCTCAAGTCAGTTTGCCTCCCTGTTTCTCTGACACCAGGCCTGACCCCTTGGGGCCAGCATGTATTCTCACTGGTGACAGTCTCTGTCAAAAGCAGGGGCTACGAATGTCTGATCATGTCAGAACTCTTATAAAGGAGGAGGTTAACAAGATGTTTGACCTCTGGTCTATAGAGCCATCTGCAAGTCCATGGGCTAGTCCAGTTCTGCTAGAGCCAAAGGCAGGAACCAACGAATTGAGTCTGTGTGACTATAAAGCTCTAAATGCAGTTAAAAATAAAAAGACTGATGCTCATCATTTACCAAGGACAGATGAGCTGGTGGACAAACATGGATCTGCCAATTTCCCAGCACATTTTACTTCAGGCTATTGGCAAATAGCACTGACAGACCATGCCAAGGAGAACCCTGCATATTCCACCCCAGGAGGCTTATACCAGTTTAGGGCTATGCCTTTTGGACTAAAGAATGCACCTGCTACGCTCCAAAGGATGGTGAACCAGGTTCTGAATGGATTGGAGGACTTCTGCATGCCATACTTGGATGAAATACCAATGTTCAGCCCTACCTGGGAAGACCATCTTCATCACCTTGGATATGTATTGCAGGCTCTTGAACAGGCCCATCTGACATTAAAGGCAAGTAGATGTCAATGTGGTCAGAGCAAAGTGGTCTACCTTGGACATGAGGTAGGAGGTGGTGCGATTAGGCCTTTGCATAGCAAAGTACAAGCTGTACAGGACTGGGCCACCCCCACTACTCAAACTCAGGTGAGAGCCTTTCTAGGTCTCACTGGGTACTACAGAAACTTCATTCAAACTATGGGACCATAGCTTCTCCCCGGAATGTCATCTCCTCTCCAAATTCCCTAAGTAGGTCAGCTGGAATGAGGAATGTGCCAAAGCATACGCAGGCCTGATACAAGCCCTCTGCAAAGCTCCAGTCTTAAGTGCTCCTGATTACAACCAATCCTTTATAGTATAAACAGATGCTTCTAACACCGGTATAGGTGCAGTCTTAAGCCAACTAGATGAGCAAGGCAATGAACACCCTATTTGCTTCATTAGTAGGAAACTGAAGGACCGTGAAACAAGGTGGGCAACTATAGAATGTGAGTGTTTTGCCATTGTGTGGTCATTGAAGAAGTTTAGGCCATACTTTTTTACTTTTCTTATTCAAAAAGACCACCAACCCTTGATATGGTTAATGCAAATGAAGGGAGAAAATCCTAAATTACTTAGATGGTCTAGGAGCTTTCAAGGGTTTGATTTTTCCATTGAGCAAAGGTCAGGATGCAATCACCAAAATGCTGATGGTCTCTCCAGAAAGTATTAATGACTGGAACAAGAGATTCATCCAGGAGTGGTTTAAATCCTTCTGTCCATTAGTCTTGGGGGGGATGAGTGTTGGGGAGAAATTTCATTTCTGTGCCAACTCCCTTTAACCTTAGAAACCCCCAGCTCTTTTGCTGGACTCAGGAATGTTTAAATTTGACTCCCGATTGAGTTGGACCTTTTACTCGCTCACTAATGTGTTGTACTGACTATGATTTTCTATGTTCCTTACTGTTTTATGGAGTCTGGTAAATGCCATAGGCATCTGCTTTTGCATTGTGACACTCAGCACCTTTTGTGCAATGCCATGAGCAGTTCCTTGGACTTCTCTTACGGTTTAACTACATTTTCTTGGGTGAACTACTGTTTCCAAGAATAGTAAGATGACCTCTGTCTTAATTAGGGTGGTGTGAACTGGACAAATAGAGTTCTGGGGGGGGTTGCATAGTAATTCCTTTAACCCATTCCTCATGTAACATTTTGTTACACTAACTCACTTGAATGGCTGGTGGCAGTGGTTTCTTTTTTACTACCTACTTCAGCTGCAGTGCTGCACACAAGGGTTACTATTTTCTCAAAATGGCATCTGTCTTCTTTTTTTGCCATTTCGTGTTAGTTAGTTTCTTCTAGGCTTTTACTCTGTTGTTTGCATCAGAGTTGAGCCCTGTGTGTAGTTTGCCTTTGGCGGGTTTCAGCCCTGAAGCCCGCCCAGGCTCCTGTATGTCTGGAAAGGCGCGCACCGTCAAGTACTGTAGAAGTACTGTTTGCTGTGTTTGCCTCGAGTCCAGTTTGCATTACCGTGGAACAGTTGTCTGAATCAATCGAGGTTGTCTCAAGGCTTTTCGTCCGGAGGACGTCTGATGCAGCAACACCGCTTCAGTGCCTGACCTCACAGGAAGAAGGTGACTTTGCCCTACTAATATCTTGTAGAGCCACGGTGTGCGCACTAGACACCGACACAGGCTTGGACCTTAATTAGTGTGCGCTCTACACTGTATTGGTGTGCTCATTACCTTATTAGTGTGCCCAATCCCCCTTTGACAGAGGAATATACAAAATAGCGTGAGCGTTGCATAGTATTGTTATGTGATTTATTGACACGTTGAAAGTAAACGCATTCTTTTGTGCTTGTCGTTTAAGGTACTATTTCCGTATTGGAAACCCTGCCTCCTGCTTGGGTAACGCCTCTTCCTGGGTCCTCGTAATCCTACCTACCAGCGCACTGCGCGCGCACCGTCAAGTACTGTAGAAGTACTGTTCGCAGTGCGCGGTAGGCGGTGGGTTCCTCTATATTTATTCTGTTTGATTTGATCTAGTAGAAGTTTGCATCTGCTTGTCTAAATAATTCGTTTGGGATAAACTTTACTCGAACATTGTGTTGGACAAAACTAGCGTGTGTTGATTTTATCTACTAACAGAAGTGTTATAAGAACAGGCTTGGGTGGTGAGCAAAGGGGACATGAGGAGTGTTCTTCCTAAGATTATGTTTGCATGACTTCTGACAGTTAGCAGTAACTGTACTCCAACAATAATTGCTTGCTAACAGTAGGATTGGTGGTTCCATATTTACAAATACACATGAGTCAATCCTATGTGACTGCATTACTGATTATTTAACACTTAAGCCATTGTACTTTGGACAGAATAATATGTCCTCGCGACTCCGCAGTGGCCTTAAGGAGACAATAATGATCCCAAAAAAACATAATATTGACGCCACAATGGCTAAATTAGATCTAATGTACGGGGCTTCTAAGGATTTGCCCATTAATCCTATAAATGCACCGAACATGACTGAAATTGCGCTTGACAAGCAATCTACAGTTGCCAACACTAGGAGAAGCTTTCTAAGTATGCCAGTCCTGAGATCAATCATGACCTAGGCACTATTGAAGATGTCAATATAGGTCCACCTTCTGATATCTCGATCTTGGCACCTGCAGTACTAATGGAGCTAGAAAAACGTATAATCCTTTCGGATGGTCCATCGACTCCAGTTACAGTGCGTCCGATTGGCAAACTTAAAGTACATATTCAATGTGATGTTCCACGTATACCATCCTTAGAAACTGTTGCACCTTATTCTAACCTAGAAAACTCACTTAATAAACATGTGATGGTTGATTCATACAAAGAAGATGCTGTTCAAATCAAAGAGGGGGTAGTATGTTCATCTCCTGAATCTCAACATTTTACGCAACCTAGCTTGATGAATGTTGAGAATAATTTGAATTTGCAACCAAAGCAACCTCCGAAGTTGAGGATCTTCAAATCTTTGAATCATCATATCCTGTAATGTTGAGAATTCTTAATCTGCTTGACAAAGGGCATGATTACACTCACTATGAATTACGTGATATAAAATCAGCACTTCTTGATGTTTTATCAAAACTTAATAAACTCGAGGGCTATATATTTGCTGATAATTGCCCCTCGTATAACCATGCAATCATCTGCAACACAAACAGAGAGCAAACTAACTGAGATGCCGGATATCCCAAAAAAGAATGTGAGTGGTCCAATTTACGGTTTTCCCTCGAATTTCGCTCACTGTCAATGCACAAAGTAATGTAGAATGTATTCAAATCTACACGCATGCACAGTTATGTCAAATGGTAGCTTACCACGCAGAGAAAATTGACCAGCTACTTTTCTTTAATTAGTCAGATGATTTGGAAACTATAACGAAAGATCCGAATAAAGAGTTTCACCAGAACAAACAGCCTACGCCAACTCCTGACAGTCCATCTGAACTAATTGAAATAATAAATGAAGAGAGTTCAAGGGCAGGCATAGAATTGGACCCTCTGAATTAGAGGAACCCGTTGATTCTGGAGGACAAAAGCAATTTATATCACGTAAACAAAAAAGTCTGCACACACGTGCAATGAACAGATTAAACTTGCGCAATTTAAAATTACTGGAAATACAAGTAAAAAATAAACCTCCCAATGCTGATCTAAAACCAAATGGCAAAGTATCATCAACTGAGGCAAAAACCAACATCCCCCTGCCCAGTTAATCACTGATTTGGGGATCACACTGGAAAGTCGATTAGCTTTACAGCTTCAATCGAACTTGTTTGTTGTTAATGAAAAAAAGCATATGTCGGTGATAGAAAAATCCATTATGGATAAACAAAAAGAATTTTCAGCTTCATTATCTTCCTCACAACAATCTTTGCTTTCACCTTTTTACAAACCAATTCCCAACGAAAAACTACCGAACGACCAATCTCAGATCAGGCAGTTTCCTTGGAGCCCAGAACTCGGGTATTGAAACATGAAGAGGACCTTCATTCAAGTCAATCAATCGCAGAGTCGAGAGTTTAATACCAAAACTCTCGACACTGTTGAACAACGACTTAAATCACTACAAGAAGTTCCCCGAGTTCATTCTGAAAGCAATGAAAACCCAAAGAGCACCGAGGAACCTGTTTTCTCACAAAATGACAAGATACATCCAACTCAAGGAAATTAGTTCATTAATAACCTTGAACGTGAAGCTATGACCAAAAAATTGCTTAAAACGGCTGACCCTATGGATCAATCTATGCTTGACATACCCACATCGACTATTCTGGGGTGGATTAGTTCAATGTAAATAAATGGAGATCAAGATCTAAATCGATCATTCATGTTGCAGACTTTTAAAAAGATTCCAGCTTTAAGAACTTTGGTATCCAGTGATATCATTTGGGTTACATTGCCTTCTATAAAAAAATCGTAGGATGGTATTTGAACTGCAATCCCTAATAATTACGGAACTAATATGGAACCATACAAGAGAACTAAAAACGTAAGGACTATCCATCACTCAAATCCAATCGATGGAAGAAGCAAAAATCCTCAATGAAACCCTTCCGCCTATTGCAAGCAACACTATCCACTACGCCCCATGTCTCAGAAACTGCAGTCTTGACACAGTTAGTTGCAATTTCTGCTGTCTCCAAAGACTGGTCTTGGTTATCAGCCTTGTTGGGGTCCCAGAAGGACTCAATAAAAGAACACTCATAGTAGCAAAGAGCGCCTACGAGTGATATCATGGAATTCATGTGGAGTAAAAAAAATTAAAAATGTGGGTATCATTGTATGCCCCTCATTAAATCGTGGACATGGTGTTCTGCCAAGAAACAATGGCTGTTAAGCAACTTGAAATTAGCGGATTTGCTTCATATTCCACTCTTGCTACACAACTGTCGAAAGGCAGACCATCGGGTGGAATTACAATTTTGGTAAACACAGCACTTGTCTACACCTTGGTACTGACACGTACATCATTCTCCTATATTGCAATTCTAATGGAACTAGGAATGGGTAAAACAAATTATGTTTTAATAGTTTCATTGTATTATGATCCACTAGTTACTGCAATAACTAAATTGTTTAATGATCTTGATATTCTGTTCGATGAGGTCTTCTCTGAATGGCCTGATGTACAAGTAATCTTAGGGGGTGATTTTAATTCTAACTGCCTCCAAAATCCTCTTACTGAATTAAAAACGTTGCTTCAAAATCAATCATTGATGAACAGGAAAAGAGGTTTACTCTTCCAGCTCTTTTTTGAGCGTTGGAACATTGTTTTTCTTCCCTTTTTCACAAAAGAGAATGTATATACATGGGCTCGTAGTAACAGAAAATCATGCATTGACTACATTGCGGTATCAGTGGAATTATCCTCAAGTTGTATGGGAGTAGAAACTGCTATGATAGAATTGAGTGATCATTGTATTTTATACTCAAATGCAACTAACCACTCCAATATTGGTACAAGATCCCTTTAGTACATTTATCATGGAAGATCGACCAGGGCTATCATTAAGATGGAATGTGATTTAGTGCAAAAAACGAAATGCAATTATTAAAATGCTAGCACTGAAGTGCATGAATTGCAGTGACACAACCACCAAAGGGTCGATAAAAACATTACAAAATTCGACCATTATAACAACGGCACTTACATATCTGGTCGGGCTTAAATCAAATGATCCACCACAGCCTGTTGATTTACTTGCCGTGAGAATCAGCATCTTAAAAAACAAATCAGGATATTGGGCATTTATCCAAAATAGGACTATCTAATTCCGAATATCAAACTACAAAAAGAAAAATAATTAACAAATAGCACAATAATATAAAAAACTATAGAACCTCTCTTCATCACTCAATAAATAAAAAAAATGATAACATCACACTGTTCTAACGATAGGCGATCCACTTGGGCTCTTTTTAGGGGTAATGAAAACACAAAAAATAACGACCATTCTTCTAACATCAGTGCAGAAACATGGACGCATTTCTATAAGGAAAAATGTGCCCTACCTCAAAGATTCAGGGGATCTTCATCCAAATTTAACCACCACTCAGAGGAACTAAAGGGTTGGTCTCTAGAGGATATCACATGGGCATTAGGGAAGCTAAATAAATCAAGAGCCCCTGGACCGGACTGTATTCCTCCATGTGTACTTAAAGAAAATGTGCAACTATGGGCCCGGGTGCTTAAAACTCAATTTGAGGAAATTATTCAGACTTCTTGTGTTCCTCTTTCATGGCTGCAGTCTGTTATAGTTCCCATTCATAATAAAGGGGTGAGCACAAATCCTGGTAATTTCCGCCCCATTGCATTAATTGATGCAAGTGCAAAAACCTTTGCTGTCTTATTATTACAGCAACTAAAAGAGACAGTAAATCGGCTTGCTATCCTTTCACCATTTCAGATTGTCTTTCGTGCCAGAGTGGGAACTGCACTGAATGCAACTGTTTTAGCGCATCTAATAGTCTGATCAAAAATCCCAAATGCAGGCGCCCTATACATGGCATCTGTTGATTTATCTGCAGCATTTGACTGTGATTAGGAATTTACTTTGGGAAAAACTTGATGCAAAGGGGATTCCGCAGTGCCTAATAGCGATGCTGGCTAAACTACACCAAGGCACTTCATATTTGGTTCGTATTAACAATTCTGGTTCTACAACTCCTATTTCAACAGAGGTGGGGGTTAAACAGGGCTGCAACTTGGCGGCTACCCTGTCTAATCTCTACCTCTCTGATATAGAACAGATTTGGAAAACTGAGATCACTTACCCCGCAATATTGGGACATCTCCGGATACAATGGATCGAATTTGCGGATGATGTTCTAATCTTTGATCGTACACCAAAAGAATTACAAAAAAAGCTTCTAATCTTTGCAGAATACTTATACAAACACAACTTAACATGTAATGTGGAAAAATCTAGTATCTTTATTTTAAAAAACATGAAAAAAAGAATCTCCACATTGAAATGGGCCATAAATTTAATTCCCATGCCTATAAACTTGAATATGAGATACTTGGGATATGACCTGATAGATTCCTCCACAAGAAAAAATTGCTACTAAACTTAAATGAGAAAAAAACTGTTCTGATGACACAGATGCGGATCATATTCATGAAATACTGTACATTTTCAATACTACCCCTGTTACAATTTTATATGCTGAAAGTTGAAGTCATTTTATTATATGGGCTTGATTTATGTTTGTGTAATATTGATCCAATCCTCAACCAAATTCAAGGACAATTAGGGAAATCCACACTGAGATTACCAAATTCTTTACCAACTTGTATATTGCGACGAGAGCTAGGAATCTCAGCTCTATCAGAAAGATTCCATTGGCGACAGCTAACAAATTATGGAAAGATGTTATTTCCACCTCAGCAATCGCTTTACTAGGAATTTTCAATTATGATAAAAAAAATCAAGCCCCTGCTTTGGTGGTCATTTTTTCAAATCTTATGATCAATAAACTCAATGAATGTGGTTTAAAAGCAATAGATCTAGAATTTCGCTCGGCATATGTAAAGAAACTACTATATGAACACGAGTGGTTAATGACATTGAATGATATGTACTCAAAAATATTATATTCTGAAGCAGCTAAATTTGCTGTTCTTAGAATACCTCGTAGAGCTTATTTGCTAAAAATGTCTTGCTAACCGCTATCACGATCTATATTTGAGATTTAAGCTCAACCAACTGCACACCTTTGAAAAAACAATCTCTTGGAATAAGCAATCATGAATGAGTCAGATCCCATGGTGTAGATATTGCGATGGAAATATTAGCATGGAAAACTTAAAACATCTAACCATGTATTGTACTCACTTTGAAGCTCTGAGATATTCTCTTATTGGACCAAATGTATTAGGTTTGACACAAGAAGCTAAAGAATAGTGCTGGAAGAAATTTATGTGGGGATACTCATTTAAAACAATTGTTCTATTGTGTATGTTTCTTGAGAAATTGGTTGTCGAATTGGATAAGAAGGAATTTAATCCACAAACATGAATTAGTCATCTAAATTGATGCATTATGCTTTCAAAAAATATTTTAATTTTTTATGAGATTCAAATTATGAATGTAACTATTTATTATGTCATGTATAAGAATTGTTAATGATTATGAATCTTATTTTTGTTGATGTTGTAAAAAGTTTGTTAATCAAACTAATGAAACAACTATCTTTTAAAAAAAAAAAAAAAGGCAGGACGTGAGGCAGGGTCCTGAAACTTCTGTGTCCTTTGTCTTTAGGTGTGCCTGAGTGAAACCAGTTCCTATTGGCCGGCTGGCTGTCCTGAAAGGACAGCCACCCTGCTGTGTTATTGACAGCGTAGGGCTGTGAATGAATGGGATCTTGCATAAAAAGCTAGGTTTTTGGTACTAAGATCAGAGTCGACCACTGGAGGACAGAATCCGAAGCGGAGGATGAGAGAAGACGCCAGCAGCACCCTCCTGGACCGCAAAGTGCCCGGCGAAGCCCTGCAGCTGTACTGACCCCATTTTCGAATCTACAGGGTGGACCTGCAAAGGACTTCCTCCTCCCTTAGGCTTTGGGACCAACTAGACTCGAGACAAACTCTTATTTTGGCGCTACCTCCAACTTGCTGCTTTCCAAGGCTGCAGAAGTCCAATACCTGGGGTACCTCAACCACTTGTGAGTGCATTGTCTTCCGAAGTTGGAATCCGGCCAGATCTTTGTGGGCATCCAGAGGACCCTACAGAAGCAAGAAATCTGCATCCAGAGTCCTGACACTGGAGTCCAGGACCGAGTGATCAAGGAAATACTAACCAGAGATTTTTGTTCTTCATTGGTGCTGAGAAAAAGGTGCCAAAACCACAAAGAGCCGATGAATCGACGGCAATCCATTGGTGCCGAGTCCCTCTCTCGCAGGCTGCCGCAGGAGCGTGCCAAACGTCCTCCCTTTCGTCACTACGACCAAGGACCAAGAACAAGGGTCTACTGTATTGCATCATGGAGGCAACCACCTGGAACACTTTTTCAAGGTTCTGTGTGGCTTGGGGTATTTTATCCTTTTGCCATTTGGGGTGCTTCCTAACTTTTTGGGAGCAAGTTGACCTCAATTTACCTGCATTGGCCTTACAGCTTGTGCTTTCTAAAGGTGACTCCTCTTGAGTTCCTGTGATTTCTCTTTTGAACACTGGCTATTTAGGAACATCTTTCTAAGGAGAAGAGCATCAGAACTTTGACTTTGTCCATTAACTTTGGCTGTCCTGGCTCCCTAAATGCCTCCTTTGGAATCTATTGGCTTTGTCTGTGCTTGTTCCCTTACAGGTCTTAAATGATCAACACTTTAATGCTAGGATAGTTGACTGCCTGCATCCCTTTGGGAGAATCTAACTGTTCTTATAACCGATCAGTCTGTTCTAATCTAATCTAACCCAACCCTAACCTTTCCTTCCTGAGAAATTCAATATTGCAAAGGTGAAACTATATACATGTTATACTGACTGCAAATGACGTCACCTCAGGGTGCTGGAACGTGTGTATCATATGAATGAATTACTCACCTGCTTTATTGTTCACTTTTATATTTGAATCCTACCTTGGGAGTAATGTTACAGCTAATTACTGCTTTTTATAGAATACTTTAAATATCTTTGTGTATAAATAAATAATTAATTTATTATAACTGAGTGTTTAATTGGATACCTGTATTTACTAGTTTGATTGCACAGCTCTACAGCTCACGTTACCCCTCTTAAGATAAAGCTGTCTGCTCAATCACACTACCAACGTGTGTAGTACAGAAGGTGGGTCTAATATCAAGGAGATACGTCTTTACCGAACACCGGGATTTCATTCTTTGCAAACTACACAGTTTCTTACGAATTTACGTGCCTGTTCCAGGAGGTTCAGTATATAAACCATTCGTCCTGGAGCTCTCTAGGGTAATGTAGTTGCTCTATGGCCAAAGGAGGCAGCTCTATGGTATTACTGCTTTCCTTGTCAACTCCTGTCTCCACAGCAAATCTGCGGGGGAGAGGACACATCCTCTTTTTCCAGAGCCACTGTTCTTCTCTAGGGGCTTTTCCTTGTAGCTCTATAATCTGAAGCACTGGGACTGCAGTGTATGGGGCTGGCTACTGTACCTGCTGGGACACGGTTTCCATTTTCTGGGTTATCTGTGAAAGGTAAGCACGCCACTTTTTTTGCCGCCTTGGTCCGCGTCATTGTTTCCAAGGGTATTGGATAAGCATACTTAGTATGCACAGTGCATTTAACTAAACCTATCTCTGCGGACACAGTTTTTTTTTAAAGGTTTTTATTAAAATTTTCAAACAAACAATAAAACCAAACAAACAGTGCATGTTCAACAGTTTCATTACACTTTTTAACTTCCCTAACCACTACTCCCACTACCCCACGCCCCTTGCGAGTCTATCACATTGAGTCATCAGATTCCACACCCTGTGGTTCGGTCTCCTCCTCAACAGGTTCAGTCGGGTCATCTAATGACCCAAACAGTCCGGCTATCAGTGATTTCCAGGCCATCAGGGACTCATTCTCCTCAGCCCCCCCCCATTGCTGCACGCCTCTTGCCATGCTATGGTTTCGGCTTCTGCCCATTTTTGCAAGTCTTTCCACCACACCTCTATCCTCGGCACATGGCATGACTTCCATCCCATGGCTATCCTTCTCTTTGCAAGCACATAAGTCAGGTCCCTTAGTTTGCTTACATGTCTGAGTTTCCGTGGTCTGGGGAACCCCCCCAGCAGGCAGGCCCATACCGTGTCCACTAGTATCTTGACCCCTCTTCCTTCTAGTTTCTCTTTTACACCCCTCCAGAACCTCTCTATGATCGGGCAAGACCAAAACATATGCACCATGCCTGAATTCTCTTCGTCGCACTTGGGGCATGCTTGCCGACCTGCATTCTCGAACCTCGATATCCTCCAAGGCGTCATATAAGCCCTGTGTGTTATGTAAAGCTGTATCTGTTTCAGTCTTGCATTTCTAGACACCTTCTTATGATACCTTTGCACCCGTTCCCACATCCCATCTCCCATCTGGGCCCCCACCTCCGTTTCCCAGTCCATTCTCAGCTGCGTGACCTCCTTCCCCAATTTAGACATCAACATCTCGTACAGTCTGGAGACCTCATGGCCCCCCTCAGCTATATCATATATAACGTATCATATATAACGTCTATGGTGGCGTCCAATTCTTCCCCCAACACAGTTTCAGGCCACATTCTCTTAATCCTCTGTACCATTCTGTGGTACGTGATGTACTGGCCTTCGTGCAACCCAGCCTCCTCCCACAGCCCCTCGAAGGTAACACAAGAGCCCCCCTGCCAAATATCCCCCATCGTTGCCACCCCAGCCGGCTCCCAGTGGGTCCGGAGTATCAGTCGCAGCTGAGCGTCTTCCCCTGTCAATACCACCAATGGCATCTGCGGCGAGCATGGGGACGGGTTCCCCATCAATTGGCATGCCCTGCGCCACACCTTCCACCCCAGCAGCATCATTTTAGGGCGCCCCACCATCTCCGCCCTGGGTGCCCACATAACTTCTTTCAGATAAAAGGGTGCACAGTCCCGCCCAAACAGCCTGAATTCGGAGGTCTCTTCATCAGATAGCCATTTGGCAACATATTGCAACTGGCTCGCCACATAGTACGCCTCGTAATTGGGCAGCTTTATACCCCCTTTGTCATGGAAGTTCTGGAGCTTCCATAACGCCACTCTGTTTCGCGTGCCATGCCACAGAAAGTCCCTTCACATGCTATTCAGTTTGGCAAAAACCCTTTAGGAATCGGATACGGAATATTTCCGAAGTAATGTAGGAGCCTTGGCAGAACCACCATCTTTAGCATCGCCCCCCGTCCCATCATCGCCAAAGGCAGCTTCGCCCAAAACCGCATGCATTTCTCAATTTTTTGGATTGCCACCTCTGTATTACACCTATGCTCCTCCTCCACGGTGTGATATATATCTATCCCCAGGTACCGAAAAGTACTAACCGCCCACGGTACCTGTAAGACCGGTAGCCTCTCCACTGGAACCCCTGTATACCCCCCCCCCAACGGGAACAGACTAGACTTCTGGGGGTTCACTGCTATGCCCGATAGCTCAGCGTATCTCCCAAGCACTTCCAAAATGTACTGGAGGTTCTCCTCCGGGTACCGCACATACAGCAACATGTAGTCCGCATATAGGGAGACCAAATGCCGCTCTCCGCTCACCTCGATGCCTATGGTGTCATATTGCTGCCTCAAGTAGATCGCGAGAGGCTCCAGGGCCAAAATGTAGAGCATGGGGGATCACAGGCATCCTTGTCTAGTACCCCTGCTAAGCTGCCACCTCTCTGATATCACGGATCCCGTCTTTACTCTAGCCAGCGGTTCACTATACAAAATCTCTGCCCACCTTACATAGCCAGGCCCTAACCCATAGTGTTTCAGGGCCGCCAGCAGCCACGGCCACTTGACGGAGTCGAAGGCCTTGATCGCATCCAGGGACACGATTGCCATTTCCTCCTCACTTCCGTTGCCAAACTCAATGATCCTCTGAAGTCGCCTATGATTGTTGGTGATGTTTCTATGGGGGACATAGCCCGTTTGATCCGGATGTATTAACTTACCAATGACCTTTTTCAGTCTATTCGCCAAGACCGCTGTTAATATCTTGCCGTCTTGGTTCAACATTGACACAGGTCTGAAGGAACCACAGCTGCGCCCTGGTTTATTTGGTTTAGGGAGAGGTACTATAACAGCCTCTCTGTGACTCCGGCAGGTGGCCCGTCTCAAATGCCTCACTTATCATCTCTAGCAGCGGGGGGGAGGACCTCTTCTATATATACCTTGTAAAATTCGCTTGGGAGCCCGTCTGTCCCCGGGGTCTTACTAGTAGGCAACTGCCTCACCACCTCCCCCAGTTCTTCTAGGGTAATCGGGGAGTCCAATTCCTCTCTTTCCTCCTCACTGATCGCGGGCAACCCCATATCCTCAAGTGTTTCTTCTATCATTGCCCGGCTACTTTCCCCGTCTTCCCCATATAGCACTTTATAGTAATCCACAAACGCCTGATTAACCCCCTCCTGGGTGTCCTCCACGCTACCATCTTCCCTCTCTATAGTTCTGATTGTGGCTCTGGGGGTCTCGTTCTTATATAACCACGCCAAAAGTCTCCCCGGTTTGTCACCTCCCGCATGCTGTCTCTCTATGTACCTTTTATAGTTAAGGTTGCACAACCTCTCCCAACAATCCGCACATTTTTGCTGCAGCTTAAGTATCAAATCTAGTCTCTCCACTGTATCGTCGCCGGCTTTTAAGGCCTCTTTCAATTTTGCTTCCATCTCCCTCAGTTCTGTTGAAACCCCACCCTGTCGGCCCTTGGATTTCGCCATGGCCGCCCCCCTCATAACAACTTTAAAGGCCTCCCATAGCGTCCCCGCCGAGTCCACACTTCCAGTATTGGTTTCAAAATAGTTTACTATCTCCTCCCGTAAATCTTCTCTAAAGAACGGGTCTCTCAACGCCTCCGCTCGTAGGCGCCATGTCGGGATCCTCGCCCTTGGGGGGCAATATTGCCACGCAAGAATCAGGGGCGAGTGGTCCGAAAGGACCCTGGCCCTGTACTCTATGTGCGCAATCTCCGCTATCATTTCTGGTGATGCGAAGATATAGTCCAGCCTTGTTGATAACTGCTGCGGGGCAGAATAATGTGAATATTGCCTATCCCCAGGGTGCCACCCTCTCCATGCATCCTCCAACCCAAAGTCATCCAGCAGCGTCTGTAGCGCCCTGGCTGCAGGGGCCGGTCTATCCCATTTCCCGTCCGATCTATCCACCCTCGGGTTTAATACACAGTTGAAGTCCCCTCCCCAGATCACCGCGCTTCCCACACACACGCTCAGGTTCGCACTAAGTGTCCTAATGTACGCTGCTGTGTTCTGGTTCGGGGCGTACGTGTTAACAATACTTATCTCCCTATTCTCTACCAATCCCCTCAGCATAACCATCCTCCCGTCTGGTTCAGCCACCACTTGCAACCGCTGAAACGGGACATGTGGCGCCACCCATATAAGTACTCCTCTTGCGTAGGCCGAATACGAAGAGCCCACCAACACCCCCTTCCACTTCCCCGCAATCGTGTCCGTCTTCTCACGTGTAAGGTGGGTTTCCTGTAGAAATGCAATATCTATTTTCTGCCTGCGCAGATACAGCATGACCTTGTTCCTTTTTAAATGGCTATTAAGCCCCCGCACATTCCATGTGAGTATTTTAAGGTCCCCCATGGCCTGGTATGATCCCATTCCCTCCCCCCCAGGTGCAGTGTAACCTTAAGTTCCATTCCAATCCTATATAGGCTAGCATCCCCTTCCAAAACCCCATTAACCAAAAACACACCAAACTTCCCACTCCCTCTCCCCCCGCCTCCCAACACTTCCCCAACACTCTTTCCCCCCCCCCCCCCAACTGTTGCCCAGCTCCATCCCTGGATCTTAGGCTCCCCCGCATCTAGCTCTTTCCGGCTTTCGCCTGTACTCGAAGCTCCGCAGGGTGAGGCCGCCCTAGTGGCCAACCTACTATAACTACAACTACAATTCGGGGGGTAGGGTGCTACCGCCCTGCCGCTCCGATAGCACATCAAAGAACTACCCATTGCTATACAGTCTAAACATATGTAACCGCCACTATATTCCAAGTCCATCAAGTCTCTCACAATCCGCAATGTGTTATCGAATATCAGCCCCTCGTTCTCAGCCTTCGCCTAGGATGTCTGTCGCCGCCATAGCAAAATGCATACCGTGTCTGAGTCACTTTGCACGTCCATTTTGTGTCTCCTTTGTGTCTTGATCCGGGCAGCCCTGCAGATCCAACCATGTTGTCGCTTCTTCCGGAGTGTCAAAAAAGTGCATTTTGCCCTTATACACGACCTTCAATTTCGCAGGGTACAGCAGCATATACTTTATCCCAGCCGCCCGCAGCCTCCTTTTGATGGTAACATAGCTGTACCGCTGCCTCTGGACCAGCATAGTGTAATCTGGGTATGTCGTGATTGTGCTCGAGGCCCTCTCGATTGTACCGCCTTTCCGAAAATACTCCAATATTTTTTCCCGGTCTTTATAGTTCAGTATTTTGGCAATTATCGCTCGAGGAGGGGCCCCCGGTCTTGGCTTCTGCATGAGGGCTCTATGTGCACGCTCAACCACAAATCTTGCGAGAGTATACCGGCCCCGATTCCTTATAGGAGTAGGTTCTCGATTATAATCAGTCGGGTCCTGGCCCTCCTTGCCTTCCGGCAGACCCACCACACGAATGTTTCTCCTCGCTCTCCCTTCTGCTTCTTGTGCTCGAGACTCCAAATTGGCCACCTGTTGCTTGAGGACATGGATCTCTTTTGTATTGTTGGCACCGGTGTCCGTATTAGATTTCACCGCGCCCTCTAGGCTGCTTGTGCGTTCTGCCAGTCCCCTGACATCCTGTCTCAGCAGGGAGACTTCGATGCCCACTGCTTCAATTTTAGCCTCCAGGGAAGTGCGTAGGTCCATCATCGCAACCCCCCCAAGATTCCTTCAGCTCCGTAATGGCCTCCAAAATCTGACGATTATCAGCCGCTGTCGCGCCCTCAGCCTGTGCCATCGGGCCTTTGGTTGAGGTGGCCGCAGGAGACAGTTGTGGTTTCGCAAAAATGTCCATCGTGGGTTGTTTGGTCTTATTCTTGCCCACGGCCCCTCGCGCCACCATTTTCTGGTCGCCGTAGGGTCTCCCTATCACGATTCAGCGACCGAGTGTCCCCCCAGCCGCAATTTCCTCCTCTCACTGCTGCTAGTTCAATGCCGGACGAGCGCTTCTCGTGCTGGTCGTGGTGCGGCCTGCATTTTCACACCTCGGGCCCCTGCCGTCCGGGCCAGCGCCCAAGCTTTCACGACTCAAGACCTGCGGCCCACAGGGGGTTTTTGTATTCCTTCTTCCCCTCGCCATTGTCGTTCTTTCCCCGTGGCCGTCGCCTCTATTCGTCCTCTTCGGGTACCCTGGTTTTGTTTCTTTTGTCGTCGGCCATCTTGTGTGACAATGGACCGAGCCGCCGCGGTCGTTCGTCGAGCAATTTCTCCAGACTCCCGCTTACGATTTTCCTCGATCTTTATACAATGAGCGGAGCATCCATTCCCATGTGTGTGTAATCGGTTCTGGAACCAGTGGCGCACTTTTAAAGGTAGTTTGTACGGATCAACTGTCGGATCCTCTGGAGCTCCACGGGAAGCATGTCCTACTCCATGGCTGCTCAAGCCACGCCCCCCCCTCTGCGGACACAGTTAATGCTTCAATTAGTCTGGATAGTAGTGCAGCATACTGGACAGGGGTCCTGTCAGATCTCCTAAACCCTCTTATCTGCCACCTTGATAACTGTGAATGCACAGTGGAGGTGACATACGCAGAGTACGAATAAATAGTGACTGCCTTATCCATACTCATTTGCCTCTATTAGTGCCACTAGTTCCGCCGCTTGCACAGAGTAAAGTGTTATGATGTAAGTGTAAGTTAAAACAAGTTCATAAAAATGTATTACCAGATCCTAGTTAAGCATTGAGCTGCACTATGAGCTCATTAAGTTCTAAGATTGTTATTCTAAGAATGTTGATGGGTTACTGTTCAGACTGCAGGGAGAGAGCCATGTTGGCACTCGGCTCTCATAGGCCGCTGTCGCTGTAATGAAATAAATTACTGTTTCTTCATCACTGCTGCCTGGAGCCCTTATTTCCTCATTGGCGACGAGGATGGCTCTCGGCAGTGTCTCCCTACTCCTTTGAAGTCTCGTCATAGCGCGGCCTGCATTATTCCACACTCCCGTGCGACAGCGGACGCTGCAGGAAGGTCAGGAGGAGCGGAACAACAGGTCAGCAGGCGCGTCCCCTGGGGGTGTAATCTTGCCTTCCCCATTACTGTATTGACTCTGTCTCAAAGCAACAGTGTTTACTTTCAAGGATCCCAGGCTCGAGCACTAGTCACTGAGCAAGGAAGTGGGCGTGGCCTCCCTAGCATTGACATTATCGTTGCTGAGCAACCTGCCCATGCAGTTCTGGCAAGTTTAGGAGCCAGCCATTATGACATGTATCCATTCTGTGGATGAGCAGCCATCACGTTCCAATTCAGACTGATGTAAGGAGGATTGTGACATCATACACAAGGGATTGTACTCATACAAGACTGATCCCTTTGTCTGCATAGCACAGCACTGTCACTGCTCAGTCTGTGCATCCACTGGGCATACTTGAACTGATCCAGAGTCTATTGGTTGCATCTAGCAAGCCCACTCTTTACCACCTTTTTTTTACCGCTTAAGACATGGCAGCTTCAATACCTCCGCCAATGTCATTTTTGAATGAACCTGGACGCCCCCAAGTTAGGTGGGACAGGTGGAAAGACATGTTTGAAAACTACCTGGTGGCAATGGGAGGAGAGAGATTCAGCTCAACTCGCAAAAAGGCATTATTACTTCACAATCTTGGTGTGGAAGGCCGTGCAGTGTTTGATGGGTTAGGCAGTGCACAAGCTGGTGAAGCGGAGGACACAGATGAATATGCCCTTGCGATTAAACAACTCAAGGATCATTTTGAGCCTAAAAAAATGTTACATTAGAGAGGCACAAGTTCTTTCAGCGTACGCAAGAGTCCTCAGAATCCGTGGAATCGTACATAGCCTCATTAAGAACATTAAGCCACCCCTGTGAATTCGAACATCTATCTGACTCGTTAATTAGAGATCAGTTAGTGAGGTGCACAAATAATATTAGGATACAGGAGAAATTGTTGGCAAAAGACATGAAGTTGGATGAAGCAGTGGACCTAGCCAGAAGCATAGAACAAACCTCATAATATGTCAAAGAACTGAAGTCTGACAAACAGAGTACCCAAGCTGTGTGCGCAGTTGATCACAGGAAGAGACTTAATGTCAATACAAGCAGGAAAGGAACATGGGGTGCGAAGTGTACCAGATGTGGCAGTGTCAAGCATGGTCCGAATTACCCTTCGTGCCCAGCAAGGAATGCTGAATGTTTCAAGTGTAGAACCAGAGGACATTTCGCTAATGTATGCAAGAGGTCATCAATAAATCTCTTAGAAACCAGAGACAACCAAGAAGAAGGTGCTCACTCAGCTTACAACATACAGGAGGTATACTCCTCGCAAGACAACCCCAGACATGTCTTCGAGATTTCGACCATTGGAGGAGGAGACAGCAAAGGTCCAACAGATGTTTTTGTAATTGATGGTCAAGAAATACTCATGAAAGTTGACACATGTTCCCCATGGACCATCATTTCTAAAGAGACATTTAAAGGTGTTCTAAAAAAGGATGAATCAATGCTGGATCCACCAAGAATTCGGCCCTGCGGCTATGCGGAATCCCCTATTGAGATGCTGGGACAGTTCACTGCAAGTGTGCAATACAGAGGTGGAGAATGCATAGCTGACATTTTGGTTGCAAAAAAGGGAGCCTCCCTTTTAGGTTGGGAGGAACAAAGGAAGTTGAGAGTCAGGGTGCAATCTAGTGCCACTGAGCCTGTCACCATTGCCGAGATTGATATGTGGTCAAGAGAGTTCCCAGAGGTCTTCACCGAAGGTCTGGGCAGACTCAAGAACTTCGAACATCATATTAGACTAAAGAAAGAATCTCAGCCTATTGTTCATAAAGTGAGACATGTGCCGTTAAACATGAGAGCGCAACTACGCAGTGAACTTGATAACATAGTAGATAAGGGTGTCATTGAACCTGTTGAGGCCACAGAGTGGATGTCCCCCATTGTCTTAGTGGCGAAAAATAATGGTAAATTAAGACTGTGTAGATTTATCACAATATTCTGGTGGAGAGAAATCCCCTACCCAACATTTCCGAGACACTCTCCACTCTTGGCGAACCCAAATTGTTCTCTGTCATTGATCTCTCTGCTGCCTATCACCAAGTTCCCATTTCTCGAGAATCGCAACATCTCACTGCCTTTATCACACCTGAAGGCACTTATAAATACAATCGCATGCCATTTGGGTTGGCCTCGGCCGCATCTGTGTTCCAAAAGGTGATGGAGGAAGTGTTAAAAGGGTTGGAAAATGTTAAGGTGTTTCAAGATGACATTCTGATTTTTGCAAGTAATGAGCATGAGCATGACAGAGTACTTAGGGCAGTACTATGCAGACTGAAAGAGGCTGTGTTAACGGTCCAAAGAAGCAAATGTAAAATAAGTGTTGAGGAAGTGGAGTATCTGGGACACAAAGTTTCGAAAGAAGGTATTTCTCCCAAAAAGTCACTCATAGAAAGTATTAGTAATACTCCTCAGCCCCAAGACAAGGACCAACTACGTTCTTTCATGGGACTAGCGGAATATTACCATAAATTTGTGAATGGCTTTGCATCCATCTCATCTCCATTGAGGGAGTTACTAAAAAAGAACGTGAAGTACACATGGTCCAAAGAGTGTCAGGAAGCATTCTTGCAAATCAAAGATTGTATAGTCAAGGCCCCATCCTTAAGTGGATTCATGTTTGGCAGGAAAACATTGCTTTCAGTTGATGCTAGTACCCTTGGCTTAGGAGCAGTTTTGACTCCGTTTGACTCAGGTAAAACTGAATACACAATTGCATTTGCATCAGGCCACTTAGAGGAGCAGAACAAAATTACTCGGTCATTGAAAGGGAGGCACTAGCAGTATTTTGGGCAGTCACGCACTTCAAGTTCTTTCTATGTGGTCGACCTTTTATTGTCAGATCAGATCACAAGCCTTTGGTTCAATTGATGAACGGTTCTGAGTGGGCCAAAGGGTCTCCAAGAGTTTCGAGGTGGATGGTAGAACTCTTGGGTTATAATTTCAAGGTGTGTTACATTCCCGGGAGGGAGAATGTGGTACCAGATTGTTTATCCAGATTACCTGTGTGTGATGGTGAATTGGAGGGAGCACCTGAATTTCAAGATGTGAGCATTGCAGAAATTGAGCATGATGCCATTGATAAAGAGATGTGGATAAGAGCTGGTGAGGAGGATTTAATATTGAATCAAGTTATGATTTGGACCAGAGAAGGATGGCCTCACAAGAATATTGTGGGAAAAAAGTTTGACAGATATTTTGGTGTGAAGGACAAGTTAAGTATGTCTGAGGACGGATGTAAACTTAGAAAAGGAAATAGGATAATACCCCCCAGTGGAGTCAGATCTCATTTAGTAAATATAGCACATCAAGGTCATCTGGGCATTGGAGGAACAAAGAGATATTTGCGGCAATATTTCTGGTGGCCCGGGATTGACAGCGATGCAGAGAAGTGTGTTAGGGGTTGTAGAGAGTGTGGCAAGAGTGACAAGACCAAGATGGTTAGAGAAGTACCAATAAATCCTGTCAAAGTACCGAGTGAACCATGGCAAAAAGTTGCAGTTGATTTGATGGGACCATTACAAAACCTTGACAATGGGTATAAATACATTGTTGTGTTAGTAGACTACCATTCCAAATGGATTGAATGGAAGGCTTTGCGTGAGGCAACCACTGCAGAGATGGTGTTATTCTTCGAGGAAGTGTTTTACAGGGAGGGTTTCCCGACAGAATTAATCACTGATAACGGAGTACAATTCTGTTCTGAAAGGATGTTAACTTTCTTGAAGAAATTTTGCATCAGACACACTAGAACTGCTTTATATCATCCAAGGGCCAACGGCCTCGTTGAGAGAGCCAATAGGTTCATAAAGGGTGGTTTGCAATTGGCCATGGCTTCTAATCTAAGATGGTTTGGTGTAGTAAGAGAAATGATATGGAACTACTGTACCACACCACACTCAGTTACAAATGTATCTCCGTTCATGTCATTGAAAGGGAGACAACCTGGAACAAAACTATGTCCAGGGTGGATGGACTTAGCCAAGAGTTCCAACATTGATCGCGAGAGAATTATGACTCATCAAAGAAGCACAGGATGTGTACAAAGAAAGATTTGATGAGGACAAGAGTGTCAAAAGTAATACCTGAAAAGTGGGAGATTGTATTCTCATAAAGAACCCTAGATTCACTCCCAAATGTGTAGAAAGCAAATACATTGGTCCCAAGAAAATATCTGCAGTAAGAAACAATGTAGTAATTGTAGAAGGGGGGGGGGTGTTGGTCAATGTCCAGAATTGTGAAATGTCCAGAATGCATGAAGGACAATGCACATGATAAACATGACAATGGTGGACATGACAATGGTGAATTTGCAAATAACAATATCAGAGACTCTAGTGTCATAGATAAGTGTTCCAAGGATGACAACAATTCAAGGTCTGCAGCAGAGACACATTCAAATAGTCAAGAACAAACCCAGCTGGTTTAAGGATTATTATGTGGAGTAAACAGCTGTATGCACATAAGGGATGAGATGTGTTATGATGTAAGTGTAAGTTAAAACAAGTTCATAAAAATGTATTACCAGATCCTAGTTAAGCATTGAGCTGCACTATGAGCTCATTAAGTTCTAAGAGTGTTATTCTAAGAATGTTGATGGGTTACAGTTCAGACTGCAGGGAGAGAGCCATGTTGGCACTCGGCTCTCATAGGCCGCTGTCGCTGTAATGAAATAAATTACTGTTTCTTCATCACTGCTGCCTGGAGCCCTTATTTCCTCATAAAGCAAAGACAACCTTTTCAATCTGACCAAGTATTCCCATCGACACAGCCAACAACGGCTGCACCCGTATGCCTTTTCACCAGTGTCCTTATTGTTTGTTGAACACCCTCGAGAAAGAGCACCTTGCCTCCCTCCAATGAATCCTCTTTGACATTTATCCTTGCCCCCGTTTTCCCTCTCATTAGTGGTACAATCATGAACAATATCAGATTTTCGTTGTTCGACTACAAATGTCGCAGGATTGACTTGGTGGCAGCGCAGAGGATGTATCGATGCGTTTGATAAAATAACCTCATATCCCAAAACTCTTTGGGTCATCAAAGTCGACTTGGACTTTTCTAAGATTGTGAAAACCACATACTCCACTTACAATGTCACTGGGCAACGCGTGCTAACGGTTAAATATTTTAATTTCAGACTCCTCGATCAGACCGTTCACCTTAAGGCCTCACATAACTAGAGTATCAAAGATCCACGATCTACAATAGTTACAGAGCCCCAAAAACTGCTGTTTGTTTCACTGTGACTGGCTGAGGCATATTCTTAACTGCAGTGGCTCTCTGGCATTACCTTCCTTCCTGCGGGCGATATTACTTCTCTGCCTGGCAGTACTGCAATTTTTCTTTGTCCACTTTGTACCCCGTCTCCACATGCAGGGTGAGGAGCATTATTTTTTTCTCCTCGACACTGCTCCTCTTAAGTGCTACAAACTAACAAATCGTCCACGTACTGAATTACTGTACTGGACACACAGATTCTCCAAATCCATTTGAACCACCCTGTTAAAACACTCATAAATTCACAGTAAACAAGGGGCAACCTCCTGTGCTCGAAACTCAGACATGATACGTAAACACTTTGGGGTACTGAGAATCTGGGTGTAAGGAGACTGAGGAAAAATTCATTTTTAGATCAATCGGCATGAAGTGGTTCAACCCAATAGGGATGTTACAGAGAATGGTGGCAGGATTTGATACCACCGGGAATTCCACCTCAACAATATTAAGGGGTGCGCAAATCCTAGATCATCCTCCAACTGGACCCCTTCTTCGCCGCCTTCATAGGGTAGATGGCTGTGTTGCATGCGGTCACAGAAGCATGCGGACACAGAAGGTTGTATTATGCCTTGCTTCAACAATCCATAATGGTCCCGTAAATCTCTTCGTCCACCTCTAGACATGGGGTACTGCTTAACCCGTGGTAATCTCGCACCAGGTTTCAATTTTATTCACACTGCTCCAACACTCTTTTAGTAACACTACATCATGAGGATTGCTGGTCCATAAATGGTCCGGCAACTTTGCCAAATTATCTTTCCAATGTGGCAATGTATTTCTAATGATGAGCATGGTATTGCGGTCCTTCCCTTTGCTCTATCACTATCTGGCAAGGCACTTCAATTTCCAAAACTATCTCTCCTGTGTCTACGAACAATTGTTCATCGGTCACGTCCCTTAGCAATAAGGTTGTATCGATCCACAGAGCTGTGCGCCATTACCCGCCTTTCTTTTCTGTGCCTGAGAACCAGCCTGTTCTTTTTTAGCACTACTGCCTCTAAGAGAAATGGTGCCCTTTGTTACCTGCTTCGGCACAACAGGCCAAAACAAGAACTCAATTGGTATCCCCATGTCAGGTTTCTGATCCCAGGAACCCAACTCAACAAAACCATTACCCCATAAAGAAACAAAGTTGAATGTGCAGGTACCCCCCCCCACCCCCCCGTTATTGCACTGTTGCTACAATATGCAAGCAAACATGCTGCTTATCTTGGCAGATTCAAGCTGCAGAGAGTCAATGTTGCAGCTCTTTTAGTAGTCTGCCTGCACCCTGCCTTGTCGTTGCAGAAAGGTGATGCTAATGGCAGAGGTGGTGGACACCATCTTGACGGCAACAGCAAGTTCCCCTATAATTGGTGCACTAAAGTGAGTATACATTCTGAGGTAGGTGTTGGTGAATGCGCTCTGCTTGTATTGTATGTGATCCTGCTTCTCTTAAATAAATTGCATGGCCTGATCTAAGATCGTATACAATGCTGGTAAGGGGGTGACAGTAGGACCCCCCTGTTAGGCCCCATGCAAGCACAGTGCCTGGGGTCGTTTGTTTCAACTGCCTCATCTCCTTGTGACAACCCCCACTGTTTTGTAAGTAAAACTTTGATTGACCTTCTACCTTTATAGCTGGTGAAAACCATGTTCTATTCTATATCTAGACCCAAGGCTTCCTGTTATACAATCGATTCTTCGTTACTTATCTAGAAGCAGAGAAATAAAACACACTTTAAGAATGTTTTAATGTTAACATTTTTAAATCAACCATGAAACTGAGCTCCTCCACAAGCTGGGTCCATGACTCCGTAACAGCCAATCACAACACGCCAAAACCTATAACATGTGTGTAAACCTTCTTTCTTCGCTGGTCATTGCATGAGAGAAGTACTCTGCATTGTCTTAAAATACATATTACTCATTACTATGTGAATTGTTCTCTGTTAACTTTAATGTGTGTATGACCTTTAATGTTTGTGGATATGTTAAGCATCTGACAAAACCTGCTATTGTAAAAGAAATATTTACTCTTGCTGATTCTTAGCACTCACTCATGCACATGTTCTGGGGTGCCGCTGGTGATCAGCTTGTCAGGGTACCAGGCCACCCATTCCCTGAGGCATGTTAAGGCTGCAGTATTTTTTTCCTTTGCTTGGGGGCCACAGGTCCCAGTGCTTACTTGTTGCAGTGGCACCATTTTATTCCCAGCATGTTTGCTTTGTGGGTTTGGGCTCACCCCTCAGTACCCCTAATGAGACCATGAGACCTGCATGCAGTACGATGGATAGGCGTCTTGCTTAAAACCTGGCTACCTGGGATCAGATCCTGGTTTTGGTAGCAAGTTGAGCACATTACTGTATTACTTCAGTTTTTGTCATTGCGTTTTAGAAATATGCAGGACCCGGTATAGGAGTTTACGTCTACTTGGCGTGGTTTTAAATTTCATCGGAGAGCAGTGACTTTTGTTTATATATTTCAAGCAAAATCCAATTTTTGATACCTTTTTATTGTACTACACAATATTGTGTTAAAATGGTTGTTCCATAAGCTTTTGAAATCCCAGAGACCACTTAATCATATGGTAGTTACAAGACAAATGACGATACCATATGATTAAGAGGTCTCTGGAACTTCGAAAGCTTATGGAACAACCATCTTAGCACAGTATTTTGTTAATCCAATGAAAGGTATGCAAATTGGGAATTTGCTTGATTTTACAGCTGGACTAACTGCGCCAAACCCTTTCTTGCACGTTTATTTAATTACTTATAACAGTGCCCTTCACCTGCTGCTTGCAGGTTATGAAGTCTGGTGTGGTGATGAAGCCCCACGTCAGAGTCTAAGGCGTACAGTCTGTTTGGGTGTTCTGTTCAAAATGTGCATGCGCACTTTTATAAGTATATATGTTTGAGATATTTGTCAGACGCAATGGCATAACGGTTGCAATAACTGGCTTGGTGGCTGAGGACTGGGGTTCTTTGACTGTCAGAACTTTGCTGCGTTATAAATTGCAAAAGATTTTCTCCAGGAACAACAAGTATTTTCCTATAAGGTGATACTTTATCTTAGTGGAGCATTCGTGGACACGTTGGCTAAAATGGATTTCAAGCCTTTGAATTATTTTCTGCTTCATCATTCCAGTCCAACTTTACAAAAGAAGGGTACGAGGGGCTGCTCACTCCACTCTGTTAAAAGATCCGTAAATGTATTTGTTTCCTCACTTTCGCATCTTTAGGGAGTAAGTTTGGATCTAAAATGAAGGAGCAGGGACCCCTTTTGTTTCTGTCACCAAATGGCCCTTTTGTTGCTCTGCTTGCCATTTATAGAACAATGCTGGTTACTGAACGTGACAGTAGCATTCCCACCCTTCATGGTTGGCTTGTCTGTCTTTCAGAAAGGACCAGCAAATGAAATGTATGCTTTGAACAGAAGAACATTCACCCAGCCCTTTTTTTTTTTTTTTTCTTTTTCCTTCTTCATCCCTGGCTTCCTTCCTCAGTTTACTTACTTTATTTCCCCACTTATTTCCTGGAGCTGGGGTCCAATCATTCTCTTGGAAGTGCTCCTTGGGGAGGAGTGGGGTCCCTTATTATGCTTAGGGAACTTTACCGGCCTTCACATACCAACAAAACTGGGAAGGAGTGCATAGTAGTTGATTTTTCAGTGCCTTACATTGCAGCATCATTTCAATGGTTCACGTTACCTCCTGTAGGATCTGGATGGAAGAGAGGAGGGGGTAAGTATACCAAATAACAAATATTAGTCCCCTGTTTTTTATTTTTATTCAAGCTTTTCCTGGAATGAGTAGGAGATGTGAAAGGTACTTGTCTCCACTGCTTCAAAGAGAAGATGAATTGTTTTATCGTTTTCCTCGCCCTTGATTATTTTAGTTCATGTTAAGATCTCATAGTTATTGGGTTTATCTGCATGTTTATGTAGGAGCGTGCATATATAATTACTATGCCCAAGTTTTGCCTAGGTTCTCTGAGCTTCCTTTTCCAGCCCTCTAGAGGCTTTGTTTTAAAAATACTTTGACTTTTCCACGGATACATGATCATTCTTAGGGGCTTGGAACATTCCCAGCTCTACAATAGAGAAGGGGTCCCCTCCAGCCTATCCCTTTTCCCAGCTGTGTCGTCCCATAGGGTCATGATGAAGGTTTCCTCTTCTGGATTCCTATCCAGTAGACAGGGTCTTCTAACCCAAGTTTTTTCTTATTTTAGTTTCTCCTTGCCTCATCCTTAACAGCCCAGGTGGGCAAGAACGGGTGCACTCGGTCACCCGCATACATTATGGCCATCAACGTTTTTGTCTGGTAACGGGCAGGTCCCAAACAAGATCTTGGTTGTGTCCCTTCATGCACTCACCCAACAGATGTCATTGGGGTCATGCCAAAGCTTTATCCTTTTATAATAGCAAGTTCATCAAGTACATTCCTTTAAATTTTGTTAGCCACTACGACTTTTTGGGCAGCCTGGAGCTCTTCCACATCTGGGCTACTGCCTTCGTCCCTGCCCTGAACATAGCCTCCCACATTTTGGGATATCTGTAAACGTCTGCATATTGCGGAGGGACACCTAACAGCAGTAATAGTGGGTCTATTGGGAGACCATTTTCTGTAACCTCCGCCACCCATCCCAACAGTTCCCTCCAATACCATTGTACTTTTGGGCAGTGCCACCATATATGCAACAGGTATCCCATCTGTCCACATCCCCTCGGACAAAGTGGGGAGGAGCCCGAGGACATTGTGGAGATTTTTAATGGGTCATTGTGCCAGCCATGGAGAATTTTAAAATGATGACCCATTGCTGCTGTAAACAAGGTACTGTGAAACCTAATTTTCAATATTTTATTCCAAGTCTCATCTGAAATCTCCTCTGCCACCAACTCGTTCCTGTATGTTTTAAAGTTTTGTCTTCCTTCCATGTCCGCCAATATCGGCACCCTGTAAATTCTGAATAGAATTCCTATCCTGTTCTTGGAGGAGTCAATAATGTTCTTAAAGGGTGTGAGTGGTCGTTTCAAGGTAGTACTCCATTTCTGATCAGTGAGTATTCTTTTAATGCGTAGGTACTCAAAAATTGCAGTCTTCTCCGCCCCCCCCACTCCCTCTACACCGCACCCACCCTGATGGAGTCATAGTCCAGAAAACCTTGTCCTTAAACTATTAGCCTGCTTTCTCTAGTCCCTTATCTGACCATGCTTGTGTATGTCGGAAGCACTGTCTCCCCAGATCTAAACAGGGTCCCCACACTGAAGCCATGGGTGAGGGCCGTGAAGACAAGCTGTCCGTAAATGTACCCCTCCTCCACAGAGACCATAATACCCCCAGGGCTCTGGTGATCTCTTAATCTTTCAGGTATGTCCCTGTAGGGGCCCCAACAAATCTCTCACATTTGTCAGATGTGTGTCCATGTCTTCAAGGTACGTCTAAAATGTCCCAAGACCATCCCTCATGTGCTCAAGAAGGACTCTCAATTGGGCTGCCCGGCAGTACAAGGAAAGGTCGGGAAACCCAAACCCGCTGGCTTCCCTTGGGGGACGGAGAGTGGTCCTTTTGTTCCTCGGCCACTTATTTTGTCACACAAACCGGTTAACTGCTAGCTGGAGCTCTTTGAAAAGGCTATACAGGAGCCTCGTGAGTAAAGCCGAAAAGAGGTGCAAGAGTCAAGGAAGAATATTCATTTTGACTGCTGTACCTGGACAGTATGAGCAAGCCCCACATAGGCAAGTCCCGTTTTAATAATCCTCCTAGAGAGGGTCGAAGTTGATTGCCGAAAGCAGAGATAGGTCTCTTGCTAGGATACCTAGATATCTGATCAAGGTCCTCTCCACCTTTAAAGCGAATATCTGTCTCCTTTGATCCAGCCAGGAGTCCAGCGTGCACACTGGCATGATTGAAGATTTAGATACATTGATATTCAATCCAGAAAATGCCCCAAAAGAGTCTAGGAGGGAGAGTAGGGCAGGGAGAGAGGTGCCAATGTCAAATAGTTATCCCAAGAGAACATCAGCAAAAAGGACAGCTTAAATTCCACTTCTCCATGTTTTAATCCTCTTTATCCACTGATGCTCACGAATCGCTATCACCAAGGGCTCCATCGAGCGCGCATACAGCAGCGGGGATAGGCGACAACCCTGCCTCATTCAATGGGAACGCCTGTGAGACACCCATTGACCTGAACTTGTGCCAATGGTGCTCTATATAGGGCGTCCACCAACTTATGAAAATTCCTCCCCAATCCCATGCTCTCCAGAAGCATAGCCATGTACCGCCATTCCAGCCATTGGGCATCTAGGGAGACAAGGCATACATCAAGGTCATATTCCTGTGCAACGTGCATTAGGTTGATGGTTTTGCTAATATTGTCTTAACCTCGACGTCCACGGATGAAGCCTACCTGGTCGGCAATACCCTCTTCAATCTGTTCCCCAACAACTTCACCAGTATCTTCACATCTGTATTAAGTAAAGAGCTTGTGCGGTATAACGAACACTCAGTGGGGTCTTTACCATCTTTAGGGATCACTACTATAATCTCTCCCATCATTGTCTCAGGAAGAACCTCCTCTCCCACACCCCTACCAACCACCCCCTTCCTCTAGTACACAGTTGAAAACTGTTGCTAGGTGCGTTGCCAAGACAGAGCGAAACGATTTGTAAAACTTGACCGAAAATGTGTCATTGCCCCTCATCATTTTGATCGTGCTTATCGCTTCCTCTTGCGATATGTATGCGTCCATCCCGGAGGCCACTTCATCCCATATCCCCAGAATAGGTAGTGCATCCAGAAACCTAGCAATGTTTGACCCATCCCCCTCATAGTCAGATTTATATATATTTTTAATTTATTTTTATTTTACTGTGCTACAGTTAATACAAACTTTTCACAGATTAAGATATTTTAGCAGCACATTTCCTCATCCAAAACCATAATCACACACATCCTAGTAAAACCATATGGAGACAGATGATTTACAAAGCATTGTGTTCCACACTGTCCAATCGAGCACATTTCCCTAAGGGTGGAGAGATTAGACCATATCACCATACTAAAATAGCGAGAGAAATTACACTCCTACCTACACATTGACTAAGCAAGAGGTATCTCCCAACCATCGCATGAGTACAGAAAAGTAGTTACTCCTGCTCAGTCTAGTTAAGCAAGAGAATTACTCCCTGTCGGTCCCAGTTATTTCAATCAAAGCATGTATATCTTCTGGACTTTCCTCCACATAATAGTCAAGTAAATGACGCAAGCTGCATGATTCCCACTTCAATACCAGGCCCTCAGCTCTTCAGCAGTAACACTAACTGGAAAACCTGCAGAAAGTAAGGCTTGGGATCGGAGTGGGTTCAAGGACTCGTATAGTGTCAAGAGGTGTGTTGCCATTTCAAGCATGTCATCCCCACATAAACAGCATGCCATCTTCTTCCAAATTCCATGTTTTAACAGCATGTTATTTGATCTTGAGATGGTCCGAGATCAACATGTTCTCAATTAAGCTTTTTACATATTTTGGAGTAGAGCCTCTAGTCTCCAGATAATGAACGGAATCTGTCCCCTGTTCAGATGATGCCAAATTGACAGTTAACTGTTCATTACTGAAGTCAAAGAACAGACGCTTCATCTGTGTCTTAAAAGTTAGGTAGTCTGGCTCAGCTATGGCCGCAGGCACCCTAGGCAACCATAGAGAGGCAGTGGCCTTAATCATGGCAATTCTACTCTTGGGCATTAGATGGACTCTAGACAAAGTTTCCCAGATATAAGCCTGCAGCGTATTCTTGGGTGCTCCAGCTAATTTCCAGAAAAGTATACGACAGCTGGATTGTATTCTCTCTGCAATGGGCAAGATATTGTATTCGAGATAGACCCGTTCAATAGATGTCCAGGTAGGTAGCCGCAATAGTTTCTTGAGGAGGGTCAGATCCAGTTTACTCACTTTTTTCAGGTGGTTCACAGCCCATATGGCTGCGCCATACATAGTGACTGAAGAAATCTTGGTCTGATACAGCTGTAAATCCTCTGGATCGTAGTGCATTGTACCCTGTCCAGGTGTTATGTCCCCTACCATCTTGCTTGTTTGACTCTCCCTAAGTTTCCAGGGTTAATATTTATCTACTTTGTCACTTTTCTCATAATACTTAGTTTGAGAAACAAAATACTTTTTCCCATTGTATCCAACATAAGATCCTTTAACTGGACCGTATAAGATTTTAGAATCTTTGCCTGGACTGGTGTCATGTATTTGTTTCCGGACCGCCACGGGTTGCAATGCTACAATTTTAGCTCTGAGATCCATTTCCCATATTACCTCTTTTCTTTTTGGGAACTGATCTTAATCAACACCCACCTCTGATTGTTGCCTTGAAACCATCCCACTAAGTATGCGTTCCCACCTCCCCATTAACATTCAATTCAAAATATTACTTTATATCAGCAAGAAGAGATTGAAAGATCTTTGTTCTTTAAGAGGGAATCGTCACGCTTCCATCTGCCTACCCTCGGAGCGCCCCATCCAAACCCCACTGTCTATTATTAAGAATCGACTCCTGGACCTTGGAATAGAATGTGAAGGGGGGGGGGGAATTGCCAGATGTCAGGTGGGGGGGGGCACAGGAGGGTGAGATGAGAGTCCCCTATACCCAGTTCTTGATTGATCATTTGACATTTCTTAGAGTCCTCGTCTCTCTGCTGAGTCAACCTCAGTGGCCCCATACTTTCCTATCTCTGGATGGATCTAGGACCATGTTAAAGTCCCCTCCTACTATGAGGGTGGCCATCAACTAACGGCCTGAGTTTCTCCTCCACGCCGTCCCAGAAGGTATTCTGACTGTCATTTGGGCAGTATAATGTACTCAATGTCAAAGCATGCCCCTGAATCTTTTTCTTTCAGGAGCTCGTATTGACCCTCCTGATCCCCGACAACAGTCAACACACAGCCACAATTGATTGGACAGTACAATTGCCTCTCCTCTTTTTTTTGTGGTTGTCGTGAATGAGGTCTGCTAAACTTCCCCCAACGGTTTTTGATCTAAGTTTCAGTTCCTTTCCCACTCAACTAGTGCTTTTCCTCTAGGAAAAGCCAATCCAACTTTGGGCGTGTGAATTCACGCCTTACCCATGATCGTTTAGTGGGGAAATGTTACTCCTCTTGCATTTAGGGAGCCAATAACCATCACCAGAAGTGGCCTAATCATTTGATATGCAGAACCAAAACCCTACTCTCCTCAACTGTATGTCATGATCGGTTGAAGCCACAGGATCACTATCAAACCTTGGCTAGCCCCTTTTTATATTCGCAAAATCATTTGTTAACCCAAAAGCCCCTTCAACTAGAACATCCCTAACCCTCCTATCCCATTCAAACATAGCCACCACCTCCCCCCTGCTCCACCCATAGCGTCCAGACTGGAACCTTCGCCAACGTAGGCTCCTGACTGAACCACCAGTAACACTTGCACCACCAGTCTTTTCATCAACACTCTAACATCTCATGAGCCCCCTTCTGCCTTCCCTGCATGCCCCCCTTGATACCCCCCCCAACTAAACCTTGTACGTAAAATGTCAAAGAAAGACTGCCCGCTCCTCCTTCCAAAAGTTTGCACATTACACCCTCCACTTTCTGGGGGAAGAACTTGAAAATACCCATATTGGCCAAGGAAACTGGACCATTTATGTTCATAGACGTTCAGGATCCACCAGTGGGAGGGGTGTTGGTTTCTTGAATTTTATTGCACCGGGGACACGTTCCCGTCACTCAACCGATACACCACCCCCCACCCTCCTTGTATCTTCTTTGGCGCTGGCGTCGGACTCATGACCATGTTTCCCTGTCGTCTGTTAATTCCTCTCTGACCCCTCGTATCTCCTCCGTAACCAGTCTATATCTCTGGCCACCATGTTCAAAGGATAGAGAGCAGGGGAATCCCCAACGATATCTCACCCCTTCCCACGAAGCCACTGCGAGAGAGGGGGAGCACAACCTTTGCTTCACCAAGGTGAGCGTAGAACGGTCCTGGTAAATATTGATTGTTGCGCTGTTGTAAGTTGGAGTCCACTTTTCTAGCCTTCTCCAGAATCTTTGCCTTTTCCACATAGTAGTGGAAGCCTACCAAAATTGAACATGGACCCCCGGCACCACCTCCTGCTCTGTGAACTGTACCATATATCCAGGATATCCACAGATGACCGGTTGAATTCCATTCCCTGCAGCCGCTCCTCCACAGTGTCTACTCTCTGATCTATTTTGTCCAGTCTGTGGCTTATTTGAGTCCTAATTCCTCCAATCTCTTCTAATAACGCAGCAATGTCTTTTTTTTTTCCGTGGACATCATATCTGCTTCTGATTGCGCCATTCTGGATGTTTGTCCATCTGTCGGAGAGATTCTCTGTATCTATATGTCTGCAGGACCAATTCCAACTCATCAAGAAGGGTACAGGTTAATTTAGTCTGAGCCTCGGGGCCCTTTTCACATATTCTCCAGGGCTTGGGTGCTGGCAAATGAAACCCCAGGGGAGGCGATGTGAAGCCTGCCCCCGAATGAGTCACAGATCTATAGGGTTCTAAGTAACTTTGGGTGATTATGGGAGGTAGGTATAAGGAATTGATATCATAGGGATCACCAACACCCCACCTGCAAACCATGCCCCCCCTCTCCTGCCCATGGGGTTGCTTTCCAGAAGGTCGCCTAGCGCAGAGAGGCAGAAAAGAGACTTTGTTGTGACCTGAAGAACATCACATCTGAGACTGTGATGGCCAACTAACTGCAGGGAGAATCTTGTCCGGTAAACAGTCTCTCTGAGTCTGGATAATGCCAAACACTATCGCCCAGGCCACTGCTGATGGAATTAAGAAAGATTGTAGATGCACCACTCGGACTACACCACTCGAGGAGGCCAACGGAAGAAGTTGTCACATATAGGGTGGGGTCTAAGCATATTCTCACCCAGTGCACGGAGACCCTGGTACCAGGTGGATAACAATGATGACGGGAGGCGGGCTGCAAGCTCTCGTGAAGCTGCTGGTTACTGGTGGTGCGTACCTTCTTTGACTGGGGTGAGGGTTCCCTCAGTGGTGCTGTACAAGTCTTGGCCTCATTCGTCCCACTCACGGTCTTCTTGAATGCGCCTCCTCAAGGTCCTCTGTGAATCCAGAGGAGAACACCATAAAAGTCCATCCGCACTCGATGTGTGCATGGGAGTGGGAGGGAATCTGGCTGTCCCTCCATGGATGAGATGACAGTCCGGTAGATCCTCAATACAGCACCTTGCTGTAGGCCATGATGGCATAATTCACAAGAGTCCAATTAACACAGGGACTGGCCTACTGCTGCTATTTCATGCTCTGAGACCAGAGGCTCTGTAACACAGCAGGTGGGTAGAGGGCGCCTTCCACGTCCCGTGGGCTCTGCCGACCCAGCTCTGTCGTCAGGGAAAGCTCCACGGACTAACCTCGTTACAGCGTGGAGCCACTTCCCAGGGCCATGCTGTCATGCACTCTGCTGTCGAAACTCTTGGGCGTAACTTTGGCGGCCGAACACCCCCAGACACACTTTTTTTACCCGAATGTGCCAGAGATCGAGCCAAGCAACGCAGGAATGATTATATCACTGAAGAGGGGCCTCAGGACCCATAATGGCCTGGTGAAGCAAGAGCGGCAGAGCTCTGCTACTGAATCGTTGCACCCCCTGGTGTCTTTCCTTATCCAATCTTAATGTCGATGCCTGTTAAGATCATTTATTAAATTCTCTTATGAGGTCCAGACATCTATGTTCTGGTGAGTAAACGGGAAAGCTAACAGACCTTATTTAATCTTGTGGATATGTTTAAACATAATTATGCAGCTGTGCCAGTATTTTCCCACATTTTTAATGCATTTGCTGGCTCCCTGTAGAGAAGCAAGTATTTGTCCCTTTTTTTTCAAATAGGGAGACAGATCGGATCCCATTTGCTATTGCACTACTTGATTCTACTGCAAAATGACATGCCGGATTGATTTATAAGTGAGGTTTAGACTGGACCAAAATAAACAAAATCCTCTCGCAGGAGCAGTTTCAGTTTCCAAGGAGTTGCAGGAGCTGTTGAGCTATCCTTCACCTCAGGCTAATTTTAGACAAATATATCTTGGGATGTAAGGATACTATCTACTTTGGGTTTATGTCTTTAAACTCATTTATAGATCATGTCAACCGGCCCAGTTTGAGTCATCGTGCTTGCAGGGGATGCCCAGACCTCTATTAGCCATGCTGCTAGAGTTGTCCGAAAACCTTTCTGCAAGAGCTTGCTTTGATCAGGGCAACCCGACTCCTGTGCATCCGTCATTAAGCAGGTTTGGGCAGAACTTCGTATTAACCTTGCTTTTGTTTAAACTTCAACTAATTTGGTGAACTAAACAAGTTGTCTATGGTTGTCTAGGGCCGGGTGGTTAGTTCAGGGACAACGCGTTTGTCTTGGAAGCAAGACAACGCAGAGCACACTGGTTTGAAACCAGGTTCTGTCCTTAGAGACTGGTCTTTATCATTAAACGCAATCTAAAAGATTAATTATGGTACGCCAATAAATAGCCAGCAGGAACATTTGTGCACTCGCATATGCAAACTATTTTGTTTTGTATGCCCCAACTTCGAGAGCTCTCAAACACTTTGTTATTGGGTATGTGCTCATGTGCCTATCTGCAATCTCCACTTGAAAACAGACAAATTGTACTTGTGGATAGGTCGTCAAAGTGAGGAATTGTCCCCAACAATGGCTCCAGTCGCAATTTGAAGTGGGTCAAACAATGTTCTCATCTGCGATTGTTTTTTCAAATGATATAAATTGGGGTAAACCTATTACTAGGCTAGCCTCAAAATCGCTACATGTCAACGGCATCCTTTTTTAGATTTGGGAGGGATTTTGGGGTTTCACTCTTTACCCAATCCTCCCTATTTATTGTGCAAAATCAATAGACTGGTAGCTATGGTGCAGAGGTTTGGGGCTTTGCGTCTGCTGCTCCAATCAAAAGAAAATCTGTTTCTGCCCATTGTTTTTGTTTTTTGGGTCTCCCAGGGTGCTCCTACATATATATTTAAGGCCCCTTGAAGCTGGTCTACATATCTGATTTACGCCATCCTAAACCATTACAACTTTGGGTCAGCTCATGGAAAAGAGAATTGCCATTTTATTAATTTGGTCATAGAGGATTTGTTAGCCTTAGATGTCCGCGCTTGCACTCCGAGTCTCCATGAATGTTAAAAAAGAACTTGTAGCATTAGGTCTTTCCCAGGCATTTTTTTAGATCTAGCCACTGAGGCTGCAACAGACCTAAAAACGTTAACATTCTAGTATACCTCTCTAAAGAATGAACAGATGAACAGATAGTATTGAACAAGAAAAGTGTGCAGTCTGTCATTATTTTGAGTAATTTGTTGATGGTTTTAAGGAAAGTTATCTGAGTTAGTTAGTTCTTGAATTCTCATAAGCGGGGATTGCTTTTTAACTTTAGGGCCAATACCCTTCCACTAACCTCTGTAACAGAAAATTGGAAATGTGACTTTAGACCTATAATCGCCCTCATTCTGTATATGTGATGGTATTTCTTTTGAGGAGAAGACACATTTTTTATTTTTTTCCCTGCATATTTAAATTTTTAAGCAGAACATTTTTAATTCTGAGTTTGATGCGGTGGAATTTTAGACAGCTTAATGATACACAATTATATTTATTTTTCTCAAACAAACCTGTTGCTTCTGTATTGTATTCCTTCATTGACTGAGCATTATTGCTATGGGAGCTCAGCGCTATATACTTCAATAATCTTTCTTTTTGTTGGGCGCTTCTGTTTTAATGTCTTTATTTGATTTTTTTAATGTTTTTTTAACCTTTTGAAATATAAATTGCAACTGACGGAAGGGAGTTTTCTGTGTGGGGTTGTGGTGTTCAATTGCTGCAGATGGATGGCTTACTTAATGTGTGTAGTATAAGCTGGAAAATAGAGTTTGAGCAGATTAGCGAGGGAGAAAAGGCACTAGAGACGTATGACGAATCCAGGGAATTTGACCCCTCTCCCCAAAGGGGACCCATCCCTTTGGAGACTAGGGAGGTGGGGCAGCTAAGCTACACATCCTGTAGGGGAGAGGGCAAGTGGGATCCCACTGGGGTTGAACTCGACCCCCCCCCTTGGAGGACAGGCCAACTCTTAGTATCACACTCCGCTTCGCTGGACAGCCGATGTCTTCATTAGCTATTTGGGGACAACCTCAAGCTAGTGTAAGCATATTGTGTTTGACTTCTGAACCATTGCTGGTGTCCTCAAAGAATCAATGGATTGCTTCCTCTCGTCCCAGAGACAGACTTAAAGGAGCGTCTTGCCAACATGGCAGGGACCAAGATGGCGAACTGGAGTGAGACTCGCCGGCCTGCAGAGCTAAGATACAGAGGAGGGCCTGTCCCACTCGAGGCTGAGTCAGGGAGATGTCCTACGCAGTTGGTGTGGAGTGCTGGACAGTGAGGAAGCCCCCGGAGCTCAAGGAGCCTGGCCCCATTGTACCGAGAAGTGATGCGACCTCCAGAGCTGTTATTTTCCAGAAACCTCGAAACCTGGTTTCGGCGTAAGACCAGGAAACCAGGCTGAAGAATCCTGCATTGTGTGTCGAGATACCTGGGGCACTCCCGCGTCAATAATCAAGGCAGGGAGAATCAGCTGCCACTGTGGTACCGTCCTTGGCTTGAAGAACAAAGCAGTGTCGGTGAAATCAACACAGCCGGTGAGTTGGGGAGACGAATACAAGACCGCTCTGTGTTCAAGCCAATGTTGCAAGCAGCAACCTTGTATGGCGAGCTCTGGGCCTAGCGCTGGAACAAACCGTGTTAAAATGTGTGTGATAAGAGACACAAGTAAAGTTGAACTGCTGATGAGTGATTGAACTTTAAAAGCAAGATAACAATAGCTTTGACCGAGTGGTCCGGCACCGCTTGGGTGCTCATTCGAAGGTCTCTGTAAGGTATCCAGCTGAGACATGGCAAAAGTGAAACTGAGAAAAAGATTATATCAAGAAGAGAACGAGTAGTGTGAATAGAAGTGGTCCTGTGACAGGTCGAGCAAAATCCTGCGGACAGTCGAAAGTCTGATTTTGGTGAAGTAGAGAAAGTTTGGAAAAGTCAACCAAATTGGTCCGAGCCCGGCAGAGGGGGGTGATCTGGGGTGAATAGTAAATCACCTGAGAAGTGATATATGTGAAATCCTAAGAAGAAAGGCACTTTAACGTTTGTCGTGTTGCATCAGGCCCTCTGAAATAAGAGGCTTTGAATGGCAAAGAGACTTTGGCACAGAAGGCCCTGATGTTGAGGTTTTGAACTGCATCCTCGTGTTAGAGAAGCAAGAGAGTGTGCTAATCTACAGTGTGCCGCCTTGTCCCGTGCTGAAAACGTGGGAAGGGAAGGTAACAGCTTGAATGCTCTGACATATCATTAGTTGAACACTTTTTTCTTTTGCATAACATTGTTACCCACACTATTTGTATTTAGAAGTAAGGATTGGCAATAGGTTTATTAGTATAGGCCCTTTTATTTTGACACTCGACTAGGACTGCGGTATTATTATTTGATTTTCGTAGCTTTCTCCCATCTTTAGATGGGTATTTTTCAAACCCAATTGAAGTTCAGTAAACACCCATGCCTGCCTTACAACACCCACTATCACTTCATAAAATCTTGGTTAGCAACTGATTTGTCAAAATTGGCAGTGGAGTGGTCATCGTTTACTCACACAATCTGCCTCCTGCTTTCAAGTTGGCTTCATCAATGTAAACACCACCCTCATCATCATTATTGACACTTGACGTCCTGGTTTAACCCTCTCTTCATATATAAAGGCCCTGAACTCATGTGTGCCCTCCACTTCTTGGAGAGCTCAACATCTGCCATGATTGTCCTAATGGAAGATTCTTGGAGCCTTTCTCGCAGCTTATGCTCAACCTTGGAGTCGCCTCAAGGGTCAGCATGCCCACCATTAGGTTGGTTATTGGGTGGATGTGATTTTCACTTTCATCTTCTCTCTTCCACTCGCTGTGGTTCCCTGTACTTGGTCTTGTCGTGCCCTTCTGCTTAACCACTGGGATATCCTTACTCGGCTTCCATCTCCTTAGCTACTTCAGCACCCCTTAAACAAACCTCCAATCCATGACCCACAATCTCTTGAATACATCTAACTGAATCCAATTCACCCCTCCACACTCACTCTTGTCTCCGGGTAGTACTAACCTTTCCTCTCAACCTCTACAGCAGTGTCGCACATACCTGGGTTGCTCTGCCCTAACCAAACTGAACTTCACCAAACCTCATCAACCAAGCCAATAAATGATTTGACAAAGAACTAGCCTCGATTTAAGAGAGTATAGCAATCTTAAACTCATTTGGCATAAAACCTTTACCCGAGGACACAAACTGCTGCAAAATAATTGTGGCTATCCTCATTCCATCAAAAGGAAAATGAGCACCTTTTTCCAGAACCATATTGCTATTGCCCACACCAAAAACTTGTGAATGTTTCTTTTTGAATGCTTTATTGACAATTAACATACAAAGAACTATACAAATGAAAAATAAACGTAACAGTTCAATTCTGACCTACAGCAGTGTTAGTGTTTCATCTTGTCCTAGTTTCTAAATGTCATTTTAAATAACGTTTTAGCAAGACCATTGCAGAACTTAACAGAACTAATTCCTCAGGCCTGGTGCGCTCTATAAATAAAATAAATACAAATTTAAAATGAATGCATTTTTTCCTGGATAAATTGGCTCGCCCCATTGAGTCTCTTGTGCAAAGTCATTTTCCTTTTATCCAAGTGTTTCTGACAAAGGTGGTGGCTACTTTAATTTGAAGGAATCCAAAAAGTGTTAAAGAAAAACATTTTTAGCAACTGAGACCTGTGGCACCTTTGTTCTCTAGCTTTCACATAAAGGGGACCAGGTTTGAAGTATGATGATAATCTGCTGTCGGCCAGCACTAAGAGTTTCTCCATGACCTCGTCCTTCCAGGCTTTTATCCACCAATAAGCTGGACTGCCAGGGGTTTTACAAGCTTGTACTGGGATCAAGCCTGCTGCATTAATTAGATATCTGAATACAAACCTGCAGAACCTGACATTGTGTAACCATTTTATACATCATCTCCCACCCAGGGCTATCATTTGTGGGTCCGTTAGCAGCTGAATGGAGGTATCGAAATTGGGATTTGTTGACCAGGAACAAAAAGCAGCTCCTGGGTATCAGATAATTTCGAACCCTGCGAATGGCAAAGATCTCTTTTTGTATGAGCTAAGATTTATTTTCTTCCCAGAAACCCTTGGATTCTGGACAATTCCACCCCATGTGACCCATATCCCTTACTTTACCCACAATTACACAAACAATGTGGTGCTATGCTTCAGTAGAGCTTGTGTATCCTTTTGGAAGTAATCTACCATCGGAGACCTACTTTAAAAGAACACGATTTAATTGTTGTGCATCTTGAACACCAATGAGCCTGCTTCCAGGTGCAAGCCCAGGATTCTTATGGTATTGTGATATCAAATTCATGTTTCCACTTTAACGTACAGGATTGGGGATCCGCCAAAAACTAGGCGTGAAGACACTTTGGATTTCCGATGTTCTACCTCCTAGAGATCCCCTTTGCCAGCATCCAATCCAGATCCCTCGGCACCCCGTTTGCCACCTCTGTTGTCCCTTTTATGGGATAGCAGTGTCTTATTTGGACGTATGGCCCATGTCTGTCTTCCCAATGCAATGCTTGCTTACGTTTGATGAAGGTGAGCAGTTTATCAGTTTTGGACATCCTGTGTGCAGCCCACCCCCCTGTGCCATGCTGGTGCAGTGATGAGAGGGGGTGGGACCGCAAGACAGAGGTACTGTGGGCGCAATGATGAATGACTGCAGCGTCCCCTTGACAACTGGGCCACTGCTAGAAGTTATGTGCTGCAGGGTGTGGTGATGACTGGTGGCTCCATCAGGGTATGGGGGCCACCGTAGGACATAAGTGCACCGGGGCAGTGCAGGATGCAGAGAATAGGCAGCCACACATCGTGGACAGGGCTGCCTGAAGGACAATGATGTGGCACTGGCTGCAAGGTGTTAGGGTGGGCCCAAGTAGTGGACAGGGCCATCCAGAAGATATAACGGGCACAGGTGTCTTGTGTGATGTGTGGAGAGGCACCGCCAGCAAAAGAACCAGAATGAGGGGTGACAGCCCCACATTCCAGCCTGGGGCGGACTGCATCCACCACGGACAGCACTAGAGATATTGACGACGTGTCGGCGGACTACATTAGCCACCCTCATGTAATATACATTTCTGTGTTATTGTTTGTAGTGTATGTAAATTTGTATTTCAATGTATTTTTACATGTGGTGTTTAATGTTATAGTTCTATTATAGCAGGGTGCACAACTTGCATTTGCCAATAGCCATTGGTTAGTGATGTTTACTCTTGGCGAGTAAGAAATGGTGTGCTGTGTGTATGGTTGGATTTGAGGTAGCAAGAATTTCTTTATTTTTAATGTCTGGCTCGTAGTTTGCAACTAGAAATGTTGCCACGTTTATAGTTCTAGTATATGCAGTAATTAAGTAGGAGTGTAGTTTTCGGTAATTATTTAGATATGGGGGAGGGAATAGATAAAAGGTGTTGTCGAAGTGTACCCTGGCATGAGAGGAAAGTGGTAGCTTGCCAAAGGCTGCCTAATGGACGGAACCACCCACTGGGGCCAGCACTTGACCATCCTCACAGTGGGTGGTACCAGGTAGGAAACAGGGGGGGGGCGTCTTTTCTGTCAGTTCTTCTCTCTGCCCCACTTCTTATGGTTGACTGCTGGGTGTGAACAATTCAGCGTTGGGGTTCATTGGAGACATATCTTTTTTTTCTTCCTTGGAAATAATGTGGGAGCTGCCATTAAAGGAAAACAAAAGCTTATTTGGATGGGCTTTTTTAAAAACGTTTGTATATTTGTGTCCTTAAGCCAATTTGGGACAACCCAAAGCATTTTTCTCTTTGTTATGGTGGTTAAGGCCACGTCCTGAAGCAAACCACCTTTGTGTCTCTGAGCAAAATGTATTTATTGACCACCTTTGTTGTCTTTTTCCTTTGTTTTGCATAAATTGGTTGCATATGGGTATATCTGGCATGAGATCCTTGACTTGTTGGTATGTTGAGTGCACCCTATGTGTCCTATCAAGAACCATTAGACCTATTTTATCTAGTAGCTTTACTTCTGAGGAAATCTTAAACAAAGTCTTCCAAATCCAGGTTTTACCCATGCTTGGGAATACCGCAGATGCTGATGTTTCAACTAGCTATGTCTGTCGCCTTTTTTTGAAAGGATAGCATCCATTATTGATCACAGCTTTTACATTCGTCTAGTAAGTTCTTGTTCATAAACTTGGCCACACAAGGTGACCTCTGTTTCATCCAATCTTTTCTTGTTCACCAAGAATTGTTTATCCAGGTTCAATAGAGTCTTGGACAGAGATGTTGCACTCCTTTTTGATTTACTTATCGGTTCTATGAGAAGCGATGGAAATAATTTTTAGTGGCTGGTGCATCAATCATATCATTGCCTTGCAGTGGCTTGTGAGAAGTTGAAGTCTGGACTAGTCGCTGCTTTATCAGCACCCCACTTAACCTCCCCAAAAAATGTGTTTTCCCTTTTCCCAAGGTCTTGGTCTCCCCTCGTCCATTTGTCTCTATTCTGGGCCTGGCTCTATCTGCTGTGGGTCTGGACATGACCCAATATTGTCTAACTTAATGAGGTACCGACCCCTTTCAACAACCCTCTAGAAGTCTCCATGATTGGGCATAACATCACCAAAGTGGTGAGCTCACTTCTGAATCGCAGTGTAGCTTTGCGAATGCAGGAATGGTTGGTGTTCATCAGAATTAATTACTTTTTTCCACTTCCAAAGTCGTTTTAAGTGCCCTTTTCTGCGGGTACTGTGTGGTAATGTCAAGTTAAGTGCTAGCAGGGCAGATCCCTTTTTCAGGTTTATTTGGGTTGTTACTTGACCAAGGCATGTTGTGAGGTCTTACTGTGTCATTATTTGTTGTTTGAAGATTGTTGTGTCTAAGTGGGACCATGAATATGTTGAAGAAGAGCTGGACTGACGGTTGAAACTCACAGTACTCTACAGATTATGGTCTGGATGTGGGGGTTAGCCAAGTGATTTCTGTTGTCTTTATGAGGAACGTGATTGGCTATCATAGTATTATTACCCAGTGCTGCTTCCAGAAGTCCTATGATTAGTGATAGGTATCTCATCGGCGATATCTAAAAGTAGGAGGGTGGAGTGATGTTGACATCCAAGTTGGTCTTTAGGTCATAAAACCAGAATAGGAGCATTGATTGTGTTCCTCTCACTAGTCTGAGGCAGTCTTGGGTTTTATATAGGATGTTTAACTTGACATGTGCCATGATTTGATTGTGCACGTAGCTCTAGTCTAGATTACTTTTGCCAGGATTATTATGTTGGCGATCAGACAGTTTCTGGGGGTCGCCTGGATTTTCTGCTTTTGAGTTGCAATTTGATATAGGCCGTTGAAGTTTTGTGGTATATCTCCTATTGACAATTACTTCATATGGTCCTTGCCGAGAATGGCTGGTGATTCCATGCTGATGTCGTCTGTGGGGCAAGGGTTTGTTGGTGACCCTTCTTTGTTGCTGGCCTTAACCAGTTAAGAAGATTGTGATAGGTCTGAAATTGTTGCCTGCCGGTGGGCTTGGAGCAGATGGGAGGTCAGTTTAGTGTTCTCCATGTCGACCACCTAGCTTTTCCAGTAGTTGTTTTTGTGTTGAAAGGGTGCAAGTTAGTGTATTCCCAAAAGTGGTTGGGCTGTTTATTTTTAAGCACTTTATGCAGAATATGATATACATTTGCTTTAAAGTATACAAGTCGGTAATGTGAACAAGGTCTTTACTCTTAAGAAAATTCAACCCACCTTTGCTCTTTGATTTTCACACATGAAGGCTCCATAATTCTAGACAGTTGTCCACCAAAAGACCTTACTATCTTGTGTTTAGATCACATGCAACATGTTCTCAGATACTGGTCGTTGCATATTTCTGTTGCTAGCACAATATAATTATATAAGCTTGTCTAACATAGTAGATCAAACATTTTCTAGCATTTCTAATAGTTTTTTTGTGTGGAAATTCTAGGTCATACCGTGGGCTCTGAAACGCTCTATTTACTGGTAATATTCTTTACACCAAATTTCTACTCTTCCTCTTCGACTTACTAAATAAGATGAGTGTGATGAAGCCTCGGAGACCGGTGCTGAGGCATCCTGCCCCTCATGAAGGGCATTTAGAATTTTGCTGCCAAATATTATGGAGGAGTAGGACCGTGTTCACGAAGAATAGGACTCTGAAATAAAAATTACTGGTAAGTAATCGTCGCTCTGGCTTGTCCATTACTGTTTAAAATAATGTTTTTGGTTTAAAAGGCAGACCTAGCTCAAGAGCGGCACAGTGCTGTACAGGGTGTGGGTAGCCAGCATTTTGTCTGGCGTAATTTTACAATAGTGCTGGGAGTTGTGCATGCAGTAAATGAGATGAGGACATTGTAAACATGTCCCATGACCTACATTCAGCAATGTACAGCTACTATTCTGCTCTTGTAATTGTATTCCAATTAAGTGGTGTTCCCAAATTAGCTTGCTATAACTTCCAGCCCAGTGATTCCAAGGGAGGTGGGTAGATTCTTCACATTTCATTTGTAATACATTGCAAAGGAGTAGGAAGACCGGCAAGTAGCACGCCTGTGCTGTTTACATGGTTGCTCCCTTTTCTATATGTACATGATCTGATCGATCTACACAGTGATTGGGGTTGAAGGTTTCTTACTCTTGTGCCCAGAACTGAAAAAAGCAAAGGGAGAAACCACTGAAGAAGGAGGTGTGTTTCAAGGTAAATTCTCGTTGCCGCCCCCACTTCAAAACTATGTATGCCAGTTTCTGCAGCCCCAAGAAGAAAGTGCTAGTAGCAATGTCAAGGTGTTTCGTTTTTTGTGACCAATATTAAAATCCATGACTGTTATTAATCTGTCATAATCAGTAAAATGACTCTTCTGATATTAGAGAAGAATCACACATTAATGTGAACATATATAGTTGCGACATACTGACCAAGAGAAGGCTGCATACACAAGCAAGGCAACTGTTAACTGAAACATTAGAACCAACAATGTGATATTGTAATTTCCATATATCATCCAAAAATATAAGGATTCAGTGTAAAGACGTTCTATAAAGAATGTACAACTGTATTTGTAAGTTACCTTAATTGTTTATTATGGCTGAATACAGTAATCATGTGATAGATGATGAGGACCTGTATGGGTATCGGAACTATTGAAAACTGTACATGACATCATATGATTGTTTGCAAATGTAAAATAGGCTGAAACCTCACAATTATGTAAAGAGGGACAAGGACCCATGTGAACGATCAGATTGCATTAATTGAACACGGATGTACATAATTGCACACATTAATGAATTTGGAGATGATGAATGTAATTGCATAACATATGACCACATTCGATACTACTGTTTTAAAATAATAGTTTTATGTCCACATATAGGAATATTCAGTAATAAGGAATACTTGATTTAATTTTGTTTATGAAATGATCAAGATACACCAGCGTGTATCACAACTAAGACCATTATAAACAAAGACAGTGATAAATGGTGTTAGGGCAACGCGGTGGGCACCTGGTGTAAACAAAGTCAGTGACATATGGCATCAGTGCGCCCTCATGGACGCACTGAACGGTCTATTTAATCAGCCATTTTGCCACAGACGGCACCACAACCTTTTCCCAGTGAACGTGATGGACAGAGCATCTTGCCAGATGCGGTAAGTTTTTATTTACTGAAATATAATTGTTGCTACTCAGTTTTTTTATGAAACCAGGCACTAATACCAGACCACTTTATACTAGGTAAGGAGCGAACACCCCCCTATGTGATTGCCCTTATTAAAGACAGCCTGATGTAACGCAAGTGTAAGAGATACTTCTTACTGGTAAATTTCATTTCGCTTGATAACGCTCTATAGATATTTGTATAATTAATCGGGTCACTCAAACAATCTTCATACATCTCCCTACTTTAGCATCAGAGGGAACAAAATAAACTTGAGTGCAATCAATGGGATTAAGCAATTACCTTGCGCAATCAAGACACACACACACACGTACGTGTCTTGATCGCGCAAGGTAATTGCTTAATCCCATTGATTGCACTCAAGTTTATTTTGTTCCCTCTGATGCTAAAGTAGGTAGATGTATGAAGATATATAGATATATATATATATATATATACACACACACACCCGCCCCCATAATGTGGATGCTTCTGTTCCTCTTTTTGGATATCTACATGAAAAAAGTACTATCATTACGCCACACATGGTGGATAGTGCTATCTAGCTGGCAGGTAGGCATTATGTAAGCAATAAGCCCGGGGTGGGGGGGCTTTACCGCTTCAGGCAATGTCCCGGGGCCCATAGTTAAAGGCCAGAGCGCGAGAGCCTTAACGAAGGCCATGGGGCATTATCTGAAGTGGAAATGCCCCCACCCTCTACTCGGGGCTTATTGCTATTAGTACCCCGGCCCGTAAGACTGTGGTACTAAAAACATTTTTATTCTGTTCCAAAACGCTCCTGCGTTTCGGAACAGAAAAAAGTAAAAGAAATGGCCACCGGGGAAGGGAAAACAGTCAGTTTTCCCTTTCCATGGCACCCATTGACAATAAGTGAAAAAAAGTAAACTAACAAAATGGCCACCATGGAAAGGGGAAGTGACTGAACGTAGTCCTTTCTCCCTTTCCATGGTACTGAACTTAGTCCCTTCTCCCTTTCGATGGCGGCCATTCAAAAAATAGGAAAGTAAACAAAAAAAAGGCTGCAATAGAAGGGACTACATGTAGTCCCTTCTTCCTTTCCATGACAGCCTGTCGCAGATCGGGAGTGGGCGCGCTGGGGACAGAAGTGTTCCCAGCGCGTCCGCCTCTGATATGGACAGAAAAGAAGGTAAGTACCGTGAGGAGGGAATTCTTTGGATGGGGGAGGGAGGGGGAAAGATTTACCGGATTCCCCGCAAGGGGAGTTGGCGGCTGCCAGTCCTGAGGAGACTGAGGGGTGGTGGGATTATTGTCTGGTAACACCACGTTCTGAGCCTCCCTCTTGGCTGGGAGGCTGCCACACCCCCCTCGACAGGTACTTATATGGACTACAACAATAGATTGTTATGAATAGGAATAGATGAATAGCAACTTGATCTGACTTTTCAACAGTAATGCTGAGGACAAAAGCAGAAAATTAGTTGGCTGAACTTCAAGGGTGATTCCTTTTTCTTCAAATGTTCCCAGAGATTGCATTTACAGTATAATTAAGAGACAATCCGATAACGCCAAAACTGATTTCTATATTTTTAAATATTGTTGAAGTTGTGAGATTGAACCTAATTTGTACATTTATGAAACTTTTTGCTCCTGGGGAAGGGAGCGTACCTCCTGAAACAATTCGAAAACATAATGTTAATTTGATAATTGTCCATATGTTGTGAATAAATAACTGGTTTTAAGAAACTGTCTACATAATTGATACATATATACAATATTGTATGGGAAATACTGCCTAAATCTGAATATTGAGAAGTCAACACTGACTTGAAATAAGTATGTAAACAATTGACTGACCATTGGGTCAGTGTAAGAGTTGTGCAAGGGACGGGAGTGTCCATCAACTAAGGACACTCTTTTTTTTTTTCTTGTGTTTTTCATATCAACATGCTGTTCTCCCCTGCACCCGTTAAATTTAGTAACAATTTTTACAGTTCTTAACCATTCACTTTTGAATAAGGTGTGCGTACCATATCTCTCTGGTATGCAAGCCTGCAATTACAAGCAGTGGAGAAGGATGGAGGATTTTGAGGAGGACCAAAAGGGTAAATGAAAGGAGCAATTCCTTGCAGGCTGACTGCAAGCAAAATTGGTAACTCTTAACTTGCTGGAATCTCTGGAAGGGTATGTCGACAAGGCAGCAATGGGAAGTGCCTGGATCTAGATTTCCGCAGAATGGCTTGGTTAATAAGTACCAAGCTACTGCCAGAGGTGCAGGAGAAAGTTAGTGCACTGACCTTTTTATGGCTTCATCCAGTACAGAAGTGCTAATGAAGGAGAAGGCTGACTGCCTTTTTTCTGAAAGCCTTCCCTGATTTCCAGGCCTACTATGAGACTGACCTCCTTGAATCAGCCTACGAGCCAGAGATCTTCAGGAGGGTTCAGGTGTTTCCTGGCCTGCTCCCAAGATAGAAATAGGCTAACCCCAAGCTCCAGACCGGTACAAACTTTGTGAGCCAGAAGTCTGACATTTATCCAAGACCAGCGGCACTCTACATCAATGGGTGGGGGAGGGGAGGGAGTCTGCTGCCACCTTTTTATAGTGGAGAGAGAGAACAATGGACCCTTGGACTTTGTCTGTAGTGATGAACAGATTCTGGCATCCTATCCCTTCCTTGCCTCGCATTGCCCCCCCAACAATTTTTACCAAACCTCTGAGGGTCTGCAGAAACTGCTGAAGTTTGATGCCATTAGAAAGTATAATTCGAGGGGATTGGGTCCTCCGACGTATTCCATATCTATGACAGTAATCACCACAGCTGTGCTGCTTCGGAAAATATTTCTGCGTCCTGCGTCGATGACGTCAATACGCCGTCCTCGAGGGCCTCCGTCGAGCCGACGTCACCGGACTTTAGAAGTAGGACGCCCGTAGCCTCCGTTCCGTTTTTTCCGTGAACGTGTTCGCTTTGGAGATCTCAGCGCGCCTCGATTCTACTGAATCCTGTTCTTTTGGTTATTCGAACCCGTTTCTTCATTGCTATCGAATATGTCGTCTTCGGCTTCTTCCACCCCGCGGTGCGGGTTTAAGAAGTGTCGTGTGCGCGGGTCCAAGATGTCCCTGACGGATAAGCACGACGCTTGCCTCTGGTGCCTCGGGGAGGACCATGATACGGACGACTGTGTCGAATACCAATCGCTCACTTCGAAGGCCTTGCGGGAGCGTAAGAAGAAGCTGTCGGTCGGTAAGGTGGCCAAGCCCCGAAAGTCGCATTCCACTGCTCTTTCGACGGACGATTGGAGGGGTGACTCTCCGCATCGTCGTCGTGAGTCCGGGGGTTCTCGGTCTGGGAGTCGGTCTCACCATTCCTCTGCCTCTTTGAGGCACTACAGGAAGCGCTGTCACAGGTCGCCTTCCCCGTCCTCTTCCGAGGACTCTGCCTGTTGGCGGGTAGCTTGTCCCAACAAGCATTCCACTCCTGAGGAATGGGATTCGTTTCGAAAGGCAATGTTGGCGATTTTTCAAATGCAGGGCTCCGGTCCGGCCGTGCCGTCTGAGGACGCCGGTCGTGGCTGCGCTAGAGACACTGCTCGTCCGCTTTGGGGCTCCAGCAGTCGTCGCGACCACTGGGCGCCTTCGAGGTCCCGGTCGGACAAGGATGGTCGATCTAGGCATGCCCGTTCCAGGTCCCGGTCCTCGACGCCATCAAGACCGTGAGAGTCTGTGAAGTCTTCGAAGAAGACATCAACGCCGGCGGCACCAAGGTCGTTGACACTCTCTCGAGACCCCGTCTCCAAGGAAGTCGTTGATGCAATCGGCGCCCAGGCTGTCAAGAGACACGCTTGGGGCTCCGCCCTCGAGGCCTGTGTTGACGCCGTCGAAGCTGTCGGCGCCGCGCTCTACGTCGCCGCCCATTCCATCGACGCCTTTCGAGGCAGCCTTGTCGGAGGTACCCTGTGGCACAGTGGCAAAGGCGATGGCTAAGGCTAAACATGTCTTTGGGCCTTTTTCTGTACCCTCTTTCCAGTCTCTGGATTATATTTCTGAGGTGGATGAGGGGTCTGAGGGAGGTGAGGTTCCTGATGACATTGTTTCTGGTCACAGTCAACTTGAGGACCTGCGTCAGTCGCTGCTCGATGCCAGTGGTCTAGACACCTCTCCGGAGGTGGAGTTTGGTAGGCCGGAGCCTGGCACGCATGCCGAATCTTCATATCGGCGCCTCATGTCGAGGGTCACTGAATACCTGGGTTGGTCTGCCCCCCCCCCTGGGGATTTTCAGCAGGATGACCTGACTGATCTCTTGGACCAAGGTCCTCCAACTGACCCGGTGCTGCCATTCCATATGGCCTTCCAGAGAAGGGTGGCTGTGGCTTGGACTTCTCCGGAGACGTCTCCTGGCAGTGAACAAGCCCTGCTACTTGACAACGCACCCTACTCCGGAGAGTTTGGTGGTGCAGGCAGCTACGGCCCCCGCAAAGCAGGCGTCGTATCCTACCATCCCTCCTGATAGGGACGACAAATGTTTTGACAGCTGGGCGAAGATGTTTTCTTCTGGGGGGTATGGCGCTTCAGGCTGCCAACTCCGTTTGTGCCTTGTCTCGTTTCACACACTCTGTGGAACTGCATTTCCTTAGCGGCTGATCATATCCCCGGAGGGGAGGAATGGGATGGTTTCCTTGCTATCGTGCAGGATGGCAAGGACGCCATGTGTGAATCTGTTCAGTCGGGACTGGACATGGTTAATTGCGTCAGCCGGTCCATGGCGGCGAGCACCGTAATGCGCAGGTTTGCGTGGTTGCGGAAGTCGGGTTTTGCTCCGGATGTGCAAGCCCGGCTCCTCAACATGCCCTTTGATGGTGAACATCTTTTTGGCAGCAAGGCTGACGAGAGTCTTGAGAGGTTGCAGACCTCGAAAGCTGCAGCGAAGTCGTTGGGCGCTGCAGTCTGCCAACCTCAGCCTTTTTGTCCTAGGGGACAGCAATGGAGGGGAGGTTCCTTTTGTTATTACTCATCCTTTAGGAGAGCGAGAGGAGCTGCAAGTCAAAGGGGCAACCGTAGGAGTGCCAGAGGTGGAAAACAAGGTACTCGAGGTGCCAAGGCCGCGTGAGCATTTGCCTCTTTGCCATCAGGCACTGCCGCAGCTGCTTCAGCTGCGGCCCATGCTTCGCCGGTTGGGGGAAGTCTGGCGCAGCATCTTGTAGAATGGCGTGCCATTACTTCAGATGTGTGGGTTCTGGAGATAATAGCCCACGGCTACTGTCTTCCTTTCCGGCAGAGGCCTCATGACAATCCACCAGGGAATCTCTCGAAGAGTCCGGATCCGCTCTTTGCGCAGGAAATTCAATCCCTGCTGGAGAAAAGTGCCATAGAACTGGTGCCTGTAGCGGAGAGGAACAAAGGATGGTATTTCCCTTATTTTTTAATTTCGAAGCAAGACTGGGGATTGAGACCCATCATGGACTTGCGCGGTTTGAACAAGCTCCTTCGGAAGGACAAGTTCAAGATGGTTACTCTTTCTCAAGTCCTCCAGACCCTTCAACTTCAGGACTGGTTGGTGTCTCTAGACCTCAAGGATGCTTATTTTCATCTGCCGATCCATCCCAAGCACAAGAAGTACCTGAGGTTCGCGGTTGGCGACTTGCACTTTCAGTTTCGGGTCCTGCCGTTCGGATTGACCCCCGCCCCAAGGGTCTTCACCAAGCTCATGGTGGTGGTGGCAGTGCATCTCAGGAAGGGGGGGGGATTCACGTCTACCCCTACCTGGACGATTGGTTGATCAGGGTGCGCTCTCCCGAGCAAGTCCTGGATCATCTGCCCGTCTCCTGCCACTCCCTTCACAAGCTGGGCTTCTCCCTCAACTTAAAGAAGTCCCACTTGACGCCAACTCGGCAGCTCCAGTACATCGGAGCAGTGCTCGACACGTCCCTGGGGCAGTATTTTCCTACCCAGGTGAGGGCTCATCACATTCAGCAGATGGTGCACAGGTTTCAGCATGCCCAGAGTCTCCCAGCGTTCGAGTTCTTGAGGTTGCTTGGCCTCATGGCATCCTGCATTCTTCTGGTGCCAGAGGCCAGGTTGCGGATGAGATCTTTGCAATGGGCTCTCAAACTCCAGTGGTCGCAGTCCTCCGGCAGGATGTCGGACCCCGTTCAGGTGCCGCCCTCAGTCGCCCAGGACCTTCTGTGGTGGGCCGTCGAAGGCAATCTGATGAGGGGGGCTCTGTTTTGGCTACCCTGGCCAGAGGTGACGATCGTGATGGACGCTTCCCTCACGGGATGGGGAGCTCATGCCAACGAGTTGACAGTCAGCGGTCGTTGGTCTCCGTTGGTCTCCGTCGGAGTCCAGACTCCATATCAATCTGTTGGATCTGAGGGCCGTCAGTCTTGCCCTGAAGGCTTTTCTGCCGACTATGCGAGGAAAGAGGAAAGAATGTCCTGATCCTGATGAAGTGGCCTTGCACTACCTCAACAAAAAGGGGGGGGGCAGGGTCACTTCCTCTGTGCAGGGAGGTGATGCAGCTCTGGTTCTAGGCCATCCAGCAGGAAATTTCTATCTCGGCAGCTCATCTGGCCGGAGACGAAAATGAGACGGCGGACGCTGTGAGCAGGCAGAGCGTGATCTCTCACGAGTGGGAGTTGGATCAGGAGATTCTCCTGGAGATCTTTGCCCTTTGGGGGACCCCTCAAGTGGATCTCTTCGCCTCCAGTGTCAACCGGAAGTGCGAAAGGTTCTGCTCGCGGGAATTTCCTCCAAGAGGAGCCTTAGGAGACGCGTTCGTGGTGGAGTGGTCCTTCCCACTGCTGTATGCATTTCCTCCAGTCCCCGTCATCCCGCAGGTGCTGTGGAGGTTACGGAGGTTCCTGTATGATCCTCATTGCCCCGGCATGGACCCGGAGGATGTGGTACCCGGACCTTCTCGACTTGTCCATCTGCCCTCCACGTCGTCTTCCCTACCGAGACGATCTGGTCTCACGGGGGGGGGGGGTCAGGTTATCCATCCAGAGGTCAGATCCCTCAACCTTCACGCTTGGCTTCTGAAAGGTTAAGGTATAAGGATTGGGACCTCCTTGAAGACGTGATGGAGGAACAAAGTCCCTGTACCGTTGCCGTTGGAGAAAGTTATGCGACTGGTGCAGGGTTAAGAATGTGGATCCTTTTTCATGTGACTTGTCTCCTGTTAATTACCATAATACGTTGTGCATCCTCCATATCACATTAGAATCAGTCGCCCCTGAGAATGAACACATCTCTACACTATATTATAATCCCAGAGTCACAATATGTACAGCACCTCGGTCCTGGGATCAGTCCCCGTATCAGGCATCACTTGTCCGTGTCATCCTTCTTTAGGCCGTCCGCTCCCTCCGGGCAATTTTGGCCATCCAACCATTCTGTCGCATCCTCCGGACTCTCAAAAAACAGAGCTTTGGCTTTGTGGATCACTTTCAGCTTAGCTGGGTACATCAACATGCCTCTCGCAGTCTCCTCTTCACTGTCCCATAGTTCAGCCTCCGCCTCTGCACTTGAAGTGTATAGTCGGGCTATGCCGAGATGGTCGCAGAAGCTCTGTGTATGCTGCCACCCTTCCTGAAATATTCCAATATCTTCTCTCTGTCCCGATAGTTCAAAATCTTGGTGATGATCGGCCTCAAAGGGGGTTTCCGGGGGGGGGGGGGGGGTTTCCTTGTGAGCGCTCTGTGAGCCCTCTCCACCGTGAAGACTCGAGCTCCTATCTCCTGCAACAGCATGTTTTCAACATAGTCCGTCGGGTTAGGGCCTTCTTCCCCCTCCGGAAGGCCCACTATTCGCACGTTGTTCCTTCAAGCGTGCCATTCGGCCTCCTCTGCTCTTTTCCAGGTTGCTCACCTGCTGCCTCAGGATGTGGATCTCCGAGGCGTGAGAGGTCTGGGCTGACGTGTTTATGATCACTTCTTTCTCCAGCTCATCTGTGCATTCCGCCATTTTCCGCACGTCCAGTCTGAGCAAGTTAACCTCCTCCTGTACTGCACCAATTTTGAGCTCCAGCGCTGCCTTAAGTTCGGCAGTGGCTGCCTCCAGCTTGTTTTCCCACGTTGCCTTAAGGTCTGCAATTGCTTCTAGTATCTGCCGGTCGACGCGCGTCGGAGTGGTGTCCTCTGGTGGAATCCTGTCCTTAGGTCTCGCCCCATCCGCCTGTTGCGGGGTCTTGGTGAAGTCGTCCATTGTGGGCTGCTTTCCCTTGGATTTGGGAAGTTTGGATCTCATCCTGCCGTCTAGAATTCTCCCAATTTAAGGCGAGGCCCGCTGGTCCCCAGCCGTGGTGCCGTAGATCAGAAAGGTCCGCAGTTTCCCCAACCAGCCGCCAGGCTAGCCATATATATTAGGGGCCCTCTATTGGCCTCAGCTGCCTTTCAGTCTCAGGTGGATGCTACCGCCTTATTTACAGCCACTTCCAGGGCCCTCCAGGGGTATCCTGTGTCTACTGTGTCGGGTCCACAGAGCACTTGTCCGCCGCCGGGTCAATGGAGCGCACGTGCACTCCCGTTTTCGCTGGCTGCCTGTATCCTCGACTGAGGCCGCTGCTCCTCTGCGTTCCGCAGGGCCGCCTTCCCAGCTGACAAGGGATGCTTCCCCTCAAGGCGCGCAGCGAGCCCTCCATCTCAGTCTTCCCGTTCCTTTGTTCGGCAAGCTCACACGGCCACCATCTTTGATTCCGGGTGCCGTCCTCCACCGCCGGCACACTTTCCGCGGTAGCCGCTCTAATACTTGATGAATTTTGAGCGGAGGGACATCATTCAGTGCAGCTAGTGTTCCCACCGGCTCTGGTCTGTCTCAGGTAGCGAATGTTCAGGATTAAGGTGCCCATGCACCCAAGGATCATTCAGGATCGGCAGGAGACGATCCGAAGAGCTTCTTACGCCATGGCTGCCTGGCCACGCCCCCACGATCATGTGGTTGTTGGCCAACTAGATGAACCGACTGGCATTTGCGCTGGGCCTCACTATCAATCTGGAAAAATCAACACTCACCCCCAGACACTACAGTAAATTGGCCTGTTTTGGGGTTAAGCTCAGGGGGAAGGTATATTCCTCAATTGAAAGGATCTTATTCCTACGCTTGGCATGCAAGGAATTCCAGAGAAACCTGCACCTCATGGCAATAAACATTTAGCGTCTAATGTCTTCTTGCGCTCTGATTGTTCCCCATACCTGCTTACATATGACACTGCCACTCGCGCCTTGAAACACTTGTGTATAGGCGCGTTACAAATGCCATATCATATCGTATCACTGCTTCACATCGCGGCTAATTTGTTGGAGAATTCTGTTCTCAGGGGGATCTGATACGAGGTCCAGATCTGAGAGGAAAACTTATTGGGAGCAGTCTTTCTTACTTGCAACTCCTACCAGGGCTCTCTCCATGGACTTGAGCCTGTTGGGATGGGCAGCGTTTATGGACCAATAGGAAGTCCATGACCCTTTGGAGCGTGGAAGAATGGCTTTACCATATAAACCTCCTGAAATGTAACGCCATTTATCTGGCTATGAAGGCTTTCTGGTCGCATCTGCAAGGCCAACGCGTAGTGGTTTACACAGACCAACACCACGGCTATATTCTGTTTGAATAAACAGGGTGGTACGAGATCGGCCATCTTGTGCCGACTAGCCCTGGAAATCTTGTAGCCGTTTCTCCAGTACTCGCTCCTTCCAATAGCCTCCGATCTAGCCCGGGAGGCCAATATCCAGGCAGATGCATTGAGCTTGAAGTCACATGCCTCTCGTGGGAGCTGCACAAAGAAATGTCACCGATTTTCAGAGCTTGGGGGACACCACTAGTCTACCTTTCCATGACTTAGCAGCACAATGTTGAATTTACTCTTCGTGGAAGAGTGGGTGTGTGACGTCTCAAGGCGACAGATTCTTGTGTCCGTGGGATGGACAGATGCTCTACGCATTTAAAAAAAATGTGTTTTATATTTGTTTCATTCATTTTATAATAAACTCAACCAAGATGGTAGATATGTACTCCAGCCACATACAGATTACTGGGCTCCCTTTCCCCGATGCTCAATAAACCCATCCATCCCACATTCCATATTTATACAACACTAAGGGGTACAATATTGGTGCCACAGTAACAATCAACATTACCCCACTTTTTCCAGATCTTCATGAATTTAGGAGTACAGATGGTTATTTTGTATATCCTTTCTTCCATTGCCATACATTTATCCATATCTATTAACCATTTTGAGAATTTGGCGTTTTCTCTTGCTCCCCATTGCATGGTGACGATCCTTTTAGCCCCTATCATTGCATTGGGTATAAACAATTTTTCAAAGCTTGAGTAGGCCGACTCTCCCCACAATCCAGCAACGCCAACTTCGGGTCTTCCGGAATTGACTGCGTCACTACCTCTGACACTCTATGCAATATCTTATGCTAGTATTTCCGGATGTTCGGACACAGTCACATGGTGTGATGAAGGGTTCCCAGCGCCCCAGGGTCATCCGTCCTATCCCAATTAAACAGTTGCTCCCTAGTATAATACGATCTGTGCAAGACTTTAAATTGTTTCAGCCTAAACCTAGTCGGTATGGCGATGACCCTCAGGGTCATCACAGCTTTTTGCCATTCTTCTGCATCGGGTGGCCCAAAGTCTGCCTTCCATTTAAACCGAAGTGTCAAAAAGGTGGTTCGTCATGAAGCTTTTCAAAACTTGGTATATTCGAAATGACCTTATTAACCAAGAGTTCAGCAAGTACATTGGCTTTGTAAGGAACCCGGATTATGACTTGGACACAGGGGCATTGTGATTGTTGCTGTAGACTAAGAGGGTTGGAGAAAGACTTCTCGCCCTATCACATCCAGGGTTTTTTCTGCCTCAACGAAACTAAATGATGTCAGTGTCAGAATGTCCAAAAGTGAAGAGTTCTCTGTCCTGTGTTCAAATCTTAATCCAACCCTTGCATGCCTAAACTTAAAATAAGTTCAAAGGGATATAGTCTTTGAACTGGCTATTTGCAGCCCTTTTCAAAATTCCAACACAAAGTTCCAGAAAGAGCAAAAATAAACAAATAGTCATAGTTCCACAATCCTCAGGAGGGGGTCCCCTTCCCCAGAGTTTCTCAGGCTCTTTACAGTTAACAACCGCAGATCTATTTCCTAAAATATGCAGTTTACCAGTCCAGGGGTGTATGGCTCCTTTCCCCTGGATTTCAGAGTCAAGGTGTTATTTTCCTCTCCTTGAATTTCACAATTTAATCAACTTTCCAGTACAGGGGGTATGGTTCCCATCCCCTGAATTTCACACCCTGATAGGTCTTTCCTTTTCTTGACTCACACAGTTTATCTGGGTACGAGACCCACACTCGCAATCGCATTGTGTGGTATACTCTCCTGCCAGGTCTTCCCTCATTAACGCAACACAATTGGGTGCAGGTTCCAGACTTGCAATCCATTCACCTGGTTTTGCAAAGTTCACAAGGAGAGGGGCTGTCCTTCTCTCCCCTTGACTTCTCTTGGGCTTTGCTTCCCTTGGTATCACTCTTATATTTCAGCATATGTATTGACTATGGTTTCCCAGCCTCTACTTGGCTTCCCAATTCTAGCCAAGTACTGAGACTATGAAGATTGCAACAAAAGTAACTCTTAGGACCACCCTCCTATCCGTGATTAGGGAACTTCCTTTCTAGGTTCCCTGACTTTGCTCCGGTGTCCCAACCCTCCCGTGGGCTCACCGGTCTTTTGCACAGTCCTCAACTTCACCCGATTTCATTCGGGCCTCAGCGGCTTCGCGTTGCTCCAGCATCAGTCTCCAACCGTAGGGCGATCTCCTTTTTTCGCCATGTTGGTTCTGTGTTCCGGTGGGAAGTATCTGCTTCTGTTTCCCATCACTCGGCAGCACTCTTGGAGTCTCCAGTCGCTCACCCTTACACCTGCTGCTTCTCTTTACTTTATCAAACTTGTAATGCGCAGCAATGGACCCAGGGGTATGATGGCGCAGACAAAATATAAAAACATAAAACATTCAAGCGGGGCATAAGCAAAGGTCAACCAGAGAGCAAAAGGAGCAGAAACAGTGGAAATTTGTCAAACAACCAAGTTTTTAGCTTTTTCTTGAAAGGCTCCAGTTGTACTTCCAGCCTAAGATCCAGCGGCGTGCTATTCCAAGCCGCTGGTGCTGCTGTTGCAAAAGCTCCCTTTGCCGCCCTTTTGGATTTACTTCTAGGAATCACTAGCATTTTTGTCTCATTTGACCGGAGTGCTCGAGAGGTGGTCTTGAACATAACAAGTTCATTCAGGTAGCGGGGCATAATACCCAGTAGACTCTTGAAAGTGATCAAGAGGAGACGATAACAAATTCTTGCCTCCACATGGAGCCAGTGCAAGGTTCTTCTGGTGGCGTGATGTTGAATCTTGCCAGGCCCGTAACAACCCTCATGCCCCCATTTTGGATCACCTGTAGCCAGTTTATCTCAGTTTTACTAATGCCTGTCAAAAGACTACAGCAGTAATCAATTTTTGCGCCTACTATGGCTCTTGCTAGCATTTACGCATTAGTCTGAGAAATTAGGGGTCGCATGTGCGCAAAGAGTCTTAGATAGTAGGCAGCTCCGGAGACCACGCTCCCCACGTGGGCCTTCATGGAGAGATGATGATCATGGAGAGATGATGACCCCAAGGGACTTTACTTAATTGAGAGTGTTAATCTTCACTTCACCAAGTTGAACATTTCTGTACAGAGTCCAACCTGGAGATCATACTGGGAGACCCCACAATCATGAGTTCCGTTTTGGACCTGTTCAGAGCCAATCCGTTCATGACCATCCATTTTTCGATGCATGTGTATGCTTTATTGATCCGGGCTTCATCCTGTGCATGGTCACCAGTCCGCGGGATGATACATTGAGTATCATCCGCAAAGTTAGTGAACCAGATGCCTTCTTGCTCTAGCATAGCAAAGAAGGGGGCTGTAAAGATGTTATAAAAACATGGGGAGAGACTTGCTCCTTGCGGAACTTCGTATTCGATCGGCACTGTAACTGCTTCAGTCATTTCCGAACAGAGACAGCTTACCCTGTTCTGGCGAAAGGATGCTACCCAACGGGAAGCCTCTGAGGAAAAAGCTGCCACTTTTTCAAGCCTGGTGACCAGCAATGTGTGGTCAACCAGGTCGAAAGCAGCAGAGAGGTCCAACAGCATAAGTATGGAGGCCACCCCTTTGTCGTTATTTGACAAAAGCCTAGATTTGAGATCCAAGAGAGCCGTTTCAGTACTGTGCCCGGCTCTAAAGCCCGATTGTCAGCTATTAAGTATGGGGAAGCTTTCAAGATGATTGGCTATCTGCTTGTAGGCAACCCTATCCAAGATTTACATCAGAAATGCCGAATTCGTGATGGGCCTATAGTTCAAAAGGTCCTCTTTAGGGAGGCCTGCTTTTTTTTAACAATGGGGTCACCCACAAATGTTTTAGGTCGTCAGGCACTATCATCTCTCTGAAGGACGCATTAACACTTGCAGAATACCATCCAACAGGATAGGGGGACAGGTTTTGACGGGTCTGTCGGTCCGCACGCCTGCTAGTGAGCGCCTGGTCCCTTCCAAGAGGAAGTCTCCCATGGTATTTTCCCCTCTTCCTTTTTAAATTGGTTTGGACCATTCGGGTGCTAGACCAAGCACATTGGTTCTCATAAGTGCTCTTCACTACTCTGGGTCTCTTCCTCTTCTCAGTACTTTTACTGTCCTAGAGTGCAGTAGGGCTCTACCGTGTCTCTGTATTTAGAACAAGGCCTCCCTTCTCTATCTGGGAACACAAAATAGGGACTTGGGGGAGCAAGGTCATGAGGATTAAGGTGTTGAGTGTAGGGAAGATGTCTCACCAGGCGAGTCAACCTCGCTCCCATGAAGGTCGTCTCCACTCATGTGGGACTCCCTGAAATAGCAACCCCAGGTTGAGAGTCGGGTAGCTTCTGCCGTTCCCTGTCCACATGAAGAGGGACTTTCACTGGGAAAGGGGATGAATCCTTCGGAGTCCTCACAAAATCTCTGCCTAAAGTCTCCTCCCAGGTGGCATGGCGAAAGCAGTCGCTACCTGATCCTAGCCTTGGGAGTGGTATTAGCCGGGTGGATCACCTGGGAGAATTCCGCCAAGGGGATAGGATGACTTTGTTGGGAGAGACGCGGTATTCATCTTCTTGAGAGGGTGACATTTCCATAATACTGGAATACCTAATGGATTGTTGTCAGAGTAAGGCTTCTCTTCCCAAAATTACCCAAAATGTTAGTAGGGAAAACCCTTATGGTCAACATGGGAATAATATATGTAAGGATCAAAGTCCTAATAAAATTGCTTCTGATTTTTATGATTTCTCCCTGTTGCGTCTTGTCTTCATAGTTCAAACCTATCATTAATTCTTCTATAACCCGCCCCTAAAAGTGTATTGTATAAAAAGAGTGAATAAAGATAGACTTGAAGCCTTTGATATAAAAAGGAATCAAAACATTGGGGACTTCAAGTCCCATAATGCTCTAAGTACTGGGACGAGGAAGAGGGGCTCAGAGGTACAGAACTGCAGTGTGCATCTAGGGTTTCTAGTGACACACACCTGAGCAGGACTTTTGAATAATGAATGCCCTTTAATGTGCAGTCCATTGGTAGAAGTAGTCAGCAGCAGTGGAAGCAGCAGAAGTAGAGAAACAAAGATGCCATAGCTGCCGCTGCGGGTAACGGTTCTGAGAGTCGTGCAAGTCGAAAAACTGAAGTGCAGAGTTGTGCAGTAGGAAGCGGTTCTGTTACAGGCTGTTCCGTGGGAAAGAGAAGATCTCTGTATCTTGTGTCCTACTCTGGTAGCTGGCGAGCATCTGAGTACGCAAGGTAGAAGAAAGTCTCTGTTACTGAAAGGTGCGAGATGAGGGTTTGTGACTGGAGCTGTCAGAAGCTCAGGACCAGACAAGAGAAGTTGTTGCAGCGGGTCAAGCAGATGTGCGTAGATAGAGGGACCGGTTAGTTGGCCTTCATTAGGTGGCCCCCGGGGTGCTTTGCAGTAGGCGGCTGGCAAACATTTTAAATACTGAACAAATGAAAGACAGCTATGTTTAAGTGATACTCACATTGAGAGGAAACGAGAGGATGAAGCCGACAACTATTATTGCCAAACTAAAGAGAGGGAAGTATTGAACCAAAATAGTAAACATCATTGCCAAAGTAAAGAGGGGGCAATATTTAATCAAAACAACCAGCATTGCCTAAGCCAAGCAAGGGAAATTATACCAAAAAGGGGAAAGAGATTTCCTAAAGAGAGAAAGTGGAATACAATACATTTACCAGCAGTGAAGTGGTGTGAAAGTAGAAACCCAAAGTGGCTGGAGAGAAGTCCCCCTTATAGAAAGTATCAAAGGGTAGAGGAACATAACTTTTATTGCATGTGACAAACCAATCAGTGGAACAAACAACATCAATGTGTATTGCATCTTATGGAAGAAGTTGTGAATCTCAATGTTGTTGAAAGTCAAAGACTTTACAAAAGTTTGAAGCAACTCTCACCACAGAGTATTCGTAGTAGTGCTAGGAGTTTGTCCTGGCAGGCGAGTATACCGGGAAAGGGATTTAGTGGTTGTCCTGGCAGGTTAATGGACCAGGAAGAAGATATTGAAGCACTGCATTGCCGTAGAAGGTTATGATGGAATGAAAGTGGCAAGTCAACTACTGTGTGTAGGATGAACTGTGGTATAACCATCCTGACAAAATATTGTTGTTTCTGAAGAAGAAATGTGAAAGTAGTTGTTCTTCAAAGAGAAGTTATTTTGAAATATTGATCAGAAGTGTGAAGACAGACTTTTTAGGTCTATCAAGCAAGAGCTAGTGGACACTTTGGAACCATCAATTTTAAGAGTGATGAAGCTTGTTTTGGAATAGGACGTGCCAAGTGAAAGACCTATGGAGTGAAAGAATCTTCGTGTGACACAAAGCAAAATATTAAAAAACTGTCTTATTTAGAACTTTGATTTGGGAAATCCTGCATTAATCCTTCCTGGGTAAGGGGGATCCAACCCTGGTTACAAGGATACATGTTTTTTTGTTGTTTTAATTTTTTTTTAAAATTAATTTTCAAACTAAACAACAATACAAACCAAACTCGCAGTGCATTGTACAACAATTCAATGATTAATTACTTGATCATGGTCACTGCTCCCCCTCCCTCATGAACCTATTTACACCTTGCACTCTGGATTAGCTACCCGTAGCGGGGTCTCACTTCCCGTGGATGCTGTCAGATCTTGCATTGTTCCAAATAATTCTGCTACTAGTGACCTCCATGCCATCAAGGGTCCCGCTTCTTCCTCCCCCCCCCTGCGTTACTCGCCGCCTGCCATACCATTGTTTCAGCCTCCGCCCATTTCTGCAACTCCTTCCACCACACCTCTACCCGCGGCTTGTGACACGTTTTCCAACTCATGGCAATCCTTCTTTTAGCAAGCACATATGCTAAATCTTTCAGTTTCCCAACATGTTTAAGTTTCTGTGATCTGGGGAACCCTCCCAGCAAGCAGGCCCAGGCTGTGTCTTTGATGATCGTGACCCCCTTTTCCGCTAGTTTCTGTGCCACTTCACCCCAGAAACATCCAATTACTGGGCATGACCAAAACATGTGTGTCATGTCAGCATTTTCCTCATCGCATTTGGGACATGCCTGTCTTCCAGTATTTGCAAACCTGGATATCCGCAAATCGTGTAATATTTGCTCTGTACGTTTCATACAGTTGTATTTGTTTTAATCTCGCATTCCTAGACACCTTCTTGTGGTATCCTAGGGCACGTTCCCACATCCCATCTTCTATCGAGGCTCCCACTTCCTCTTCCCAGTCTAATCTCAATTGTGTCAGCTCCTTCCCGACCTTAGTCATCACCATCTCATACAGCCTAGAAATCTCGTGCCCCCCTTCCGATATATCATATATTGACCCCATGATAGCATCAGGTTCTTCTTCCAATACCGTTTCAGGCCACGTTTTCCGAATTCTTTGTACCATTCTATGATATGTGATATATTGGCCTGTATGTAGCCCCGCTTCATCCCCAAGCACCTCAAAACCCTTAATGGTTCCCTCTTGCCACATGTCTCCTAGCGTTACCAGCCCCTCCGATTCCCAGTGAGCCCTGATAGTCCTCCTCAGCTGCGCATCCACCCCCGCCAATGCAACCAGCGGTATTTGCGGGGAGCATGGGAATGGGTCTTCCATCATACGGCATGCCCTACGCCACATCTTCCACCCAAGCATCATCATTTTAGGACGCTCTCTCATTTCAGACTCAGGCAGCTAGATTATCTCTTTCAAGTGAAATGAAGCACAATCCTACCCGAACAACCGTAGTTGCATCAGGGACCAAGGGCATCCCTGCCTGGTGCCTCTGCTGAGTTGCCATCTTTCGGATATTACTGATCCTGTTCGAACTCTGGCTAGCGGCTCGCTATATAGCATCTTCGCCCATCTAATGTAGCTGGGCCCTATCCCATACCCCTCCAGGGCCGCCAGCAACCACGGCCACTTGACCGAGTCGAAAGCCTTTACCGCGTCTAAAGACACAATCGCCGATTCGCCTTCGGTCTCAACACCCCATTCGATCACCCGTCGGAGTCGCCTGTGATTCTGGGTTATGTTCCTATTCAGGACATAGCCCGCCTGGTCAGGGTGCACTAATTTGTTAATTACTCTGCGCAATCTATTAGCTAGGACAGCCGTCAATATTTTGCTGTCCTGGTTCAGCATCGACAAAGGTCGGTAAGAGCTACAGCTATCCGCTGGTTTGTTAGGTTTGGGAAGCGGTATTAGGATTGCCTCTCTGAGTGATTCCGGCAGCTGTCCCACCTCAAACACCTCATTAAGCATTTCAAGCATTGGGGGGAGCACTTCCTCTCGATATACCTTATAAAATTCACTCGGGAACCCATCCGCCCCCGGGGTCTTACTGGTGGGCAACTGTCTCACCACTTCTTCCAACTCCTCCAAAGTGATTGGTGCGTCTAGCTCCTCCCTTTCCTCCCCACTTATCTTGGGCAGTCCTATATCTTCCAGTGTTTCCGTTATCTCTTCATGGCTGCGGCCTTCCTCATCCCCATATAGCCGCTTATAATAGTCCGCAAACTCTTTGTTAACTCCTTCTTGGGTATCTACTACCCCACCATCCTCCCTCGTTATAATTCTGAACGGGGGTCCAGGAGTTTCACTCTTATATAGCCATGCTAAGAGCGGTCCCATTTTATCCCCTCCCGCATGCTGTTTCTCTATATACTTTTTATAGTTTAGATTGCAGAGCCTCTCCCAATGCTCCGCACATTCCTGCTGCAGCTTAAGAGCCCGCTCCATGTCTACACTCTCATCCTGTAAAGCTCTTTCCAGTTCCCTTTCCGTTCTTTGCAGGGCAGCCAGGACCCCGCCTTGCAGGCCCTTTGATTTTGCTATGGCAACCCCCCGCATCACTACCTTGAAGGCTTCCCATAATGTACTTGCCGAGTCAACGCTACCCGTATTCACCTCAAAGTAATTAGCGATCTCTTCCCGTATGTCTTCCCTAAAAACTGGGTCCTTGAGTGCCTCTGCTCGGAGACGCCACGTCGGAATCCGTACTCTAGGGGGCAATATTGCCACCCGAGAAACAATGGCAAGTGATCTGAGAGGACCCTCGCCTTATATTCTATCTGAGTAATTTCTGTAATGACATCCGACATGGCGAAGACATAGTCTAGCCGCGTATGTAACTGCTGCGGGGCGGAGTAATGTGAATATTGCCTTCCATGAGGGAATTGTGTCCTCCACACATCTGCCAGACGAAAGTCATCTAACAGTGTCTGCAGCGCTTTAGCCGCTGGGGTGGGTCTATCAATCTTGCCATCCGACCTATCCACCTTGGGGTTCATTACACAGTTAAAGTCCCCGCCCCAGATCACTGCACTACCTACACACATACTAAGGTTGGTGCACAGAGTTCTAAAGTATGCTGCCGTGTTTTGGTTGGGGGCAAATGTATTTACAATACTCCTCTCCTTATTCTCCACCAGCCCCCTCAATTTGACCATCCGTCCATCCGTCTCCGCCACTTTCTGTAATAGGTGGAACGGGACGTGCGGTGCCACCCAAGTAGGTACTCCTCTAGCATAGGCAGAGTACGATGAGCCCACCACAATCCCTTTCCATTTCTTCACCACCATCTCCATCTTTTCCCGTGCCAAGTGTCTCCTGCAACAGTGCAATATCTATCGTCTGCCTTCGCAGATACAGCATGACCTTGTTCCTTTTCAAATAACTATTCAGACCCCTGACATTCCACGTGATTATTTTAAGATCGCCCATGGCTCGTTAAACATCCTCCTTCTCCCCTCCAGCCAATCCCGCCCGCCCGCGCAATATAAATCCAGCCATCCGGCTCTTCTATATAGGCTCATGTTCAAACTTAGACTCCCAACAACTACATACACACCAAGCTCCCCTATTCCCTCCCCTTCCCCAACAACACCCTCACCAACTGTTGCCCAGCTCCATCCCTGGATCTCAGACAGCCCCACATCTAGCCCTGTCTCGCACAAGCCTGTGCTCAGGGCTCAGTAGGGTAAAGTTGCCCTAGTGGCCACTCAACTACTAATTCTCACGGGTAGGTTGCTTCCTTCCCGTTGCTCCTAATGTCAATTTTATTACGCTTCAAGTTAACACTATGCAGCTCCAACATGCATTTTATCCACTATATTCCAGTCCGTGTGGGGCACAAGGCCCGAAGACAACACAATGTCCATCCGGCCTCACTTTTCCCCCCATAACAGAGCCCCCCTCCCACTTACCCCCTCAATGTCTATGACACCGGCTCCTCAGGCATCGTTCTCCCGGCAATCTCGATCAGCATCTTGTTCTGGGCAACCCTGCAGGTCCCGCCATGATCCCGCCTCCACCGGTGTATCAAAGAAAAGCGCTCTGCTCTTATGCAGCACCTTCAGTTTCGCCAGGTGCAGGAGCATATACTTAATGCCAGCCGCACGCAGTCTCCTCTTGACGGCCACGTAGCTATACCTCTGCCTCTGCACCAGCATCGTGTAGTCTGGGTATGCCGTGATGTTGGCAGACTCCTTCTCTATTGTCCCGCCCTTACGGAAATATTCCAGGATCTTCTCTCTGTCTTTATAGTTCAAGATCCTCGCAATTATTGGTCTCGGCGGGGCTCCGGGTCGTGGTTTCCTCATCAGGGCGCGATGCGCACGTTCCACCGCGAACCCCTGTGAGAGCTTGTCTGCTCCAATCTCCTGGAGGATCATGTTCTCCACGTAGTTAGTGGGGTCCTGGCCTTCTTCCCCCTCCGGCAGGCCAACCACCCAAATGTTATTTCTCCTCGCCCTTCCTTCCGCCTCCTCCACCCGATTCTCGAGATTGGCAACCTGCTGTTTTAGCACGTGGACCTCTTTTGCGTTATTTGTGCTGACCTCTGTATTGGTCTTCACTGTGCTTTCCAGACCACTCGTTCTCTCCGCCAGCGCCCTAACGTCTTGTCGTAGCAGGGCGAGTTCAGTTCCTACCGCATCTATTTTGTTCTCTAGGGCTGTCTGCAGGTCCGCCATTGCTGAGCCCCATTTGGTGCTCATCTCCGCTATGGCCGCCAGGATCTGATGTTTGTCCCCTTCTGAGGCTTCCTCCGCAGGGGTCGCGACCGTGCCCTGCGCCAATGTGGTAGGGATTCTCTGCGCCTTCGCGAAGACCTCCATCGTCGGCTGTTTGGTCTTGGTTCTCAACCCTTTAGCTGACATAGCACCACCCTATTTACGTATCCGGATCTAGTTATGCGCTGTTGTGGAGGCACCGCCAGGTTCTCTAGTTGTTGGGGTTGTAATCTCCCAACTTGCGCTAATGCTATGGTGCGTGCGATAGCTTCCAGGTGGATTGTGTCCTCCCACGTGTATTCACATATAGAATCCTTTTTGGCGCATATAGTGCAGACAGTGTTTGGGTGCACCTTGAGGGTACGTTGGGCCCGTTCACTAATTAGTCATTAGTCCATCCTTTGTAGCCTCCCAGTGCCTTATTGAAGGATACTGTTCATTTGCAGCCTGCTCGTTCGTTTCTTGCAATCAGTCAACTGTATCCAAGTAGAACTGCCATTAAGCACAATCTGCTGTCACGCGCCCTGCGCACCCTCCAACTTGCTCATACCTCAATGAGCAATCGCGGGCCTGTCCGTTATCTGCCCTGCAGAGCTTACAAGAACAGCTGATCGCGGCAGGCAACGCTCGCCGCAGGCTTCTCCGATCCGCACCGCGGGTCGCAGTGTATGCGCTGCTCTCCGAGCCATCTTAGCGTTCATCCCACTGCTGGCTTCAGGAAACAAAGTGTCTAATCAGCCACTCCAGAGCTTCGGGCGCACCGTCGGCTGGCACACGTTCTGCACAGTGCCTTCACACGCCTCCTCCAATGTTTAAAGCTGCATTCAGATGCAAAAAATGTGCATTTCTACGTCGGATAAGTTCGCCGGATCACGGAGCTCACGGAGCTCACAGCCTATTCCATGGCTGCCTAGCCACGCCCCCAGGATACATGGTTATAAAGTTTGTTTGAATATAATTGCTGTTTTGAGTTAGAATAGCCATGTGAAACCTGTATGATTTAAGTGTGAGGGGCAGATAATTTTTGCTATTGGTGTTTTCCTTTAGTCTTAGTTTCACAGGCAGGGAAATCCTTGTTTGGTTAGGGAAAGCAAAGCGTTTACAGGGTTAGAAATTAAAATTGGTAAGCAGGAGCATTAACCAGTGACCAGGAACTACAAGTGGGTGACGAGGAGCTAGTACACAGCGTTGCCCAAACCTATCTTCCACATAAGATGCACACTTATCATTTTGTCCATTATTTATTACCCTGTAAGTTTGGAAAAAAAATTCTATAGGTTTGTCCTAATTTATTTATAAATTGTCCCAAAAACACTGAGTACATTTTACATAGGTAGGCATCACTTGGCCTGGAGAGCCAAAAGTAGCTGTTGGTGTTAAGCTAACCAGGCTCTTCTAGGCTACAAGCAGGAGCTAAATGGCTCCCAGCTCCCCTAAATTTGGAACCCTGCGCTTATCACACCCTTATTGGATAATAAAATGGCTACTTGTGAAAATACTCTACTTGTCAGCTCACAGAAAGCAGTGAGGACATCGCCAGATTTGTCACAGGTTCCAGCGGGGACACTTCCGGGGCCCTCGTAATTGTCCTGAAACTGTGACCACGCATGTCCAAACTGGATATACTGATAGGAGTCCAATCCCGACTGGCATGCATCCAGTCGCAGATCATGGTACGATCGTACAGGCCCTTTAAGGAGCACGTTCTCTAGTGTACGGATATTCTGTGCATGCCATTGCTGGGCAGGACAAAGACTAATATGCAGGGATATTTCTCCTCTGTGAAAGGGACACTGAGCTAAAGACTTGGTTGAGACTCTCCCAGGGGCCATCCACCCAATAACAGATCAATGGGCTGTGTTTGTACTGGTAGAGAGACTCCCAGACCCCCTTTTGTTTTGCATATTATATTTTGTATTCACATCAATCTTCTGATATAAAATTATTCCACCATCTTGGAATATTTCATACCTAATCCCGATATATGATAAAGTGGACAGGTCAAGCTAATTGGGAATTAGCAATTGGCTAATTACCAGCCAATTGCCCATTTAGGCCTATCAAGTAAAATAGGTTCATCTATAATTTTAAAAGAATCTTAATGATTGGAGCCTGGAAAGATGTATTCGACAAAACCCAATCTGGTTTCAGAAAGAGGTTAGGAACTACCTTTGAATGGATTTCTAATTTCCTTACTGCAATATTACTCTACGAATAAACATCTATTTACTTAGTGTTTATACACCTACCCATAGCCTTTGACAGTGTCAATGGGCACCTCCCCTGGATAGAATTGACAAAGTGGAAGTGCTTATCATTTAGTTAACATTCTGATAGACCTCCAAACCAACATCAACTCTGAGGGATCCTTATCTGAGATGATGCCTCGTTTCGAGGTTTACAACAGGACTGCCTTCTTGTGCCAGCCCTGTTTGTTTTACACTTTGGAATGAGCAAAAGAATTGAAAATCACTCATTCTTTTCCACCCTTGCTTGACTAATATGTTAATACGATGCCTCAGCTGTGCTGAAGACCTTGTCGTAATAGTTCAAACTCACTTAGGTCTCCAGCGATTACTTAAAACCTTGGAAATATGTATGAAATCTAGCACCTTGGACATTTGCACCATCAAAACCAAGTTTATGATCTTTTTTCAATTTGAGCAGGCCAGACTGTTTACTGTGGAACGGGGAAATACTTAGGATTTACCATCAAAGACAAAACTAATTTTAAAAAGTAGTTTGAAACTTAAGAATGGTAATTTTGGCATTTGTGCCGCAAATGAAAAAATAAATGGGGAAATATGGCTATTTCTCGCTCTTAACCCTGATCATGTCCTACATAATGAAAGTGATCCCCAGTGTAACCTATGGTGTGGAAATTCTCTCTTAACGTTGCAAAATTGATTGGTCTAAACTAGAAGCTTTGTTGTGGAAGAAAGTTTTAAGTTTCCCTCATTGTCTTCCTATTGTAACTTTAAGATTCCAACTGGGATTGATTTCAGTTCCATCAATAGTGAATTGGAAAATGTCATTGTATAGGAAAGCTGTCCTCCACCATTATACAACTATTTGATGAATCCTGCAGGAACGCTCCTGTCTTGCTCAGCACGGACCAAGGTAAAACTCAGTGGGGCTGTTTTCCACGCTGCCTGGACCAGGACAAGCCAGGAGCCCAAAGGCAGCGAGGCGAGCGGATGCACAGAGCAAACCCGGTTCACTTGTGTGTTGTGAGCCCAGAGCGCTCTGTAACAGCCCTCTGGCCGAAATGTGTCTTGTGAATATCGGAACAAATGGAAAGTGGCAGAAGTATAAATATGAAGTATGTCACGCTGGCTTAAAGCTAAAAGGTATTTATTGTGCATACCAAGTGAACACCAATTGGAGAAGGTGGTAGTATAAGAACTTGGCAAGTAGACCAACAGAATATCATTGTGAATATAAAGGTCATAACACCCATTGACTAAGTCAAGGGGGCAGGAAACAATATTGTTAGAATTAAACCACCATTGCCAAAGTAAAGATGGAACAGATGAGAGACATGTAAGTAAACCCTGTTGTCGGAGGAAGAAAAACATTAGGGGGAACTGACTTAAATAGGTATTGCCTAAGCCAAAGAAGAGAAGAAGTGAGAAAAAGCCATTGTCAGCACTTGGTCGAATCAAGAGGGGGAAAACAAGAGTGGCAGCTTCCTGACATTCTGACAAAAGGTGTTCAGGAGGAGAGCAACATACCTTGCATAGCATGTGACAAACAAGTGTGTAAGAAACAGCACCAATGTGTCATGTTTTCAGTGAGGAAGCAGTCCAGATTGTGCTGACTCAAATTATATGATTGTTTGCGCTGTATGTAAACCAGGGCAATTTTGATTGTTTTTGTTTAACATGGTGACTTACAGACTTGCATAACAATGTACAAACTAACCTCAAAAAATGACGTCTGCTTGTACCCAGCTCTCTCCCCCAACAAACACCCCCCTCCCTCCGGCCTACATTGCATCCCATCACCCAAGCACTTTGCACCCAAAGTCCTTTGCAACTCTATTGCTTTATACATCACACTCTAGCAGCCTACTCTCTTCGCTTGTGTCTTCATATCCAGTGGTGGTTATTTCCATGATATCTTGTTTCCTAGCATCCAACCCAATATTGCTCTGTTCCGGGTCCCGACCAGCTGCTTCTTGCCAGGCCAGTGTCTCTGCATTCATCCATTTTTGAAGATCTGCCCACCACACCCGTGTTGCAGGCCCCTTATGTGCTTTCCACCCCACCGCTATCCTGCATTTTGCCAATATGTATGCCAAATCTTTTGACTTTTTCACTTGTCGAGTTTTCTTGGGTCTTGCAAAGCTACCCAGCAGGCAGGCCTTGGGGGGATACCGTATCTAGGGTGATGCCTGCCCACACCAACGCCTTGGCTATCTCGTCCCAGAATTGTCTCATCTTTACACAGGGCCCAGAACATATGAACCAGATCTGCATTGATTAATCCACATTTCAGACAGGATTGTACTGTCGCCTGGCAGAATTTAGCTATTCTACCAGGGGTCATAAATGCCCTGTGTTTCACATGCAATTGAATCTGCTGCATTTCTGGACACATTCTTGTGATATACCATTGTACTGCCCCACATTTCATCTGACAATTGTTCTTGCAATTCTGCTTCCCAACTCTGCCTGACCTTCTCCATTCCATCTCCCATCCTGACCAGAAATAACTCGTATATCCTTGCGACCTCTTATCCTCCCTCTGAAATATCATAGAGCGTCTGTATCCTTTCATCCTATTGTAAACCCCCTTCTACCAGTGGCCACTTCAGCCTCAGATAAGCTATCAGACGGGTGTACGTTAGATGTTGTCCCAGATGTATCCCCTGTATCTGCCACCAGTTCCATAAACTCTCGGGCTAACCCTTCCTTCAGCATATCTCCCACTGTCGCCAGTGAGTCAAACGCCTTGACCGCATCCAGCGAGGCCACCGCTAATCTGCGTGTTCTGCCTTGGGCTTGGACTATTATGTGGTGCAATCGTCTCGGCTTACTCGTAATGTGTCTGTGCGGAACGTATCCCGTTTGATCCGAGAGCGTGAGCTTGGCAATGGCTAATTTAAGCCTGTTGGCCATTAGGGCTGTGAGGATCTTCCCGTCTTGGTTCAGCAGTGACAGGGGCCTATATGAGCCACAGTGTGTAGCTGATTTACCGGGCTTCAAGAGGAGAATAATTATTGACTCCCTAAGTGAACCGGGCCGTCGACCTATGTGCAACGCCTCATTAATGGCAATGCTCAATGGGGCTATAATCTCAGCTCTATACTCTCACCGGACAGTCTCTGCCCCTGGGACTTTGCCTTTTGGCAGTTCTCATATTACATGTTCTAGTTCTTCTGCGGTTATGGGGGCCTCCATTCTGTTTGCTTCCTCTACATCTAGCCTTGGCAGATTAATCTCTGACAATGCCTCGTCAATCTCTGACATCGGGCATTCCGAGGTTTCTTCGTATAGCTTCATATAATAATTGTAAAAACAGTTATTAACCCCTTCCTTTGTCTCACACAGTTCTCCATCACACCCCACCAACGCTCTAATCGTTTCCCCTCTTGGTCTCACTTTTGTAAAGCCAGGCCAACAGGTGCCCAGGTCTATCTCCTGCGTGTTGTCGCTCCACATATCTCTAGTAAATCAACTTGCCTAGTCTATCCCAGTGTGTCAAGCATTCCTTCTGCAGACGGGAAACCTATTTTGTCCTGTCCCGGGATCTATCCTCTACCAGCTCAACTGCTTCCAGTTTAGCTTCTGCTTTGCACAGATCTCTCTCAATCACATCTTGCATCCCTTTTTGATTTCACCATAGCCTCCCCTCACCACCACTTTAAAGGCCTCCCACAATGTACCTGCAGACTTTACACTACCCGTGTTGTGTATAAAATATTCCTTAACCTCTTCCCTCAGAGTCTCAAGAAATCCTGGATCTTGGAGCGTCTCAACCCTAAGTCTCCATGTAGGGATTCTAGCCCGGGGAGGAAGAAACTGCCACACAACCACTAGGGGTGCGTGATCCTACAGAACCCTTGCCTTATATTCAGCCCTAGTGAACTGTCCCAACAGCAAACACAT